>NW_006913272.1:103917-629925 GCF_000281105.1 Coniosporium apollinis CBS 100218
GGTTTGGAGCGCAGCGAGTAAGGAAGATGGGAGTTAGGGAGAAGGGGGGCGGACCTTGTACATAGTCGGTTTTCATCAGGGGAGACAGGACGTGGGTGATGTTGTCTATGATGATCATGCCTGTTTTTCCGTTGGATGGACCGCTTTCTTCGGATGAGATGCGCTCCGGGGGAGCCTCTGACACCGTTTCTGTGACAGGCTCTACGTGCGGCGATAGAGCCGGCTCTGGCGCCTCCGCCGCGCTGTCAAATAGCATATCCTCCTCGTCCTCATCTTCGCTGTCTCCAATCTTACTTACTGTCCGTCTCATACCCGGTTCTCTCGGCATAGGTGACGACTCGGCAGGTACCGCTTGTGGTCTTTCGAGCTCATCCCTAATCTCACCTATAGCTTCGATCACGCCCACAAAGTCAAAGACACGCATGATCTTGACACGGTCGAGCACCTTAGCTGCGGCTGTCTCTTCATCGGCGTCTTCTTCCACGTCGATAGCAGTAGTCATTGCATCGGCTCCATCACCGGGACGACTGGCGTTGCCAGCATCAGGATCGTAGGATTGGCCAGACTCAGAGCCACTGGCTGACTTGCGAGCTTTTTGGGAAGTACGCTGTGATCTGAGATGGGAGATCAAGGTGCTGTGGAGACGGAGCACGGAGAAGGTGCCGGTTGTATCGATGATCGCAGCGGAGGAGAAGGGGTTGGCAACGAGGTGGGTGGCCAGGAGGTTGTTAGAGATCTGACGAGAAGGGAGAATCAGATACAGTTGAGCGATTTAGTAAGACGGGCCGATGGAAATGGGAAGAGTTGTACGCGGAAGCTGTATCTGTAGATATTTGTCCTCGCCACCTAAACGAAACTTGATGTTGCAGAACGAAAGGGACGTGGATGACACGGAATATTCAGCCTGGCATAGAGACTAAACTGACGCGGCTCGAAAGATGGACGATCTCCAAGGGAAACATCGAATGTTGAACTCCTTAGACACCTACAGCAGTCTTCCCAGTCCCCTTCTCTCCGCTAACGCAGCTGATATTTCCATAGTCAAACCCCCCGCGCAGCGCGTCATCTGTGGCAGAGCATCCGGTACCAACGCGTCTGCGCTTTGGGCTCGGCTCCGACGATTTAGCTGTCAAGGTTTCATAGAGCGTTGATGCTAGGATAGGTTGAGCAGCTGAGGCCGTCATTTTATATTCGTCAAGGTCATGTATGTGTTGAAAAGGTCCGGGTTGAACCAAAGGGGCTTAAGTTCTTCTTGGGTGTTAGGCTTCAATGCAAATATCTCTCTACTGCATTGACTCGGCATAGAATTATGAGGGTCTTTTGTGGTGGCCTTAAGTCTAGCCACCTACCAAGGCAAGTTCAAAAAAGTAGCAGTATAGCAGCACGCCAATCCGATTACGTGGGATATTTCTCAGGGACGGTATAAGCTAAGCTAGGTGTAAAAAGGTGCGTGAAGCCACGCCCCTGCCGCGCCAGTCCAGGCTCAGGTATCCAGCCGTTGCCCAATCTGCGCCATAATCGCCATACAACAACACAATGATACAAAGGAGACTCCTGTGGAAAAGCTGCAGTCTAAAGCTGGCTTTCCCCCTTGGTGAAAGCTTGTGAACAGAAAGGCGTAGCGCGCTCATGAATCGTTGTACCCAACACGTCGATCTGCGTACTGTTTCCCTCTCCCGACATCCCGATAAACCGTGTTGACGACACTCTCACGAGCCCCGTCGCTGCTCCGGCCGCGACCGCCGTCCACCCTTCAGCGACTTGACGCGGCTCAGAAACCCTCCAACGCCCTGCTTCTGTTCGCCGTCACGCCCACTGTCCACCGTTACTCTTCGCTCTAGAGGTACACCTCTCATCGGACTGATAGACGCGCCGGCTCTGCTCGGTTCCTCCACCACTTTCTCACTTTCAGCAACCTTGATCGAAGCGCCCTTCTTCTCATATGCCTCATCGTAATCATCAAAGAACGGGTTCTTCTCGTACATCTTGATACTACCACCCGTAGTCTGCGGACCACTGCGTCCGTTGATCGCAGCGAACTGAGGGGTATCTGGAGAGGTGGCGCCAACAGGACGGACTTCGTAGCGCGCTTCAGGTGATCTGATGGAGCCTTGTTCGCCGAAGCGGGGACGTGGCTGTGAGATGCCGCGGATGCGCTGCGCGAGGGACTTCTTGCGGGTGATACCGTTGTTCTGGAAAGCTTGTGCTTCTGCCTCGGACTCGCGGCGCTGCATGGCGGTGCGCGAAGCTGGTGCGCCTTCGAGGAAGGTCGAGGTGCCGAGTCCGTATGTTTCTTCCCCGTGGATGATTTCGCCTCGGTCCTTGGGATTGAAGGACATTGTGCGGTCGACTGACGGACGCTTCTTCTGTTCGTATGGCTCGGCGCTTGTGGTTGCGTAGTCGGTGAAGCCTTCGGTGCCGCGGCCGTGGAACTGGTCAAGATCTATGTTCTTCTTCAGGGGTCCGGAGCCTCCAAGCGCATTGTTGGCCGACCCAGCTGGGAAAGCCTGCATTGGAGCTCGGTTGTCCTTCCTGCGGTTGCGGTGCGGGTTGCAGGCATCGAAGGGTCCGTCGTGATGGAAGACTAGAAAGCCGGTCAGCAGACGTTCAGTCTCGAGAGAGGTGCTACACACGTCCTGCCCCGTAGATGCCAGTCACGTCTAACTTATCAATCAGATCCACTCCCTGCGCCCTCTTGGGTCTGGCGGTTCGCCCATCGCGCGGCCTCGGGTCTTTGCCCCTCACATCCTTCTCCTTTCGCTTCTCCAGGCGCCTCTTCTCCTCCTCTGTGGTCAATGAGCCTTTGTCAACCATTGAAGATTCGGAGTTGCGCCTCGGTTTTCGGTTCTCACCACGGTCGGGACTGGCAAAAATGTTGAGTTCTTTCAGCTTCGAGGGCGCACGCGGTCCGGCGCGCAACCGCTGTTCCTCTTCGGTGGATCGGGATGGGCGATGGCCTTGCGTGGGCGGTGCTCCAGATTGTTGTGGTGCAGGATAGGGGCTCGTGCCTGCAGGTCCGTTTGTTAGCTCGAGAGTTGTCAGTCAGCGGTTTACGAAGTATGTACCGTTTGCACCGTTGGTCACGGGCGCTTTGTTGTTCAAGGCCATGTCATTCTGCGGTTTCGGGTAGTTAGCGAACAGCGCAACGAAGTCTTTGAATTTCGCGTCCATGATGGGCGCTGTTGAAGATGTTCAGGGACAATGCGATGATCTGCAGAGGTGTGGCATAGTCTGTGCGATACGCCGTGTTACACACGCAGCGCACCCTTATCTGGGATCGGACAGCTGCAGGGGTTGATGTTGTGCCGACGTACAAAGAGCTGCGCGGCCTGGTCTCCCGCCGTCGCCTTCTTTGGCGATGTCCTACCCGCTTCAACAGACATGCCGCCAGCCGGTATTTGTGCTGCTCGAAACGGTTCGCCTTCGAATTCGGCGAGGAATGGATTCCTCGACACCGGTCGGTTGTTGGGGTCGGTTCGCGGTGACGGCAGAGCTGGCGAAGGGAGAGCTGGCGATGCGGCTCCTCGATTGCGGAAAGGGTTGTTCGAAGGCAGGTCGAGCGCCAAACCAGGGGAGGGTCTTCGGTCTAATAGCGCTCGAGATCAGGACGGGTCTGAGTGGCAAAAGAGGAGCGCGAAATTGAGGTACGTGTTTGGAACAGGCTGGGCATGGGAAACCTGGAAGGGCTGCGAAGCGCGCGCAGCAAGGAAACTCACCGGCCATTGCAGGCTGGGGGGCTAGCTCCATGACTGTTTATTGGTGTCTGATCCTGGCAATTCCTCGACCAAGTCCAGCGACAACAGCCAACAAAGACCCGACGTCAGTCGCTGGCAGAGCTGGTGCGAAAGGCAGAGGCAGAGGCGTGGACGCTGCGCGGGAGAATCCCGTGTCAACAATGTCAGGATCGCCGGTTAAGCGACGCCTCCTTTGGTTGCCGTAGCCCAGGAATGAAGGGAGGTACGGAGGTGAGCCCGGGCTAGTCTGAGTGTAATCTGTGCTATCGTCTGAGGATGCAATATCGAGGAGATGCTAATGCACGCTGGCGACTAATTCAGGCTGGTGATAGCTGGGGTGCGGGCGATAGGTGGGGTGGGTAAGGTGAAGGTGTTTGGATTGAAGGGATTTGGCCACGGTCGGGAAGGAAAGAGCGCTCTCGCGTGCTGGGCTGAGGCCGCATTTCAGCACACGTCGCGCCTGCAGCACGAGCACATGCCCGCGGCGATTGCTGTTAATCCTCGTATCCAACGCCCCTATTTGCAGTCTAGAGCGCGATCAGTTTGGGTAGCGTGACAGATCCGCTGATCGATGTTTGTCAGAGTCGCTCGCGCGCCGAGTTCAGGGCCTGATCTCTGGCACCAAACGCCAAACAACGCCCTGGCATCTGCGCATCGAAATGCCAAAATCTCCCCAAATCTCCCACGCTCGCCGGCAGATCGCCGTGGCACCAGTTTCAGCGACACTGCGCCCATTGTGTCACCACTCTCTCTGCACCTCTTTCCTCCGGCAACGGCATCACCAGTCACATGTCCTCCCGCTGCAGACAAAACCCCAGCTCGAGCACGCTCTGAATCCCGCCTAGGGCTCACGCTATCGCCCAACACCGTTACGGCCGGGGTCCACCTGTCAGGGGTCAAACCCCGACCGAGGGACGTTTTGCGGGGAAGGAGCCGGATCCCGGATCCAGCGTGGTCTGCTGCAGCATCTCCAAGCCGCCGTGCGCCAGCAGCGCCTCTTCCGTTCCGCGGTGCTGCTCCGCCATCAACCGCATCTCAGCCCGGCCTTCTTGCACCCGTAGCCTACCAAGAGCTTCGAAAATCAACAAAATCCGCCACCGAAGCATTGGTTCGTTCCCGCATGCATAACCTTGCCCTGTCTTTACACCGCCATGGCCGAGCCGCAGGACTCAGTTCCCAGGGAGGAGTATTACGGTGGCTACTCACGGTTTGAGCTTGAACTGGAGGTACCTCAGCCAACAGGCCTGCTGCTAAAACTAACGTCGCTGACTGAGTTTGGCTGCAGTTCGTCCAGTGTCTCGCCAATCCACACTATCTAAATCATCTGGCTACCCAGAAGCTCCTCGACAACCCCGAGTTCATCGCCTATCTTGACTACTTGCAGTATTTCAAAGAGCCCAAATATGTCAAATACCTAGTGTAAGTCAGGAATCGTCAGACTTCCCTTATCCCAGCCGGCCGAGATGACTGACAGCGCTTTACGTACCGCAGATATCCAGGCCCAACCTTGCGGGCACTTCAGTTGCTGCAGCAGGAGCAGTTCCGTAAAGACATCCTGAGCCCACAGCTCGTTATGAGGATGGTCGAGGAAGGCCTCAAGGCTAGCGAAAGGGACCGTCCCTGAATCCTCCGTCTAGCTCGATTGAACCTTGAGAAGTCACCGCTAGCACACGGCTTAGTTTAAACCTCGCTCCAGTCAACTGGCACACGTCAGCCCCACTGTTTGGATCGCGAGGTTGGATGTGGCTTGGTATTAAAATGCCTTGAACAGGGCTCACAGCGTGTTCCGTATCTAGTACCATGCCACTAGAGCCGCCGCGGAGGCCTTGATGAGTATCATGAGCACGGCACTGACGACAGGGCTGCAGTCACGAGGAGCAAACAAGAGGTCAAGAAGGAAACGCAATGTCTGAATACTTTTCTTCTTCTATCAAACCTGAACACCGGGTATCTTTATGGCCGTGCAAAAATGCCCACACATGCGCCCCCGGCAAATGCATAAATCCCCTCGTTCCTCTACTCTCTCCACTGCTTTGCACACGTCGTACACTACCATCGTCAGCTCAGTCATTCCAGCTCGCCGCCCCTCGACCTACCCTAAAGAACGAAGTCATAGGCTCATCCGCGCTTCGAATCTGCAGCTGATAGAAGTACGCCTCACTTCCCTCGCACTTCTCGTTCGGGCATTGCACTGTACTGTATCAGCGCTCTTCCTTATTCCCTTCTCTGCTTCGTCAGAGCTCCTCCTCGCCCAGGCCCAACAAACACAAACTCACCCTCGGTCTTGTCAGCATTCTTCCACGTATCCGCCCCGCCCATGACATCCTCGACCTCCTTCCGCTTCATGGTCTTGCGCTCGTAGTACCGCTTGTCGAGCACGTATTGATAGGGGCAGGTTCGGCATTCGAAGGCGTTCTTGTCGGAGAGGTGCGGGGAGACGTCGTTGTGAGGCAGCCGGGCGACGGTGAGCATGTTGCTGCATGCTGGGCAGACTGTAGGTAGGCGTACTCGTTAGCTAGATGTCCAGAGGAGGGTGACTACTGGCCAACTGGGGATTCTCGCGTCATAGATGCCGTGGAGAAGGGGACGAAGCGGAGGATTAAGAGAAGGAGACATACAGAGCAACATCTTGCTAGCTTTGCACCGCTCTAATCGGTATGAGTCCCATATGAACTTTTGACTTGCTTCGCGCAACTTGCAGGATTCCACACACACAAGCCTTATCGATAACTACCGGCGCAATGTAGCGGGCCGAGAAACCGGGAGCGGGCGCTTTCAGCCGCCTTGTCACCTTGTCACAGCCGCTTGAGACGCGCGCCAGCTTTATTTAGAGACAACTCACTTTCTTGCCAGATTTCTCCTCCACACACGTAGGAGTTGCTTACGAATTATTGTGGACAGCAAGTCCTTCAAATCCCTCCACTGCCTCAGATCTACAAACCACACCACTACCGCACTTTCGAAGCGCCCCTAAGCACCCCACGTACCACCACGTACTCTTGCCGGGCTCCGAAGCCCCAAGCAACCGCCCTAGATGGCCGACGAGGTACTACTCGCTTCGCAAGCGTCCGCCAAACAGCCACACTAACAATCCATCAAGGGCGCCTCCCCTCAAGAACTGATCCTCGAAGCCTGCCGCCGCAACAACACCGATCTGCTCTCCGAAGTCCTCACCGCCCTCTCCAAAGCCTCCAAAAACCCGACCGCCCACATCGCCAGCACCCTCAACACTGCCCGCGACGGCATCGGCAACGGCGTCCTCCACCTCGCCGCCTCAACCGGCTCCTACGACGTGCTGGACATCCTGCTCGACCAAGAAGGACTGGAGATCGACGAGCTGGACCGGCTGGAGCGCGACACGCCGCTCCACAAAGCCGTGCGCTTCGTCAACGGCCTGAGTCAAGAGGAGTGGGCCGAGGGACACGCGGTCGTGGAGATTCTGCTAGACGCGGGGTGTGACCCCAGGATACGGAATAAGGCGAAGCTGAAGCCGGGGGAGCTGGTGGATCCGAGGAACCAAGAGTTGAGGGCGATTCTGCAGAGGGCGGAGTTTGCGTTTTTGGCGGGGGATGATGTTGTCAGGGAGGATGGGGATGATGGACAGGGGAGTGGGAGCGAGAGTGATTAGGGGCGGTTGGGGATGAGGAGACGAGAGCAGTACATGTTGGTGAGTGGGCGGGAAGCGCTGGAATAGGCCGCTGTTTGGAGGCATCTTGTATTGTAAGCATAGCACGGAGCGAGTGGATAGACAGCGGAGAATTTCTCTGATAGCATTTGCTACCCTTGATAGAGGGACGATCCTCTGAGAGATCTCTGAACCATCAGGTAGTGCTCCCTGCACTCTTGTTTGATTCCCCTTGTTGTTGCTGAAGCAACAAATCTGATTCTGGATGATCCTGCAGTCTTGCGCAGAACAGCTGCCATGCCATGAAGCTTTATCCGTTCCTCGGACACTTCCGCAGCAAGCCCATCATCGATCCCATACCCATCTCTCCACCCTCGCCTTGCACTCCCCAGCACCCTGCACCAAACTCTCAGTTCCAACCATCATCCATCAGCAACGTCTTTCACACCACTCGTAAAACCCATGGAGTTCTCCTCGTCCTCCCGCTCCATCAATCCTCCACCGCCGGCGGCTTCCCCACCGGCTGCACCATCTTCTCGACCATCTGCAGCCTAACCTTCTCCCTGGGCTCGCCCAGCCCGATGGCCATGTACTGGAGCAGCGGAGGGTGGCCCACGTAGGACGCGTAGCTGTCGCGCGCGATGTTGGACGTCCATTCGAACTTTGTCGTGTCGGCGTGCCCCGTGCCGACGTAGCGGGACTGGAGCGCTTCGAGCTGTTGTTGCGCGCGGAGTTTGTCGGCCATTGCTGAAGAGGGGAGATAAGGCGGTCTGGGGTACGAGCGGTGAGGGAGCGGAGAGGTAGAAGGCGGGGGTGATGCTGTTGAGGAGGGTGGTGTGGTAGAGAAGGCGTGGAGTGTGTGGAAGGTGTGGAGACGGTCTTTGTGAGGTTGGCGGTTTGGCGGGAGGCGCTTGGGGGGTGCGGATGTAGCTGTTTGAGGTGTCTGCGGCTCGGTGGAGTCGTAGTCGTGAGGCGGTCAAGACTATTGCAGCGTGTTTGAGTTGAATGCAGGTGGTGTTGGTGCAGTGAGCTTTTGATCTGACGATGTTTTGTCGGAGAAAGTTCGGAGCTCCGAGAGAGCTCTCAAAGCATTCGAAGCCGTGAACGCCATTAGCATATGAGTGATGAGGACCCGGATATGGCATTCCTTCTGTCAAGAGTAGGGAAGCGGCACGGATTCATAGCACAGCGACTGCCGCCCAGGCCGGCTTCGTAACGACGACGAACTACCGCACCGCGGGCGCAACCAGCAACATGGCTACGGGCCCAATAACCCCAGCCGACGACATGGCAGACAGCGTGCGCTCTCTCTCGCCAACAGCTCAGGAACCCGCCGCCTACAATGGCACCCGCGACACTAGCGTCTTCGACGATGCTGTTATGCACCTTGTGCTCGAACCTCCCTCGCCCTCCGGCATCGTCATCTTAACCGATACCAACGAACAACCAGTCAATCACCACAGCATCCGCCTCGCCGATATCGACCCTCCCTCCCTCCCTACAATCCCCGCCCACGAGCTTCCCCTCCCCCTCACCGACCCTCGCCGCATCTACCGCTCCCCCCTCCCTGGCCTCCTCCTCACCCATCCCAATGGCTCCCCCGAAGGCGGCCCCTCCCCCTTCTCCTCCATTCCCACCACACACGACGAATTCGCACAGCACTTCATCCGCTTGCACGGCATCCGGAGCCCCGAAGAGCTGGAGCGGCGGCTCGGTGCAGCGATGCAGGAGCAGAAGGACGAGCTGAGGCGACGGATGAGGAGGAGGGAGGAGGCGATTGAGCATAACGCGAGGATTGAGAAGGAGATTCGGAATTTGGTTGATCAGAGGGCTATGGAGGTGAAGCTGGAGGAGAAGCTTAAGGCGGGTGCCGCGAGGAGGCGGGAGGAGAGGGAGGAGAGGGAGAGGAAGAGGAGGAAAAGGGTGTGAGTGGGGCTTTGGGGCTTGAAAGGATAACAATGCGGGCGGTGGGGACGTGGCAACTCCAGGAGCTCACAGAATCCTGGCGATGTGTTTGGCGTTTGGTGTTTGTATGCTCAGTAGGGCGTTTGGGGCGAAGAAGCAGATGGCGGTTGTTAGATACCCAGGAGCACACTAGCGCTCTAGTATTTCAATCACGCTGTTACGGTCAGGACAAGTCTGCAGAGGTACGTGTTCAGTAGCAAACGTTGCTCAGGTGACAAACAGTGCTAATAGAGGTATAATTACAGGTAAATCACTCTTGAACCTCCATCCGCAAGATATCCTAACTAAGCTACAGAAAAATTCAATTATTAGCCATTCTAGGCAGTATATGCATTGCTGGCCATTGTACGTGGCCACTTGCAATGTCGGGTCACGTGCAACAGCTTGTGAAGAAGTGACAGAGACCTGAGCGACGTGCAAAGAGCGAGGTGAAGCTGGGTAAGCGACTGCATTCACTGCGTCTCCAGCTTCCTTTCCGCCACCCAGTCTTCCTATCAACATCCATCTTCATCTTCCTCTTTCCGCATCAACAACACAACCCAGTTTCAACATCAACGTGCCGAATTGAAAATCAGTCATACAAACAACCATGTATCCACAGATCGTCTTTATCCGCGATAAGATGCCCGTCCTCATTGACCGCGCCAAAGAGCTGCAAATTCTCTCTCCTCACTGGGTCCTCAGTATAGGCAAGGAAGCCAAGTTCATAAGCACTCTAGAAGACAAGCTCGTCCGTGTTCCCTTGGTCACTCTGTTCGCACTCAACTGATCCACCGATAGCGCGCCACTCTACCCAGACTGATTTCGCAGTTTGGCGTAGAGGCCACGAAGGAGGCCGCACCGGACTGGGAGTGGGATTGGAAGCGCAACTGTTGGCGCGTTGTCTTCCGCATCCCCATCCGCGAGGTCGAAATGGACCACGAAGTCGTCCTGCTGAGTGCTTGTGAGTAAAGGACGACGATCCTAGTGGCTTGATGCTGGTCGCTGATGGCGACTAGG
Organism: Coniosporium apollinis CBS 100218; assembly: GCF_000281105.1. Taxonomy (NCBI): domain Eukaryota; kingdom Fungi; phylum Ascomycota; class Dothideomycetes; genus Coniosporium; species Coniosporium apollinis. Next base: position 114,241 of record NW_006913272.1, read on the forward strand.
CACGTATCAGACGGGCTTTGGCTGGCGCGTTGAGGAGATGACGGGAGGGTCGCGAGACCAGGGAGTCTTGCCGGCGAAGTAAGTGACGACCCCTAGCTTTTCCCCTGGTCCTGCCGCTGCCATACTAAAATATGAATTTGTAGCAGCGGAGAAGACGAGGACTGGGAGCTCGTTTGAGTGGCGCCTTGTTCGGAAAGACGCCGAAGCATCACGACAGCATGGCTTAGCCACGAGAGTACGATAGGAGGACAAAGGGATGCTGCAAGCTCTGAGGGTGGGATTTGTTACAGTAGATTTGATGATCTTAACGGGCTTCCGCTTCGTGATGCCGTTCGTCTAACATGCTTGGTCATCACAGGGCCCTCTCCGTTCGACCATTGAACATAGAATAGTACAATTTCAATTGCCTCTCAGCTACCATAGATTCGCAGCATCAACGCTTCGCCCTCTTGACCATGCCCTTCTTCCTATTTCCAACAACATCCCTCCCCTCCTCGATCTGCAGCAGCGCCTCCCTCTTCTTCTCGCCTACAACCTTCAGCCCATCTCTGATAACCCTAGTCTCAAGGTTGACGTCCGGCTCCTCATACTCCGCCATCTTCTTCCCCACGCGTTCCTCAATCGCCAACACCAGCTCAACATCCCTCTGCCCAACAAAGGTGACGCTCTCGCCCTTCCTGCCTGCTCGCGCCGTTCGGCCAACCCGGTGAATGTAGTCGTCCGGGTCACGTGGGACGTCGTAGTTGATCACTAGCTCTACCTCCGGGATATCGAGACCTCGGGCCGCGACGTCTGTGGCGACGAGTATGCGTGCTGCCTTGGCGCGGAAACGGGCGAGGTTGGCTATTCGGTCCCGCTGGGGGAGCTTGGAGTGTAGCGCTGTGACTCTGTGTTCGAGCAGTCGGAGCATGTACTCGAGGAGCGTGGCGGTGCTCGTACGGTTGCAGAAGATGATGATGGATTTGGAGAGGTTGGCTGGTGTTAGCAGGAGGACGTGCAGGAAGGATTCTCGCTGCGTGACAGGCGCCTGGAGGTACTTTTGCTGCAGGGTCGGAGGTATAGCTAGGACTTCGGTGTCGACTTCGCAAACGAAAACTGGAGGTCGCCCAGGTGGAGTGGGTTGGTCTTTCAATGCGAGGACTTGATCCGTCATTGTTGCTGTGAAGAGACAGGTTTGGCGTTCTGTCCTGGGCGGAAGGACCGAGAAGCAGGTATCGAGGTCTGGCAACATACTGCCCTTCTCGCTCGGTGCAAGGAGTCGATCGGCTTCGTCCAGTACTACGAAGCGAGTCCGACGAAGGCCACATATCGTATCCTCGCCTGAGGTGTTGATGTGATCAGCCAGCCGGCCGGGGGTGGCGATGACCACGTGAGGACGCTGTGAAAGGGCAATAGCCTGAGCGCGCATGTCTCCGCCCCCTGTGATGAGTATAGACTTCAACGACTGCGGTGCTGAGATTGCTTTAAACTGTTCATGAATCTGCAAAGCGAGTTCCCTGAGGCTCCGGTCAGCACGCAAGGTAGATGGAGCTCTATGCATCTTACCTTGTTGGCGTCAGGATCACAGCAAAGATGCCCCTCGGATCTTCAGCCCATGCCTGCAGGATCGGGACTGCGAATGCTACAGTCTTTCCGGACCCCGTACGGCTGCCACCGATACAGTCTCTGCCCTGCATAATCTGAGGGATGGCAGCCTTTTGTATTCCCGTAGGATGCTTGATCCTGAGGGCCGAAAGGGAGGCTACAAGCCATGGATGCACGCCCAAGGTCGCAAAACTCGTACTGCTCTTGCCCTGTACCGCCGCTTGAACCGAATCGGGCTCGCCAGAGTCCTTAAGCAGCAGACCAGTCTTCTTGGCTCTTATACGGGAAAGACTTGAAGTGGGTAGCGATGACTGCGGATGGACATGATTCTCTAAAGATGGAGACAATCTTCTGCGCTTCCTCGACCCATCGTAAGAGACTTTGACGTGAGAACTGGAATCTGAAGCATCCAGATCACTTTCAGGACCTGGCGGTGATCCGCTTCTAGACGACACAGACATAGTGGAGAACCCCAGCCAGCCCGGGCGGAAGTAAACGCGAAAGCCTCCGTAGATTGAGAATCTAGACAGCTTTGCCGCGCAGTACAATCCGACTCTCTAGGCAGAGGTGAAAATTATGTGCATCCTGTATCAAGCACGTGATCTTGAGGCTCACGCTCAGAAAGTTTTCGGGAGCTCGGGCCGGCAAGATCGCTTACGTGATTGCAGCGGCAGCGAGACGGGGATACGCCGGGGACGAAAACCCCATCTTACCGAAGGTATGGAAATCGCATCTTCGCCAGAATCCTTGCAGGATTTTGTGGCTGTATCAATGGTGCTGCCCACTCACACAACAAGTCAATCTCATCTCACAGCCCTTCCAACTGGCAACAAACTATGGCTTGAAATGGAAACAAAATCCTCCTCTACTCGTATCATCCGTGGAGTCGTAGAAGGCGAGTTGAACGGCTAACAACTGACCCTCGGACCCTGGACGAGCACCTGCAGCTCGTGACCGCCCTTCCTGCCAAGATGCGGCTGGAGCAACTAGCGTCAAGTCGATGACGACCCAGATCTCAGTTCAAACGCCTCTTTCGGTTATTTTGTTGAGACCTCATCGCTGTACCTTACAGACACCCCGGAATTCGCTGTAATCTTGCTTGTGCCTTGCCGTTTCAGCTGTAGCACATGCTTAGCACCACAGCTCTTTACCGAAGTCGGAATGTGCGTACGGGGGCAGTTTCCTCGGCGCGCTGGGGCAGTCGGAGCTCTGTGCGGACGCCGCTCCTTTTCAGTGCAGCCACATCTCGGTAAACAGACAAACTCTCGTGCTTTTTCCACCACCGCTCCCTGTGCCGTGGTGAAGACGCTCTCTCCCCGTGTTTCGAATACGTCACGCAGTCTTTCCGTTTGGTGGAGGCGACCCAGACCTCACCATTTCCGACACCCACACCTGGGGCCCCACTGCTTCTACATTCCTTAATAACGACACCAATCCCCTCGACCATCACGCAGCAAAGATGTCTTCCATGGAGGCTTCAGTTCTTACTGCGCTTCGGCACCGCGAGGTGGCCGCAATGGGCAAAGAAGGCTCGGATTTGGCTGATTCGGGCGTGCAAGGCGAGGGCGATTCCAAGAGCGACATGATACGTCTGCCATGGAGTCGCAACACTCGCTCCTCGTGGGTCCTGAGTGTAGGATGCGTGATGGTAATCATCACGTGCCCTTTCCTGATCCACATGACTTGGATCGCGCTTGAATACTTCGACAGCTCGCTTTCTAGGGCCATAGGCACCATGCTCGAGATGGGCCCCGTGCCTTTCTTCATCGAGTATGTTGCCGTTCCGAGCAAGCAGGAAATCCTCGGATATGGCCTATGGCTCGTCTTTCAAGGAACGTTATACGCCTACCTTCCGGGTCGATCAAAAGGACGCCCGACTCCTGCGGGGCATGTCTTGGATTATCACACTAATGGATTCCTGGCATGGCTTATCACTACCACTGGTTTCATTGCGGGAATCTACTTCGATGTGATCGACCCGACCGTTTTGGTCAATCATTGGGGAGGATTGGTCACCATTCTCAACGTCTACGGCTTCATTCTGGCTACTGTTGCATACCTGAAGGCTCGATTGGCGTCCTCGCACCCGAACGACAATGTTCACCTCGGTAGGAGCAATATCCAATTCCGATGACATGCAGAATGCTAACCCGCTGTATCAGGAAATTTCTGGTATGACTTCTTTATGGGCGTTGAGTTGAACCCACGCTTCGGCCAGGACTGGGACTGGAAGCTCTTCCATAACGGCCGGCCAGGAATCATTGCCTGGACGCTCATGTAAGTCACGTTCTCCCCCGTCTTGGATGCCTGAGCCTGCCCTTCGTGTTCGTAATCCTTGGGAAGCTTTCTTTCTGATGGGGACTTACTAACCTCAACCTTAGTGACATATCTTACACTATGTATCAGTATCGTACCTTCGGCTACGTAACGAAGTCAATGCTCATCGTTGACATACTGCAAACCTTCTATGTAGTGGATTTCTTCTTCCATGAGAGCTGGTAAGTAATTCCAACTCTGCTTTTACAAAACCTTCGCTGATCATCTGGAAGGTACCTCTGGACCATCGACATCGTGCTCGACCATTTTGGTTTCAATCTTGCTTGGGGTTCTGCAGCCTGGCTTCCCACTATCTACACTCTCCAGGTCCAGTACCTTGCACGTCATCCTGTGGAGCTGTCCATGCTCAACGCAGCAGTCCTGCTCCTCACTGGGTGCGCAGGCTACGTTCTCTTCCGCTCCGTGAACAATCAGAAGGATCTCGCCCGTCGCACTGAAGGCGACTGCACAATCTGGGGAAAGAAGGCACAGATCGTTCGCGTCCAGTATACGACCACTGACGGCCGCACTAATCAATCCATGCTATTGTGCTCTGGTAAGTAACTGCGCCGCATTCCATCCGCTCAATGGACTGTCGAAAAACTGACCACGTGATCAGGTTGGTGGGGAATAGCACGCCATGTCAATTACGTTGGTGATCTGATGCTGTCTTACGCTGCATGCGCCACCTGCGGCTTCACGCACCTCCTGCCCTGGACCTACGCCATCTTCATGACTATTTTGTTGGTGCACCGCTGCCTGCGTGACGAGGCAAGACTTTCCGCAAAGTATGGAGACGGTTGGAAGGAGTACTGCAAGGCTGTGCCGTACAGACTCATCCCCGGCATTTGGTAAGCGGCTGAACGTCGGACTTGCCAGGAGTCACTTCTGCCTGCATGCTCAAGAGGAAGAATTTCAATCTCTGTCAGATTGAGGAGCAATACTACTTCTCGGCTGGCTGCTCGCAGAATCAAGGCGTGGACGGCATGGATAGATAGATCTTTTTGTGTGTGCATTGGGTGGTGTGAGCGGTGTGGGTAGAGGGTTGTTTTCTCTATTGCCACTTCTGTTACTATCACAGGCGGCTGGGAGAAGTGGTCGGCATAATGCTCAAGCGTAGTATCAACGACTAAGCATAGCGTTCAGAGACAAGGTAGAGGCCGTGGCCGACTCGTGGCAAACCCTAGAAAAGCTACTTTACAATGGAGAATATGATTCGTAAAGCTTCTCAAGACTCCTGATTTCCACCTTTGTGAGCAAACGTCTCCTCAATGCTACTGGTCTTGAGGGCTTTCTCCATCATGACAAACTTCATTAATGTCGCTCATCTACGACTACTGAATTCGTGTTTAAGTTACACGAAGCCTCCTCAATCCATATCGAAGCCTCTTCCGGGTAAGCGCAGATACAGTATCGCCCTTTGAGCGTGACATTACTCAGAAACGAGTAAAGTTGTCTGCTCTCTAGCACAAGATTCGTCGACTTATCCGCCGACACACAGCGCGACCGACGTTGGTGGTACGCTAGAGGGACGGTCCGTGGTACCAAAAACCCATATCGTGGAAGCCACCGGGTTAAACAACGCCACGCAGCGGGGCTGGCCCACGTGGTCTCTCAACATCTTGCATGACGGCCACTGTTGAGGCCGGCAATTATGGCATTGACCGTAGAAGATGGTTTACCTTGTGGGGTTCGTTCACTGTCGACCCATGGTTCATCAAGGTGGGTCTGTCTGGAGGAAACAGGATCAAAGTACATATACCTCTCTTCTGTGCTGCTGTTCTCTCCCGCATTCAAGTTCCCTAACCAAATATTGCGGCGAAAACACTTCCATCGAGCGGACCCGGTAAACCTCTAAAATGGCATTCGAGGCCTCCCAATCGCCAATCCAAGGCGACGCCATACCTCCAAGCTATAGCGCGGTGGCTGATGAACATAGCGGAATAGATATCCTTGAGACGATATCATCGATAATGTCTAGAGAGCTTAAGTCGCCCCTAGGCGAGTCTTCGCCTGATGAAGTGCGACGGCTACAAAACTTCCTCCTCTACACCCTCGCCGTCGATTATATGGCGGAAATTGCAGTCAGCCTGAGCGCGGAGGACCAGCTTCACTTCCTCCAAGTCGCAGATTGCCTGGGATCTCTCTCTCTGAGCACTGAGGTCGTCAACCCAACCGAACAGGACCGACAAGTCCTGGGACCGTTCTTCTGGACGCATCTCCACAAGCCGGCACAAGCCCTGGGGATATCATCGGATATCGTGCTCCTAGCAATATCTCGCTTCCGTCAATATCGCGATGTCACAGGCCGCTATAGGGGAAGTGTCGAGATGATTCGCCATAACTCCGGCTTGCGGCATCTTGCTATCAAACTCTTCACCGATAAAAATTTCATGATCATACAAGTTGCTCGTACCCCGAAGGAGGCCGAAATCCTGATCCACGCATTAAATGATGTGCAGGGAGAATTTTTCGAGTCATTGGATTTTGGTGCCGCTGTGGAGCTGCAGCCGAAGCAGGGACTGGATGAATGGTGCCACGCTCACTTTGAATCCTATACGCTGACCAAGGAGGGACGGTACTACCAGGCACAGCAAGAGCAGGGCACGAAACGCAAACCGGTTCTGCAAATGGTCAAATCCTGCTTACAAAGCTTGAAACAGCTAGCAAGTCTGGAGCGGCTCAATGAACTGCTGGGAAGGCCCAGGATTACACCAGCACCCACAACGACGCCGTTAGATGAAGGCGATCGGCTTTCGGCTGCGTCTTGTTTTGATCCAGATTTTTGGATGGGTGGGAAGGGGAGGAAGTACTTTGCGCACATCGTGTGATGTCTTCCCTTATCTCACTCTTCTCATTTGATGGAACACTCCTTGTACACGTGATCAGGAAGTTCATGCGTATGGGCCTTGGTGTTGTTTTTGTGGGCAGTTACTTGGCTGTTTCTTTGGCCTGGATTGTTTGATCAATCCTGTTTTCACGAACTCGATGAACTGTACGAGTGCCCTGCTTGGAAACAGCAAGCACATACAATGTTGGTGTCAGTTTGCGATCTGTCCACCTTCTGGCAGCACGATCACACCCCTACCCGTAGGAAGGACCTGCGGTTATCTCACAGATGATTTGTTCCCATAGTGACCAATATTTGACGTTGAGTGGTGGACCGAGACATCAAAACCGTGCCTAGCAATAGACCTTTGCGGCGCCACGGACCGTTCCGTTGGGGTTTCACGATGTTCCATGGTCCGCATGCGTTGCATTTCTACAGCGTAGCGATGCCCCAAGCCGGAGAATGGCATGCCAACCGGGACGGGCAGCGTGGCCCATGAATAGGAAAATCAACTCATGCTCGTCTCTTGAATGTCGGGTCTCACGCTGCATGCATTCCTAGATTCTTGCAGAGAAATGTCGCCCTGACCCGGACTATTGACGAGCAGTCCCTACACACATCCTTCGGTCATCTCCGCTCGCTCTGACATCGCCTGGAATGTTCATACGGTAGAGGCAGTGGCTTCTAAACAGAGGGTCTCTGCAGGGGCTGTGGAGTACCAGGTTGGGCGGGATATTGCATACTGGCCCTTTAAACGCCCGACTTAAGCGCATGACAGTGGTGCATAAGATACGTTCTAATGCCTGTGCAGCTCCTGCTTTGCTCAGGAAGTTCTGAGCCTGGGCCCGTTTAGGAGCGGTATGAGAAGCGCCGGCTCAAGGAAGACGAGTGCGAGGAGAGAGCAGCCGGCTTCAACAATGCTTAGGGTGATTAAGGGCGACTTGAGTAATGTCTGGTTCTGTGGACTGTGTCAATAGCGTTTGCAAGATTTGTCTGCTCTTGCGCTCTATCAGCTTCGTATGCAGTGCTGGCTGTAGTCGTAAGCGAGCGTCAATACATGCACTGCTGTTTGTTCTTTCAAACATATCAGCAGCAACCCGCAACAAATCACAACGACCGAGCCAGTCTTGAATCTTTTGACAACGCGCACATTCTCGGAGGCACGTATGTGCAAGGTGAAGGGGTTCCCTTTGAGCTTTAGAAGGGTAAAGAATAGCTGCAGTTCTAGTGAAGCTGACGCTTCTTTTACATCGCAGTCCGGAGGGATCCCGGATCGGCTGTCTAGACACAGAGATTGTCACGATACATCAGCGAGCATTACACGTCTTCTAGCCGCAGAGGCATCCGAAACACACACGGTCCTTCGCTACATTGCTAGATCAAGCGCTAGCTCAGAAAGAAGATCTTAGGGGTAAGTTCGTGTCCGTAGCTTCTGCAAGCCATCTAGATCTCTGCTTACCACTCGTCCAGGGCCCTGATGATCCGCTCCATGTCGAGACCAGTCTGAAGTTGCTTGATTGCGTCGTTTTGCAGTTACTGACCGGTCCCGCAACTGCAAACGAAGTTCTCTTCGCGGTAGGACTCAATGTCGACAGCGGAGAACTGGCCGGGAAGAAACAAATCCGTTCCGCCAGCGGCTGCTCCGTGGTCAAATGTTGCAAGAAACTCGCGCTCTGAATCTGAAGGGGAGATGTTCGAGAAGAAGATCGAGAAGGCAAACCACCGTAACAGCCGGCACCTCTCCTCTCTCAATCATGGTTCCCAGCTAAACGCTTCGCTCCCAGGCTTAGATCTTCACCTCCGCCAATGAGCGCGTTTCTCCACCAGTACCACGCGTCACCATAGTGAGCTCCGTTCCAAACCGCTTGTCGTCATGTGGTACTCGCCGCTACTCGCAGAACCGTTCGGCTGCGTCGAACACACCCCGAACCGTGTCGTTTGATCGGGACCTCCGCCCATCGGCGGTCTGACGGCACTGCCTGCGAGAATGGCATTGAAGGTGGTATCATTTCAGAACTGCCTCAGTGTCGAGCTGGACTGGGAAGCCAACGAAGAACGCTCATATGCCACATATCTTCCTTTGATACGTCCCGGTCTCGTGCTGTCCGGCCGCGGTTCCATGTCAGCAGAGCTTCGCTACCGTTCTTGAAAAAGGCTCAGAAAAGTGTTCGATGCTTCTCGCAGAACCGGGCATTCACTTCAGCAACAGAATACAGCGCCGAAGCAGCGCAAGCATCCGCGTTCTTCCTCTTGACCGCCGCACACAGTCTATACAACAGAAATCTTCAAGCGGACGTTGATGTGCTCCTTGAGTAAGATACAACTGCCAGGACAAATATCCCGGGTACCGCCCCGTCTTGGGCGGTCCAGCGTGCATACCTTGGTGTCCTCTCTGCCGCCGCAAGTATCGATCCCGCGCTTGCAAGCCAAGCGCGCAAGGAACCATTGAACCAAGCAAAGTCAGTGATGGACCGCCGAAGCCTGCGAAGGTTCCGCGCAAAGTGAAGGCGAACAAGGAGTTAGAGGCCGGTAAGAGCAAGTGGAGCGAGTTCCAGATCGAGGGCAAGCTGGGGAAGATGGCGAAAAAGGACAGCATGTTCCGGGCGCCGGAGGGTGTCAACGCCAGAGGTGTGTTGCTACGTGTCGTATCATCCTATTTTGTTTCGCTAATATGACTGCAGTGGGCTTCACTAGCTCTGGTTAGGCAATGCGAAAGGATCCCACTCGGGGTAGACACATCTACCAGGTCGACGACACTGAAGGCTATTGAGACAGAGATGAGTGACTCGGGGGACGTCTGAAGGCGGAACCGCAAGAGTTCGTTGACATGTTCCATATCAGGAGAAGCTTCGCTGAGATAACGTCCTTCGCAGGAACGGGCGAACACCATACGCGATAATTATCTTCAAGGAGCGTCTCGAAACGTAAGTCAAGATATTCGCATCCCGCATCATCCGCACTCCGATGCAACAGCATGCAAAATGCTGAGCATCAGTTCTTGAGGGATGCTGTCCACGCACGGTCTTCGGTTGGTCCGTACTATGTTCCTGACGTCCGCAGGAGTACTTCTACACTGCGCTCATGAAGTATCGAGACGAGTACTTGAAAACTACGCCAGAAGCCCTGGTGGCGGAGAAGATGACGCCCTCAATGGGCTTCGGCATGTCCAGATCCCACAACGAGATGCGGCGCAGACGCCCGTCAAACGCCCAGTGGGCGCGAACGCTTCTTCACCTGCGCCTCCACCCGGGACGCCAGTCAACCTCTCGTTTAATGTGCCTTCCTCGTCCAACGTTGCCGGTCCTGAAATGGGGGACATAATACATGCGAGTTCTGGCGGATTCTCCCGTTGGGCCCATCCGGAGGGAACGGAAGAGGGCACTAGGCTATTCGGCAAGCGACAATCATCACGAGAAGCCATCGTCTGAAGAAGAGAACCCGCCTCCGCTGCCCACAGGTAGCCACCAGCGGTCGAAGTCCGCGTTCTCCGTCTTGAACGACGAACACTTGCAATAATGGCATAGATTGCACAAGCTGTCCTCGGCAGACACAACCTAGTGACTGCTCCCGTCCGTACGTCCTTCTCATCAGTTCCCGAAGATGCTTGATGCTGACCGTTCCCAATAGCGTCTCCCTCCGCCAACAAAACAAGCTCAAAGAGCAAGGGTATGGACATGGCTGAAAATGGGGTGGAGGTAGTGAACAGGTGGGAGCAAGACGGCGAGTTTGGCATATCTGAAACGAATTTGATCCGGATGGGTTTCAGCACAGTTGGATTGGTCTTGATTGGCCTCAACGCCACCCGCTTGGTCTGTTTTTGATTCGGAATGGAGAGATCGATGAAGAAACGCGTAGGAGTGGCGCTTCAGCAGCACGTGTGTATTGTCTTCGGACGCAGAATGATAGCCAAAGTTTTTCTATCTCATATGATACTGCCTCAGAAAACTCATCGTCTGATGTAACGATCTTGCTCGAATGGAAGACTTGTGTCTACGGCCTTCGGTGACACTGCGTTGCCTAGCTTCCCATACCGGCGCTTGACTGAGATACATGTAGATGTTCGTAGAGCATACCTGAGGCGCCTTCCATTCAATGCAAGCCGCCGTGCCATGATATTGCCGCTTTCTTTCGGCTAGTGATTCTCTTGTAAATTGTAAAATATGGCAGGGAGTATCTGCTGTCTTGCAACTACGCTTTGTCCGAACTCAAAGGCGTCTCCTCTTAGCTCCTCGCCCGGTGCTCCAAGAGCGGACTGTCTGGATGCGAACGCAGGCATGGGGCCATAGTAGAATGCTAGGTTTGCCTTGCTGAATTACTGATGCAGCAGGCTCTCAGGAGTAGACGACATTGATCACCTGCAAAGTTCCACTCAGTCTCTGTTCCAATGCAGCGCTCATCATAGATCCAGCTCGTGTGATTTTGTAGGCGCTGTGCTGGGAACTGGTTGACTATAAGGAGAAGCGTAGAAAGCTGCACTGGGCTGCCTAGTGGGTAATGGACGCGAGCTGGGCGAGACCAAGCAGGGTCTTCAGAAAAAGCCGTGGGAGGTCGACCTGTTGAGCAGATCCAGGGGGCCGGAATCTGCTGAAAGCCGTTATACTATGAACTGGAGCCATACCTGCAGGACAGCGTAGGGACTTGGCGGCTTGTTCAGCCCTATGGGTTGATGGGGAGCAGCCTGAAGTTCGCTTCGTCGTCATGTTTCCTCCCCTAATTTCGTTCAACTTTTCAACAAACATCAACCCAAAGCAACCACCAACTACCACCACTCTTTCTTCTTTCACACTGCACAATGAACAGATACCTCTGCCTGGTTGCTGTCATCTTTGGCCTTGCGTTCCTCTTCTACATTCTGGAACAGCTGAGACTTCCGCACTCCAACCCGTTCCGTCACTGAGTTGTAAGTAACTAGATCTTCATCTTGGCGACAGCGAGTAGGACAGGCGGGCGAGCAAAGCCGCTACCCTCACCACAATATCCAAACGCCTAGAGCCGACCTTGTTGTCGTGAGCTGCTAACCGTGAGGTGTCGGACTTCAGACCAACTCGCCTTCACCGCTGCCTGTCAACAACCCTTCCTACCACAACAATTTCAACACCTGTAAGTACAGCGGCAGCGAGTCCATCGGCAGGAGCAGTGCTCGGTCTCTGTCCGTCTTCCGCTCCATGCACACACCGGCGTGTGTCTCAACTGACAATGACTTTGCCGTCTAGGTCGACTTCTTTCTCCATCACGACAATGACAAAGGCGGCAAAGCAATCATCTCGGAGTAAGAGGCTTCCGGCATCATGGTAAGACAAATATCTCACATCTCACTTCATCTTTTCGGCTGATGACCTCCAGTCTCATGGGTTCAGCAGGCGGCACCTTCCAAGCCATGGCTCATCATTGGCGACTACGCCACTCAAGACAAAGCACGTATGCTGACACAGACCGGTTCACTGTCAGTGTTGAGAGAATGGGTAAGATCTGCCTTGGCCGTGTTCGTGAGCCACCTTGGCTGTTTTGAATGAAATTTTCGGTGAGCTCGAATTCCAACGCCACCAAGCGTGGTGACCTCAGCTGTCGCTGAGCACTGCGATGGGGGACCATCTGCTAATAGCTCGATAGACCTGTCTTGCTTTCAAGCGGCCCGGTAGATGCGGGACTTCCGCTGACTGGCGGCGTCCAGATCGCCTAACCTTCAGCGCCGCATCGACGCGAGGTATGCTGCTTGCACGCAAACATCTGCTGATAGCCTGGAGCAGCCTTACAGCAGGTAAGTACTTCTCGGCAGCTCTCAGAGCGTCTGATGGGTGGACTATCGCCTGCAACACCTCAATTGTTGCGAAGGCAAGTGCTCCACCCTAGAGAAACCACCAAGGAGCAGACCCCTCAAAGCCCAAGCTCCCTTCAGTAGCTGGTGCTTTCTTTAAAGCTCTACATTTGCTTGTGCGACCGACGTCCGTTCCGTGAGCGGCCACTGACTTGTACCAGTCCCTTCTACAGTTGTGTCGACTTCATCGGAGTGACGATCTTTTCGACAACTCTCGAGACGCACGGAGGTGCTGACTGTGGCTTCAGTAGCAGCTCATAGGTATGTTGAAGATCCACCACATCTTGCTGGTTTGTGCCGAATCCGCTGGCCATGGAATTCCTCTTCGCGAGATGCAGAAGTCGCTAACGTTTCTCGTGAACAGTCTTTCAGTGCCTCCACCACACGCAATCACCACAACGGCAGCGCAACAGCCGGTCTCGAAATCGAAGTCCTTTTCAGCTCGACTCATACAACGGTAGGCTGGCCCACGCCATGGGTGGAAATCGTGAATGGTGCAGCAGCTGACACCGTGGAGGACATAGACATGCGTCGTATCCGGAAGCGCACATACTCGTCCACGAGCAAAGCTCCACAGATCCCGATGGAGTGGCAGCAGCTTCTATTTTCCCCATTGCGCCCCCGGCTTTATGTGATGTGGACACTGACGGTACCCAGAACTCCTTCCTCTCGGACGCCCACAATGGAGACCGACGCCTGCGGTGTGCTGCCGTGACCCGGCATCGGTGAGAAGTTTTTGACAGCCGCGTTGTGCTAACAGTGTCTCAGAAATCCACACGGGCGGTGATCAGTATGTGACAAGCTTCTCACATCTCAGTGATTCCACAATCGTCCAAGTCTTCATACTTTTTTCTCACAACCCCGGTCCCGCTGTTGTATTGATAGCCGCTTCGGCTGGTTGTCAATGCATTTACCCGGAGCTCTTCCATACTCTGTGCGGTAACAGCGGGGCCGGTAGATTCTCCTTTTACGTCTCAGTCATTTTCTTTTCGTTCGAGTCTTGCTTTTTTCGCGACACCGGTCCCGCTGCTGCACTGACTCCGCTTCGGTGGTTGTCACTGTATTATCCAGGAGCTTTCCCCTTGCTTCGACGGGATGCAGCGGGTGCTGGGTAGATCAAACTTAAGCCTTTTCCTTCATAGGCGAGCCTGTTCATTCACAGACCGACGGTACTCAAGTCAGCCTGTGCTTTCCAAGGCTTACATTTCTTTCTTCATTCCGGCCTTCTCTGATTAGAGGGTCTGGTTCCAGAATGCCTAGCGTAGAATGCCGATCACCCCATTGCATGGTGCCTTCTTCGGAAGGTTATCATGTATGTTGCTCCATAACGTTCAATGTTGTGTTGAGCACACTGGGGCCGGTAGAGCAATACGGCCTTGCTCCCAGTAGTTTCAGTACGACGTACCAGGCTGAGCAGAGAGTTCGTAGGCTGATGGAAAGGTCGCGAGCTTTCCTGCCTGCCGGGGTGGGTAGAGGGTTTGTAGGCCGTTTTTTAAGGTCGCGGACTTTTCTGCCTGCCCTTGGTCTTAATGTCGAAGCTGCGCTAGTTCGAGGCTACATTCTGTTTTCAGAAGTATGCGCGGGTAGGCTGGAGAGACAAGGGCTCCTAGTGTGACTTGCGCTACTGATGTTCGATCTGGGTCCCGAGCGGGTGATATGCGAGGTGGTTTGTGCTTGCAATTGCCTACGCTCGCGGTGGATGTTTTCTTCCTTGCTCTTGCTAGTGTCAATCGTATGGCGGGATCGAGTTGCGAGGAGACAATGCCTGATACTCTTCTGACATTCTCCACAGGTATGCTCCGCATGTTACCGGTGTTCATCGATGAAGCAAGCTGAGTTTTCCCCGTCCGTCATGCGACTGAGTAAACTCCACTAAGAAATGACAGCAGGGAACCGTGGCCGAACTGAAGTCCGTTCGAATGCTGCAGAGCTCGACTGCGATGGCCACCGCTGTGTGGCGGACGCGCTCCGGGCTCGCATTTGGACCTGGTAAGTACTCTTCACTGCATCAGAGTCCCGCGCATTCCAGCGTCCTGGATTGGGTATTTTGAGTGCCTCGGGCAACATTCAGGATATAAGCAAACTGATCTTCCCCTTGTCACCCTTGCGAACTCCGTGCCATCATTCCGCTTTCGACCCTCGGCAGTGCGCTCTGCGAGCAGTCTTCGGACGCGTTCGCAGGTTCTACGTTTGTCGGGCCAGGTGGATGGCTAGAGAAAAAGCTGAGAGATACTATCCTAAGGAATCGGATAGAGGAAAGCCGAGTCCTTCTAAGCCAGCTGACATGACCCAGAGTCTTGAGTGAAGTTGAAGAGCTGAAACTGACTCAAGTAGTTTCCAGTAGTGGTTTGCAGCCTCTCAAAGCTGCTGTAAGGAGCAGGGAGTCGATGCGAAGGAGGTTTCCTGGATGTCAAGGGCTGTAAACTCCTCTCCCCATCGATCACCAAGCTAATCCTTGTGCAAGCCAAGCAGGCGTCTCTTCCGGGCCATGAGCTCCTTGCTACCGCGGTCTACGACCTCTGCTGTGGTCCCGGACGTTTCCGACAGGGCCGTGTGGTCGTGGTCGCATGCGCGCAGAAACCGGCCTTCGGGTTCTGGTTCTCGTCTATCGCTTGATGATCAGTACGCTGAGTCGGAGATTGATGCTGCACCATCAGTCCGTGGCGCTCTGCGTCCACAGACTGAAGTCCGTCATGGCTTTTCCTGAACCTGTCCCATGTAAAGATATTTTGGGACTGGAGAACAGAGCAGCCAACATTTTGAATTTATCGCTATCAGTCCAAGTTTGACCGTTACCGACTGGTCACAAGTCTCGTCTTCAAGTGCTACTCCATCGCTTGTAAGACTCGTAGGCCGGTCGGACATTGATGGTGTCCTTTCTGTCTGAGACGCGTATGCGTCAAGGACGGAAGTCCGCCATGGCTTCATTGACTCGTCCCATGTAAAGACATTTTGGGACGGGAGAACAGAGAGCCAACATTTTTGAGCGTCCATTGCAGCAGCGTAGTGTAGTTTCAACAAGCGATCCAAATGCTAAGTTCAAGTGTTGATCGTCACACGAACAGTGGTGATTCCAAGGCTTGGGTTTCCCGATATATATACTGCTCTTTATGCATATCAGCCAGCTCGTCATTGCATGGCTACCTGAAGATGTCGGCCAGTGGCCTCCACAGTGTGCGCGCGAGCTTCGAAAGATTGCCTTGCATCCCTTCGCACTGGGCTGGCCACACGCAGCGTCAGCCGCGCAGCGCCGTAGATCAAGTCCGCTGATCAAAATAGCAAGACGACGTGAGCTTAGTCATATTGTGGCAATTTCAGCGACATGTTTCCTTTTTCTGTTCTTTTTTACGTCGTTGTGTTTCTCCCCTGTCCTCTCCCTCCCGTCCCCCTTCTTTATCGGCCGGTGGTTCGCGAAGCTTTCAGCAGATTGCTCGCGTCCCACGACTCCCATCACAGTACGCGGTAGTCTTTCCAAGGCCGTAGATCAAACCTCCTGGAGAATGGTACGGCAACACGGCGGAGTTCCAGTCGTTTTGTTGAAACTTCATGGTGACAACTTTCTCTACGTTTTGCAAACAGCTCATTGATGCATGACTGTTTCCGAGAGGTCGGCCAGTGGTGGCCGCAGCGTGCATTGCGATGCTGTCGTCAGATTGTCTCGCAACTCATCATGCTGCGGGGAACACGGAGTGCCGTAGATCAAAACACCGGAAGGGGGTTTCAGCTTCTTCTCCCTCCGGGGCTGATTCAAATGACAGCTCGGTGCACTCCACCCTTGATGTCAGCGTGGATCAGCGACATCCTTTTTGATTGTGTTGGCTTTGAGTTCTTCGATAAGCGACTGTATTGAAGGTCTGTCGGCCCGCGGTCGCTGCAGTGTTACGAGGCCTCACAGTCTATCACGCTGCAGTAGCGACAAGCCGTAGATTGAGACATGGAAGGGAGCTTTCCTCTCTGTCCTCTCTCCGAGCTGACAGGTCTTGCCACACGGCGCAACTCATGTCGTTGTGTTCATCAGATCAGAAGAATTCCCCTTGTTCCCGTTCGTGTTGATGTCGTCGGACTCTTCGATGTGCAACCGTAGTGGGTCGATCGGCCATCGGTGGCTGCGGCGTTACGTCCCAGTACGCTGCGTTAGCCATGAGAGTCGTGTTCGAATGCTGGAGGGTCTTTTGGTCTCGGTGTCATCTCCAGGCTTGTCTGTACGACAGAACGCCACAACTACTGTCATTCTGTTGGGTACACCGAGTCAGTGACCTGGGTTTCGTTACTCATAGGTTGTGATCGAACTCGAGCTTACTGTCGGCGGAATTTCCTTTGACGTTTGGCTGGAGACGTCCGCATTCATCGGCGGTCCGTCCGTATATATGTACATACATCAGGCCTTGCTTCGGTGCGTAGATCTGCCTCGAGAAATATTACTGGACGCCTTTGTTCAATGCGCAAAGTCTTCTTTTCGAAGTTCCTCGTTTGCAAGCCGTGCAGCGTTGCCGGCAATAGACAATGTTATTCTCCAGTTCGTCAACTTCCTTGGAGGGCATACACTTGGTAGGCCGCAGAAAGGAGGCCACAGATACGAACATACCGCAGTCAGCGGCTGCTCGCATTGGTCTCGCTCGACAATGAGGCCGTTGTCGCGCGCCGTGGTTGTGGAAGCCGCTGCGATTGAAAAGGCAATTCGAGGACTGCGGCTCGGTCATTCTGCAATTCCTGGCACCAGATCGGAAGGCGACAGTCTTTGAACCTATTTGTGGCGCTTTCAAAATGGTAATTCCATCGCATCGTTGTTGCTGCAGCTACGCATGCTACCGGTCGGTGGTGTTGACATGTTCCAGCAAGGTCGAAGAGAACACACTACGAAAACTTCAGCTGTAGTCAATCTGGATTCCTGCTTTTTCGGTCAAGCGGATATCCTGCAGGCCGGTCGAGCTCTTCTGGCCGTCGGGGGCGTGGAACTTTATCCATGAAGAGCAACGATTTGAGGGATGATGCGGGTAAGTGCGTGTCTCTTCAATGCAGCCGTTCTGCTAATCGATGAACAAACGCTGAGTTGACAGCCGGAAGATCGAAGAGAGATCAAGCCAGTAAGTAACCGAGATCTGAATTGAGTCTGGCCTTGATTAATGCTAAGAAGACATTCCGGTTGGTAGTGGTGATGAAGGTGAGGTTGGAACAAGGCTCCGTGTTGACAAGGATCCCCTTGGTCTCTTCGGGCAGACAGGGACATCAACCACCAGTCACAACCATTCTGGACAACCACCACATCAAACCGTCGACATTGGGAAATCCTCTCCTCTGAAGAGATCTACTCGGCGCATTGCAGCAGAATCCCTCTCTCTTGAAGAAACGACCTTTCAGATATGATTTACACCTTCGTCATACCGCTTCTTTAAGCAAAGGGAGATCCACAGGCTCTGAGCGCTTCAGCAGGCCTGATCACCAATACATCCAACACTACCTCGTCTTGCAGCTGCATCTCTCCGACGTCGCGGGCCATGGAGCCGTCATTCAAGCCAACGCGCAGGTTCACTACATTTACAAAACGGCGAGGAGCCGAGTCCTTGATTCTGAATGACCCAGGGATTCAACACCAACCGACTCCGTCGAGCAAAGATTACCTTGTCACCGAATAGCGGAAGTGAAGTCTTTGCTGATAACTAAACTCAACATCCGCTTTAACCTCGATATCACAAGAGGCTCCCGGAAGAAAGCGCGCCCCATTGGTGATCGTAACACAGATCTGCATCATATCATATTGCAAAGACACACCAGTGTTCCGGTGATAGACAGGCTAAGCAATGCTTGTACAACATCCTCCCTTTCTGTTCATACAAATTTCTCCTCGTGCGCTGTGCTGAGCCACGAAATTGGAACTGCTGACTACCCAACCTCCAAATCCGATTTCTCTGCCAACCCGCCCAGAACATCGAACACGGAAGCAGTTTCATCGCTCTCATGGCATGCACCCACCGAATCGAAATCTCCGAGTTCAGCCACCATCTTACAGCCGATATTTACGCAACAGGCTGAGTTCTCATCCCTCTGCCAGGTAAAGAAAATCAAGCAGGCACATTCCACAGCCGCAAATCCCTCTGATCCTTCGAGTCCGACATCACAACTCCTATCATATAGGTCTTGATACGCCCTTCTAGACTCCCGAAAGAGTCGCTATGGCCCCGAGCCTGTTTCCGCTGACTCGCGAGCGGAAGCGGTGCTGTATCTAGCTTCTCTGGTGGCCATTAACATGCGCCTTGGAATTGCCAAAAGGGTAAGTTATTTGAAGAGAGAGGGAAAGCTATGAGGCGTTCGTAACTCTCAGCAGAGCCTCGGTCAGAACGACAGGTTCCATTGAACTTGTGCTCTCTTCTCCACTTATACCCAGTGGATCAGCACAGTCCGCTGATGTCTTTGACAGCGAACGATCAAAATTGTTTCATCGCATGCGTCTTTCCCTTACACTCCGTTCGGAGATCATGCCTCAGTCACGTACCGTAGCTGTCCAAGATTGCGGTCTTTTTTGCACTTTACTTTTTGCTTGTGTGAGATTGACCAAGTTCACACGTGAAGGCGTCCTCTTCACTACTGAAACTCCGGGAGGACTCAATGGAAGAATCCCAACGCGCCGCTGCCAGAGCCCTCACCCTTTCATCAAGCGCGCAGAGGCAAAAATCGTCTAGTGTTCAGTAAGGGCGGCACATTTAACGGTGAAGCAGCTAGAAGGTGTCTCACAAACCATAGCACTCTATGAAAGGATCAAGAACGATGTCTTGGGATTGCCTCGAGTACTTGAGGACTAAACGTACAAGTGATCAAATTGGTATCATGCCCTCCCTTGAAACAAAAGCCGATCTTTGCCCCAGGCTCCTATCCCGAAACCGCTGCTCCTCCATGATGTTATCGGGTCCTGCTCTAATGGCAGCCCCAACCCTGACTAAGTTCCATGCTCCCCGTGATGCCTTCCCTTACCCATTACGCCCACTCATTTTCTCGTCCTCCCTGTTTTACCGTCTCCCTTTCGGCGGGTCACTCATAGCATGGCCCTTCTCATCAATCGCCAGCTTCTTGCGGCAGTCAGGACAGTACCACTTCGCGCGCCTCGGCGGAATATCCGTGAGACCCACACACGGGAGGTGAAACCACTCCGTTTCGCACTGTGAAAGCATCACGCATTAGCCATATTGCTCAACAAAAGCTGACAGCTTCGATGCTGGCCGGAAGGATAGGCAGAAAGATGAGATGGCAGAAAGACTCACATCGTCGTTCTCGCACGCAACCATAGTCCCATAACTCACATCCCCACAAACACAATACCGCGGCTCGTTGGGATCAATGTCCTCCCCGGCCTCCTCCAGTACAGCCTCGATTTTCTTCTCGCCTTTCAGCTCTCCACCTTCTTTCTTGCCGCCCTTTTTCCGGGGCGCCGCTTTGCGCTTCCCGACGCTGACTTTGCCCTTTCCGCCATCTTCCTCTGTCACCACACCCGGCGCTGGCCTCTTGCCTCGCGTACGTGTCTCCCGCGCTGGCATCTCGGGAGGCGGCAGAGAGACATTGCTGCCGCGACGGCGGAGGTCGCGGCTTTCGCGCTTGGTGGTCGGTTCGACGGATGCGGCTTTCGTGTTTGCTGCGCGGGCGTTTGGTCGTCTGCCAGGCGCAGTAGTTACAGGCGGAGGCGAAGAAGGTGGCTGAGCCGTAGTGGCGCGACTTGATGGACGGCCATTCGGGGGTGGACTTGATGCCTTCGGTGTCGGAGCTAAAGATGCGCGACGCGAGCGACTGGTCGCTGCTGTGGTGATGGCGGGGACCGGAAGGGGTGGTTTCGGTAGCTGCTCGGCGGCGGAGGTCTTGGCGGTTGGTGAGGGGGGTCCGGGTGTGGGCTTGCGGCTGGCGTGCGGAGGAGCGGGTTTTGTGGGTGAGTTTGATGGACCGGCGGGGAGCAGGGGCACTAGAACGGTCGTCGTCTTAGCTATGGGTTGAGTCCCGGCAGAAGAAGTGAAAGGTGTATCCTCGGATTGAGGTGGTATGGATGTTTCGGCTGTGCTAGATGGTGGAGCAGGAGGCGCGAGCTTGATCTTCTTGGGGCCACTTGGACGGGCGCCAACTTCGTGGGCGGCAGACGACAGGTCCTTGCCAGCGACCTTTGCTGGCTCGGCTGAGCCCTCGCGCTTGCGCTTCTTGGATGATTTGGGCGGCTCTTTCTTCTGAGCTGTGCCAATGTCGGGTAACATCTCGGCTGGTTTGTGGTTGAAAAGGTTCTTGAATATATCTCCTGTAGCGGTGATCATTCGGCTGGCCTCCTCAATCTCTATCGCATCCCGGGCTGCCTGTTCTCTTGCCATGGTCTCCTTCTTCAGCTTCTTCGCCTCATTCAGCTTCATGCCTCGATTGGAGAGGTTCACATCTGTGTTACCTAGAGGCTCAAACGTGGTCTCTCCAGGAGCTAAAACCTTCTTCAGAGGATCCATCGGGTCTTCGTCGATAAACGGATCGCCGGTGATCATGCACCTCTCCTTCTCCCTCTCGTAGTTTTCCCGCCCACGGCCCTTTTGTGTCAGCTCACGCCTGATCATTGTATCGCTCGGATTCCAGATCGCGTTCTTCTTCATCGTCTTTCTTAGCCAGGCCATCTCGTACTCGGTGAGCTTGTGCCAAGGGGCGTGTCTGCTGCCCGGTTTCGCGTCTGGTGGAGGAGGATCGAGCTTAGCCAGCGCATTGCTTGTGGATATGCCGGCAACTGCACTGTGTACGTTCGTACCCATCTGCCCTGGCGGCCGGATCCGAGGCGCCTTGAGTAGCTTATTCCTCGGCTGCTTCGGTACCTTGACGCGACCTGGCTTGCCACCACGCTTAGGTTGCGAGGGGGCATCTATGCCGTTGCCTCCATCGCCGACGGGTGAGGATTCGCGCGATTCATCATCATCGTCGGACACTGTATCCTCAATGGGAGAACCCAGCTCTGGGAGCGGAAGGATCTCACCAGGTACAATCGTCCTTCGACCACCATGACTCAGTCGCGCAGCCGCTGCAACTGGTCTTGCGCCCAGCGATGGCCCGTTGAGTGTCAGACGGGGTGTCCGTTCGGCATCCGTCCTCCGTCGTAGCGCTGGCGACACTGGCGGCGGAGTTGGATCGCGCGATGGCGGCTCCGGTAAAGCTTGCAGTTTCTTCTTGATGGTCCCAAGCCTTGTGCAGTGACGCTCTGCGACATCGTACAAACGTGCTGCTTCAGCAAGGGCGGATTCCCTGCAGTGTATGGCATGATCTAGCGCGGCTGAAATCTGCTTCCGAAGGGCCTGAGGATCGACTCGCTGGTTCGCAGGTAGAGACGGTAGGCTGCCGTACACAGTGGTAAGATTGTGGACTCTCTGTGTGTTGTCGAGGTACGTTTGATCGAGCTTCCTGATCAAGGTAAGGGAGCGTATGAGGTCGGAAGGGAAGAACTCGGTGTAGTCGTGAAAGTCAGTCACGGTCGCTTGCGCGTCGGGGTCGAGAGGTAGCTGGCCGCCGAGCTCCGGCAGCGCATTCTCCATGTCTACATCGGCCATGGCATGGTGGTAGGGACTGTTGGTGAAGAGTATTCTCTGGATACGGCGCGTGAGCTGAGGTTCCTCTACGCGTTTCGTGAGTCGTAGGAGTGAGAGAGAATGCCGTGGACTCGGTAGCAGGTGAACGGCTGCTGACGTCGATGCGCTCTGCGGGTGACGCGCGCGCGGTTGCATGAGGCGCCGCGGAAGTGGACGGGGATGGGAAAACGTGGACTCCGAGCCTTGGCATCTGTGGAGTGAGTTTCGTGATAGAGGTGGCCTTGCAATCATGGCGGTAGGAAGCATAGCACACTGGTTCTCCATAGTGATCAACGACATGCTGTCCTGCAGTGTTGTTCCATCGTGCATCGATGGGCTGAAATCTCCCGAGTATCCAACCCCATTTCCAGCACCTCAGCTTCAGTGTTGCAACTCCACTTTGATCGCAAGTCTATCACGATTTGGGATGTCTGATGAAGCTTATGTGGTATTTCCTGTCCCTAGTTCAACCCATGCACCTTTCCTCTCCAATGCATAGACGCTTTTGAAAAAGTAGAAACATGCCTCCCAACCCGATCAAACCACATCAGTCCATATTCCTTCACCAGTCTTCTTCGTACGAAGATCCCTGCACAGCTGTAAGCACTATCTCAAACAAGCGCTTTCGCACAGCCTCACCTTCGCCGTCAGCGGGCCCGGGTCTCTGCTCCTCACCCTTGGCTTCGGACGCACAGGCAGGTCGAATCCCTGAGTTGAACTATCATGACGGTGCAAGCCTCTACCGTAGCCGTTGCCACGACCACGAGGTCCTCCACGATCAGCATTTGCACGGTTGGGCTTGTAGCCATGGGATGCAGGCGCCGGCATCGAGTCGTCCGGCGGGATGGGAGCTCCTCCATCTTCACCCTCAGCCGAGCTCCATCCTTCAGCATCGTTGCGGACCTTTTGAATGGCTTCATCTGTGGCGACCTTAAGCTTCTCCTCCTCAGCCTCAGTTCTTGCCTTCTCAACCTCCGGGTTTCCTCTGTTGGCCGCATCCCGGACGGCGATACCGATCATGGCTTGCATGGTGTAGTAGGCGTCATTGCCGGCGTTGTGTAGGTGCCAGCCTGTGATGTCGAACTCGTAGAGGATGCGTGCTAAGGATGCCGGTTGGGCGTCGCGCTTGTACACCCGGTGGAGGACCACGGTGTCTAGGGTTTCGACCAACGTAGATAGATTTAAGGGGTTGTAGCCCAGTGCTTGCAGGTATCGAACATCGGTGTTAGTGTCGTGGCCAAGCAGAATGATGTTGCGCTTCTCGGGCTGCGACGGCGGCTGAGGGTTGTGGACTGCAGCGCGGAGAGGTGAGGGATCATCCGCGCGGTAAGCGCCAGTACCGGAGAATGGCGTCCTGAAGCACGTGGCGACAACAGCGGGAGCTTCTGCCAAGCTGATGAACTCGCTCTGACCGAATTCGAATCGATTCGCGCAACCGTTGATAAACTCCGTGTTGTTGAGATGCGCGTGTTCTTTGATGCGGAAATGGCGGGCGCGGATCTTTGACATCCAGTTCTCGCCATCTTTGCCGGGTGGGAGGTTGACCAGGTCAAGCGTGTCCAAGGTAGAGATGCCGACTTCAGTGATCAAGCTGTGATCACGCTCATAGGATTCAACATCCACGCAGATGAACACGACCGACGATTCGAACGAGTATGGGGCAGCCTCAGCAGTGTTGATGGCGGGGATTTGAGTAGTTGCTGGTGGCACGGCCTTGTCGTTAGGAGCTGCTCCAAGGTCAGCAATTTTCCAGGAATCATGCGCTGTACTAAATGTTGGATGTATCTAACCTGAATCGTCACGCTGCGGTCGAATACCAAGATACCGCTGGCTGCGCTTCAGTTGGCGGCCCCAGTTCTGCTGCTGGACAAGACGCGCTTCCTTCTTCTTGGCCTTCTCCGCCTTTTTCTTGGTCTTGTTCAGTTCGATGGCATCCTCCACCATCTGCTTGAACGCTTCCAAGGTCCGCTCTTCCGGTGGTGAGACATCGCCTTCGCCGGCAGGCTTAAACGTAATTGATGGTGTGTCGACTGCCATGGTGTCGTATTGGTCTCTAGATGTGGAGCGACCCAGATAGCGCGGGCGGCAGCGTGGGTGATCTGGGAAATTGATGACCAGTCCTTCCTCACGCTGGTAGTCCTCAATCTTGATCTCGATGTCGGTGAAACTGGCGTTGATCTCGTCCAGAAATTTTTGCACCTGATGCTCAGGGACAAGGATCAGAGGCTTGTACGAGGAGCAGTCCTCAGTGGGCCAGACGTAATATAGATCCCAGGTCCTCTGCCAGAACTTGCCGCCGTTGAAGAACTTCTCTGCGACAGTCTCGGAATGCCTCCTGCCAATGAACTTGTAGCAGTACTTACTGACTGGGAGGATGGGACAGAAAGTGTCTTGCAAAGGTGCAAGTTGGCCGAGTTTATTGTCATCTGATCGGTGAAGTTGCGCAACAGGCGCAGGCACTTCACCGCCGCTAAAGCGTGCAGTCGCGGCTGCCTTCGGCGTAGACGCGGCCTTGGTCACTTCCGTGAAGTCGGTGAGTTGGCTTGCTTTGTCCGTAGGAGACGTGTCTTCGCGGGTAGGGCGTGTTTCGACTTGAAATGTTGGCTGGGGTGCAGTTCCCTCTGGAGGAACTGGTACACCTCCATCCTCAAGATCTGGCAGAGCATTAAGATCTTCCTGGATTGCGGCCTGGAGGGCTTCGAAGTCAATTGGAGCCATGGTGGTAGAGTTGTTCGGTGCAAGAACGGGCGTGAAGGGAGAGAGATTGCGCTTGTCTCTCGCTTGAATGTCGGCAGCCGTACTGAAATACTGAAGAGGGCGGTACTGAAATGAGAAAGTTTCTGAGACACTACGAGGTCTTGGATGCTTAGGAAAGAGAGGTGTCCAGAATCCTCTGGATCGTGACTGCTCTTTTGGGCAGAGTTCAGAGAGAGATTGAACCAGGGTCCAATGGTGTGTCCGTTTGTAGGACATGCAAACTAAGTACTCTAGCACCGGCATGAACAGAATCGGACGGAGTCAGGAACTGCAAGGCATTTGGTATGCTCTCTATAAAGACTCCTAAAACCATATGCGGCCACCTGACCGCGTCTAACTCAACGCAGTCGGGAAGGAGCTCAGCCGCGACCCTGGCCGCTCCCTCGCAGAAAGCCTTCCACCTTCAAATACAAGCGGCTAGCCAACTTTACCACGCCAATTCAAATCTCATTTCCAGGAAGGGGAGCAAGCTGTAATGCAGCCGCAATGTAAAGAACCGCGTGGCTTGAGGATACAAACAATGACGACGACTTCGGAGAGAAGATCCGCCGAACATGCCAAGCATCCTTACCCACAAACGACATCTGGGCTTGCTGGGGTACTTGAGCAACAACGGCAGCAAAGTTACCAAGCCCTGGACGTTCGTTCCCCCTTCCATCGCCCGTCTGCTCAAGGCGGAGCGAGGGAGATGTGACCTGCCAGCTGATCATAGGAGTTCGCTCCTTACCTGAGCGTTCCGAACCGCAATTCTCAAATCGTTGACCTCGTCTATATATACACCAGATTCTTCACCGTCTCCTGCAGCTCGAACTATGGAAGCGGCCGTTCGATGGTCGCCTCACTCTACACAAGGCTCGCCGCGCTTTGCGATTGTCGACGTGGCTAACAATCGACTTCGACTATGCCAGCTTGAGAGCCCCCAAGAAAACAACACAGTCACCTACAAGCAGCTTGTTCAGCGCGACAAGCTACCAAACTTCACCGCATTCGATTGGTCAAAAACCCACGAGCGTTTCGTTGGCATCGGCTCGGCCTCTGGTGAGGCAACTCTGCTCACGCTTGATGCAGACCGCCCCCAATCTGAATTCAACTATGTTTTTCCCATCAAGCAGAAACGAAAATGTAACTCCATAGCTTTTAGCGCAGACAACCTCTTGGCTACCGGCCTGGACAGAGTCCGCAATGACTTTTGCATGAACATCTATGATGTGAACATTGGCTCCCTGCAATCACATCAAGAACCGTACAAGAAGCTTGCGAGTTCCGAGGCCATCACCAGCATTAAGTTCTTTACTGGGCAGCCTAACACGCTAGTCGCTGGTGTGGCTCGCCAATGCATAAGGGTGTATGACCTTCGAGGTACGATTCACCTATGCCGCTGGCTGTCACATGCCGTGCGTGTCTGTTGACCCATTCTCTCTACTTATACTGATCACATACTTCTCACAGACCCAGCGGGGATTGGCGCTGCTCAGTTTCCTACACGACAGGTCCACAATCTTGCTATTGATCCGTTGGACGAGAACTACTTTTGCTCTGCTGGCCCCCAAGGGGATCCTGTTGTAAGCGTGTGGGACCGTCGCTTCGCCGCACGCTCTAATCCATCTACACCTGCCTCTGATGGCCATCCTACGGGTGCTGTTCTGGAGCTCCGGCCAGCGGTGGATAACAGCCAGAACTCCAACATCTGGATGCTTCGCTTCTCTGGCACCAAACGAGGTTGTTTTGGTGTTCTGTCCAGCATGGGAGAAATCAAGATTGTTGAGCTTGCTCAGCACTCAATGAAGAATGCACTTCAAGTGGGGCCTCCTAACACTCTCGGTGGCCAGTCTTGGAGCTCTCCGCACTATACCAGAATGACTCACCACCTTCAGTATCCCTGGTACGACCAGCATCATGGCCGGGAGGAGAGCTCTCGTGTCATGGCCTATGATTTTATGAGTCCCGGCAGCCCTTCTGATGGTCCAGCAGTACTTGCTCTACATCACACCCGAGAGGTTGAGTTGCTGAAGATTCCCACACCGCCTCCGCACATTCATCTAACAGCTTTCAACGAACTCGCAATCTGCAGAGATGCATTGCAGCCTCAATTCATCCGAGCGCGTAAGACCGAAACTACCGTAGCTGAACACTTAACCAAGCTACAAGAGCGACTGCTCGCCAGCAAGCAGCCGGGCAATTCTTCTAACAAGGACAGGAAGCCTAGCCTTGCCGTCCGCTTTGAGAAGGAACTGAGCCTGGAACACTTCAGCTACAAAACGCCTGCGAAAGGCGGCAAGGTCGTCAGGAGTAGCCACGAACTGCACGAGGAGAACTTGACTCTAGGTTACCCCAGCGTTGACATTGACTTGGTCGAGGCGCTGCGACTCCAGAACATCCAGAAGTGGAGGTGCCAGGAGGGCTATTTGTTCAAATGCGACCAGAATAAGAAGATCGTAGCCAATGATCCTTGGCTCGTCGACATGTGGGAGCTCATTAAACGCATGGAAGATATGGCTAAAGACCAAGGCATGGCCGCCGAGGGCTTTGACCTCAGCTATCTTGGAGTTTCGTTCATCTGGGGCAATACTCTGGGTCCGAAACATTACCACCACCGCTTGATCAACATCAGTTCTGATTCAATATCGGACGCGGATTTCGGCAACGCAGTGAAGGCAGTTGTGCAAAGCAAAGACCTTACGGCATTCCAAGGCGTTCAGACTAAGTTTCCCGCACATCGTCAATTATGTCTCTCTCTGTGCGGCTGGATCTCCTCCAAAGACCGCTTGCGTGATTACTGCAAGGAGCTACTGCAAAGCGGACAGCCCTACAAAGCGATCGTCGTGCCTGTCTTCAAAGGTCATAAGGACGTCGCTTTAGACTTACTGAGGTACGCTATTCAGCAGCGTCTGATCCAGAACGTTGGACTTGGTGCCGTTATCGCCTGTGACTCCGTCAACGCTGAACAGCGGGATATGTGCTCTTGGATGGCAGAAGAGACCGATGATCCCTACCTCAAAGCCTTGCTGGCCTATTTCATCAGCGGTGATTGGACCTCTGTTACCAACATGATACAGCTCTCCCTCACGGACCGCATTGGCGTCGCTCTGAAACACCTTGACGACACTCGATTGACCGAGTTCCTCAAGTTCGCGACGTCGGAAACGGTCATTTACGGCGATATCTCCGGCCTTATCCTGACCGGCCTTTCCGAGCGCGCGGTCGATCTGTTCGAACACTACATTACCAAGTACTACGACCTGCAGACCGCCGTCCTGGCTCTGTCTTTTACCTGCCCAGTCTACATGAACGACCCACGCTACGAGGTATGGAAGGAAACGTATTTCATGCAGATGCAGATGTGGCGCTGCTTCATGGAGCGCTCCCGTTTCATAGCCGCGCACAACCGGCTAGCGGTCAATCGTGAAGGGCGAACCCTTAACCATCAGCCGAAACCGCAAATCGCGATTAGGTGCCTTCACTGCAATCTGCCACTTGCTCGGCGTCCGGACGGCCAACTCGACATCATACCTGAGCCTATCAGGAAGGCTTCCAACAACGGGGCCAAGTTACCACCTGGCGTGCCTCCTAAGGCGACTCCTAAGCCTTCGCCTAGTGCTAATGCTGGGTTGGTGTGTCCGCATTGTGGACGGCGTATGCCGCGCTGTGGCATCTGTAATCATTATCTTGGGACAGTCGATCCAGTGACGGAGGGAGGAGCGAGAGCGGCGGAGGAGAGAGATGATGGGGCGAGTATGGTATTCTGCATGAAGTGTAAGCATGGATGGCATGGGAATTGTGCGAGGAATTGGTTTGTGAGGCATGAGACTTGTTCGGTGCCGGATTGCGGGTGCTTGTGTGGAGTTTTGAGATGAAACATGTAGTCGTGTGATGTAAAGATTAATCACGGTGCAGGGCGTGTGGGTGGTTAGGCAGTAATTGTAGTGGGATATACTAGTACTTTGCAAGTGCTAAGAGAAACTCACGATGCTGCCGTTAAAAATTAGCTGCTGTCCACGTGCAGTCTTATAGAATTACTGCTTTTTCTGGCCATGCTGTCAAAATTACGTGCCTGTCGTGCCGTGACTCAGATCCTGAACGTGCGACTTTCAGAATACACACACGAGCAGCAACACCGACACTTCGTAACCTCCCACTTCAGAAGCGTGAATTTGCGTGCTGTCTAGCTTCACGAGAGGAACGGAATAGATAGTTTGCTTCCGTTGAGTCTTGATCAGGAATCACCGGGACAGGCCCAAAACCTCCACCGAGTCTCCAAACGTATCCGCCTAAAACCAAGTCTTTACCCGCCAGTATATCACAGTCCTACCTTTCATTTTCCGAAAATTGTCGACCATGTCCGGTCGCGGTGGCAGAGGCCGTGGCGGCCGCGGTGGCTTGCCTAGAGATGTTCAGGTCTCGAAGAAGATGAGCCGAATATTGCGGCATTCCGCAAATGAGGAAGGGCTGACGCTCGGGGAAGGAGGATATGTCAACGTCGCTGATTTCGTAGGTGCTTACTCGGACTTCTGTTCACTATTTCGTCAATACTTCTTGCTGAACTTTTCAAGTCTGTGTAGACTGGGTGAAGACACTAAGCGGAAGGGCCACCCTTTATGCTACAGCGCAAACCTCTCCTCGTTACGGGAACACTAGATTGGTTTTCATATCTTTGTATTGCTACTTTCTTCTGATTCATTATAAGTTTATCAGCCCAGATAGGCTACACACAATCTTCGGCATGGTGTTAGAGTGCTTCATTTTCCTGGAGTATATCCCTTGGTCCTCACATCTTTCAGCGAGTCTCGAATGTCTCGAGCATCTGCTGTGCTTCAACCCTGTCCACCGCACCATCGTCAGTTTGAGGCTCCCGCCCGTAGCCTTTCCATTTCATCATCATCAATACAGCGAGCGTCTACAACACTAGGACATACCGACTAACAGCCCCCAGCTCCAAACCCGCACCATGCGCTCCCTCAAAGCAACCTTCCCCGAAATCCGGGCCATTGTCGCCACAAACGAAAAGCAGCGCTTCTCTCTGATCCGAGCGGCTTCCTCCTCCTCCGCAGCTACTACCACCCCATCATCAGCCGTCGAGACGCCTGCCGATTCCGCACCCTCGATCACCACCGGCAACGCCAACCTCGACGTTCCGGATGACGACGACCCGTCTCACTACCTTATACGGGCCACGCAGGGCCACTCAATCGCTATCTCCTCCGAAGGCCTCCTAACCCCCATCACGGGCAACGACCCGGACCTGCCGGACACAGTCGTGCATGGCACCACCCACCAGGCATGGCCACTGATCCTGAAATCAGGTGGCCTGAAGCGCATGAAAAGGAATCACGTGCACTTCGCCGCAGGCCTACCTAAGGGGTTTGCGCCCGTAGCCGAAGAAGACGTGAAGGCGGAGACGGCGGGGAAGCTAGAGCCCGCCGGTGTAGCAGCTGGCGCGGAGACTGCACTCGACACGGCCGCACTC
Source organism: Coniosporium apollinis CBS 100218 (assembly GCF_000281105.1). Classification (NCBI taxonomy): domain Eukaryota; kingdom Fungi; phylum Ascomycota; class Dothideomycetes; genus Coniosporium; species Coniosporium apollinis. The sequence goes on from NW_006913272.1 coordinate 144,567, forward strand.
GCCACTACCACCGCGGAGTCATCAGCAGAGCAGCCGCAGCGCACCTCGACGCCCCCGGTCATCAGCGGTATGCGCACGAGCTCGACGATTCTGGTTTATGTTGATCTGCCTGCTGCGATGGCTGCGGGGCTAGAGTTTTGGAGATCGGAGAACGGGGTCGTGCTGTCCGAGGGAGATGAGAATGGGGTCGTGCCGCTTAAGTTCTTTAAGCGGGTGGAGGAACGGACAAGGGGAGGTAGTGGGCGGGTTGTCGTGAGGGACGGGCAGGTCGTCGCGGAGGTGGAGGAGAGGGGCGGTGGTGGGTGGGGGAGGGGGCGGGGAAGGGGAATGGGAAGGGGGAGGGGTGCGTGAGCGTAGTGGATGTTTCAGAGCCCTCGAGAGTATGAGCTGAATGGGTAGGTGTCAAGCATGGATAGATTTTGCTGCGTCTGCTGCAGCTCGGAGACATAGATGTGGGTTGAGCGTACCTCGAAACCGTGTCAAATACACTGCACGAATCACAGGAGATGAACGACTGCCTCGTCGATTTCGACAACAGAGATCGAGAAAATATAAGCAATCCGTGTTCATGTTATCATCCAGGTAGGCTAACCGAAGCTGTTGCATGGGCTTTGCTAAGTAGGCCACCAGCACATATGAAGGCAAGGTATTCGTGGGATTGTGCTTGCGGTTGAAGCTTTGCTGATTGCCTCCAGAAGTGATGCAGATGCAAGAGGCGGTAGAAACTCTTTGCTCAAGTAATTGATCATGTGAAGCTAAACGGATACATTGAGGATTTAGTATCTATGATGCTTGATGATAATACCTATTATGAAATCTGCGCCGTAGAAAGCAACCTAAAGCGAGTTTCTCCCTGTCGTGATTTTGATAACGGAACTTGGAGCTCAAAAATAGGTTCTAAGTGTGAAATTCTCATCTGGACTTCAAAAGGAGATCCACGCTATGGAGGAACAATTACCTACTGTATCAAGTTAAGTGGGTGCATCCCAGGAGCTTACGTCTGGGAGTACACGGGTCGAGTGGTCCTGTTGCTACAGTAAGCCACCTGATCCGAGAAACCTGAGTGACGCTGTTTGACAGCTTCCCTGTATCTCTGAGAGGCGTGTCGGGGGACTTTCAACTCAAGAGGGCTTGGGAATGCTCTAATAGTTACGGTAGAGGACTCATCTTATCAGACTGAAGACGGAGGTAGCATCGACTGTGTAGTTAACCTGCATGATCAGATTGTGTGTCTGAAGCTTAGAGTGTTACTCTAAATAGACTGTCGACAACGCAGTAATGATGTAAAGCGGCGTATGGAACTAACTCTGGGCTTGGGACCGCTAAACGAACTTGACGGATCGATGAACGTACGAAGATCGATGCTCTAGGACAGGGCTGAAAGCATGGTCTTGGTACTCAGATACCGGAGGCAGTGACGATGTGTCTATTCGAGGCGCGCGAATGGTTTCCCACAGACCAGCGATAATCATGCGTTTGTGAGCAATATCACACGGCAGACGACGATTCACCTGCATTACCGCCCATCTGGATGCGGGAAGCTTGAGGCCACTTAGGCATGAGTTTAAGAGCCATGGGTTCCAGACGGTAGAGAGCTTAGGGCCTCTGATGACCTAGACCGCCGTCATGATCGTTGGTATTTCCTCTCCTGTAACTGGCGGTGTGATATAGTTCGCAACTCCGTAATTGGATCAGCGTTACTTCTTAAGTTCCTCATGCTCCTCATGCTGGCCTGGGCGCGCTCCGCTTAAATAATCCTTGATGACGTCGGCTTTGCGGGTCTAGCGTCTGAGGTGTAGGTAAGGCTACTCTACAGGGCACCACAACAGTGCTTTGGCACATGCCCACGACCGTACGTGTGCTGGAACAGGAGGCGAGCACTCGTAAATGGAGTTGCGTTTTTGGTAGTCAAGTTCGTGATAGAGCAGCATCGGGGAAGATGCCTGCTAGGTTTGCATCTTTCTAGAAAGTGAGCCGAGTTCTAGCGCGAAGATCTCAAGAATTTCCCGAGGTCGCGCGCGGTTGAACTGCGGGAGCTTTGGAATCGCGGTCAGCAACGTGCATGCCCTGATCTGCGTTTTTAAACATGTTGCATGCTGCTTTTTGGATGCCGGATGAACACCCTCTTTGCGATGAATGGAGCTGTCCCCTCTCGTGAGACTGGCTGCGAGGCTGGTACCCGAAGAAGCTCCGCTGTAAGTTGCTGCCGACCTTCCTGCAAGGGTTTAGCACCGTGGACACGATCTTCCAAGGACAGACTTTCACCAACGACTCGGCGTAGTTCATCTGAGATCTCGCAGCTGCGACCTGAGCGTGTAACTCCGACCCCGCACCCCATGAAGCGACCTCGCAGCTGCTTCCCCACTACCAAGCTCTTGGAGGGCTTACGAGGCTGTTCCGGCGTTCGTCCGTTCACTGATGGTGACTGCCGGGCTGAGATCTTCATGGCAAATGATAGGGTCAGGACACGTTTAGCATGATGCGTCCCGCTGTGTTCCAACGATGTCGTTGCTCTGCCGTTGTTAGCGGCGGAGGTGTCGAGTCAGACAAACCAAGTTCGAACACGAGAGATGTACGATGCAAGGGCTTTCCATAGTAGCACTCAATATCGCGGCCTTGGTCTTCCCACCTGGGCGGTCAGTGTGTCGAGACTTGGACAAAGGAAGGAGCCCGTCAAGAGCTCTGACCGCAACATGTTCGGTCGTTGGTGCCCGTGGTTGGTGCCGAAAGCGGAGAGATTCGGTGGTGAAATCAAGTGAAGCTCGCCCGACCAAAGCCCGGTGGTTGCCTTGCTGCCCTGTTGGATGACAAGACGTCAAGCATGTCACGCTGCAATTGGCCCCGTTGACAGGAACAGCATCCCCGCCGCGTCTCCCCGCACAGAGCTTGCAGTAGCGTCAATTGAATCCCTGCCGCTTGGGTCATGAGAGTGACGCTGCTGCCGTGGAGCTTGCTCTAGCTGTCTGGCCCAGCTGTCGAGGTACAAATTCGAGCTCTTTTCCTTGCAGCTCCCCTCTTCAGGAAAGAGCTACCTCCTCACTTGAAAACCCTCTCTCGTGCTCGTCGTTGTGGTCAATCGCATTCCTGGTGGTTTGCCAGAGCCAAAACTTTCGTTTTCGTCTCACGAACAAGGCGATCATGTGGCTTTACCAAGCTTCAGCCATTCTGCTGGCTGCCGCTGGCCTAGCCGAAGCTCAGACTGGAAATGCATCAGCTCTCCCTGTAAGTCCGTCAATCGCAGTTTTCGCGGTTTCAAAGTGTCCCTGTGGAGCTGCGCCCTGTCACTGTCAAAAAGCTCGACAGCTTGGCTGACAGTTTGCAGTTCCCCAACACCACATATCCTGGCAGAGAGAGCCCAGCTCTAGCGGGTGTCGACCTCTTCAATGCCACGTCGCCGCCGTTCTATCCCTCACCATGGATGGACGGCTCTGGCGAGTGGGCTGAGGCTTATCGAAGGGCTCAGCAGTTCGTCAGCCAGCTGACGTTGATGGAGAAGGTCAACCTGACGACAGGTGTTGGGTAAGCTGACAGCTGTCGTACGCGGCACGCAGAACCACTAACGCGTTCGCAGTTGGGAGGGCGAAGCATGCGTCGGCAACGTAGGATCAATTCCCAGACTCGGCTTCCCATCGCTCTGCATGCAAGATTCGCCTCTGGGCATCCGTCTATGTAGGCGCCCAAGGCCCCTCCAGTGCGCAGGCCGTGAGTGCTGACATACTCCTAGCTGACCACAACTCTGCATTCCCCGCTGGCGGCACTGTCGCCGCGTCCTGGGACAGGGGTCTCTGGTACCGACGCGGGTATGAGATGGGCGTGGAGATGCGCGGCAAGGGTATAGATGTTCAGCTAGGCCCTGTTGTTGGACCACTGGGCAGAACTCCCGCGGGCGGCAGAAACTGGGAAGGTGAGCTTCTAGTACCCTGAAATGCAACAGTCCAGCCACTGACGCTGTCCTCACAGGTTTCAGCCCGGATCCAGTGCTGTCCGGCATTGCAGTTGCCCAAACCGTTCGTGGTATCCAAGATGCTGGTGTTGTTGCTACCACCAAGCACTATATCGGCAACGAGCAAGAACGCTTCCGTCAAGCCCCAGAAGCATTTGGCTATGGCTTTAATATCTCGGAAAGTCTAAGCTCCAACATCGATGATACCACGCTCCACGAGCTCTACCTCTGGTGAGTAATAAGCTTCCTAAGATCCGCGGCATCATGCCATCAATTCGCACGCGGTACCGTGCGTGAATCCAAAGCTAACGAAATCAGGCCCTTCGCAGATGCAGTCCGCGCCGGCACGGGAGCTATCATGTGCTCGTACAACCAGATCAACAACTCCTATGGATGCCAGAACAGCTACCTCCAGAACTATATCCTTAAAGGCGAGCTCGGTTTCCAAGGATTCATTATGAGCGACTGGCAAGCGCAGCACTCTGGCGTCGGCAACGCTTTGGCTGGTATGGACATGGCCATGCCTGGTGACACTTCTTTCCTCACTGGTGCCTCGTTCTGGGTAAGTCATGTCGGAAGCGCCTATCTTATGGTCGGACTCCAGCTAATCACATCATCTCACAGGGACCGAATCTCACACTCGCTGTCGTCAACGGAAGTGTTCCGGAGTGGCGTATCGACGATATGGCTACCCGTATTATGGCAGCCTACTACCTCGTTGGCCGCGATGAGGCCTCAGTACCGACTAACTTCAACTCCTGGAATAGAGACACTTTCGGCTACCGACACCCGGTTCCTCAGCTAGGGTACCAGCAGATTAACTTCCACGTTGACGTTCGCAACGAGCACGGCAGAAGTATCCGTGATCAAGCTGCTCGCTCTACCGTTCTTTTAAAGAACACTGGTGTGCTCCCTCTTGCTAATAACGAGCGTTTCACGGCTGTTTTCGGTAGCGATGCCGCCGAGAACCCGTGGGGACCGAACGGTTGCCCAGACCGAGGCTGCGATAACGGTACATTAGCAATGGGCTGGGGCTCTGGGACTGCCAACTTCCCCTACCTTATCACGCCACTTGAGGCGATTAAGGAGGAGGTCCAGAACAATAATAGGATTATCCAGTCAGTTATTGACGACTACGCCTATAGCCAGATCGCATCACTTGCTGGTCAGGCAACCCTTGCTATTGTGTTCGTTAACGCCGATAGTGGTGAGGGCTACATCTCCGTGGATGGTAATGAGGGCGATCGTCAAAACCTTACCCTCTGGCATAACGGAGAGACTCTGATCCAGAACGTCACTGCACGGTGTAACAACACCGTTGTAGTGATCCACAGCGTCGGGCCTGTCCTCACGAACACTTTCGTTGACAACCCGAACGTGACCGCTATCCTTTGGGCCGGTCTTCCAGGCGAGCAGTCTGGTAACTCGATCGCTGACATCCTATTCGGCCGCATCAACCCAGCCGGCAAGCTGCCATTTACCATCGGCGCATCCCGTCGGGATTATGGCACTGACCTTCTATACCAGCCCAACAACGGTGGCGCCGCACCGCAGGACAATTTCTATGAAGGCGTTTTTATCGACTACCGTGCTTTTGACCGTGCCAATATCCAGCCTGTGTTTGAGTTCGGCTTCGGTCTTAGCTACACCAGCTTCGAATACTCGAACCTGAACATCGCTCGCCGCAGCGCCGGCGCGTACACTCCGACAACCGGACTGACATCCGCGGCGCCCGTTCTTGGCAACTTCAGCCGCAACCTCGCTGACTATCAGTTCCCGGCCAACTTTAGTGCCGTGCCGCTATATATCTACCCGTATCTTAATAGTACTGACGCGGCGACGGCAGCCAACTCGTCGGACTACGGCCTGCCTGCAGAACAATACATTCCGCCTAACGCGCTTAGCGGCGCACCACAGCCACGTATCGCAGCAGGCGGCGCTCCAGGAGGGAACCCGCAGCTGTACGACGTGCTATTCACCGTTACTGCCACCATCACCAACAACGGCACGCGTAATGGTGAAGAAATCCCACAGCTGTATATCGGCCTTGGCGGACCAAATGACCCCATCCGGGTTCTGCGCGATTTCCAGCGGCTGAGCATCGACACCGGCATGAGCGCGACCTTTGTTGCAGACATCACCAGGAGGGATATCAGCAACTGGGACACGGTTACCCAGAACTGGTTCATCTCGGACTATCCCAAGACGGTGCACGTCGGCAGCTCGAGCAGGAACCTGCCACTGACTGGGACGCTGGAGCTTTAGGTGGAACATGCAAGAGTCTCGGACAATGAAGAGGGATGGCTCTGCTTGAAGAAGGGTAATGACGAAGACACGTAACGAACACTGCACGACTGCTTGTACATAGCTACTACTACCGCCATAACTAAGGCGCCGGCCGTAATGGGAGGGTACGGAGGGTTACAGGATCAAAAACACATTCCAATGCCGAACAGCACCATGCATTTCCCTGCACGATTCCTCTCCAAGATCCTCAAACGTGAGCACAAACCGTGATGGCGTTCGTAACCCCGATGGAGCGCACCCTTCAATGTGCGATGACGCTTACAGTACTTTTGGCTTATCGATAGCAAGGGCTTCTGCTAGCGCGTGCTGGTGGTGATTTTTGCGGTGCGTGCAGGTGGTGTGGCCCCACGGCCGAGTCCACCAACCGAGCACGGGATTGGGGAGAACTCGAGAACTCGTGAACCCGTGAACTCGTCATTGTTTTGCGCGCCCACGGTAAACACGACTGAACGTGATCGCAAGACCAACGGCCTGTGGATGGCGTCTTCGCACCAGCAGCGCGCACTGGACCCGACGGACAAGCTGCCCCTCTCATAACAACCAGCAGTTCGCGATTTACCAAACTCCAAATCAAACCGCAAAGGCAGGAGCGACTCCACGACAATCGCCCCCAGCCAGACAATCGCGCGTGCACCACTGTGCTTACTCTTCAGAACGCTGGCCCTTCCACTTTTCTTCTGTTTCGCTACCGGACAGCTGCTCTGTCAACTCCGGTCGTCGACGTTGGTGTACCGGTCATCCTTCGCCACCACGGTTTCTGCTTTTCCGCTTCGCGTACACAACACGTTCCACCGTCGCTTCTTCCGAGCAGCCGGCCAGCCTCATACGGCCGTGAAAGACATCACAGCCCACATATTCAGATTCACCGAGTACTTCACACGTGCCGCCGCTGCTCGCTGAGCGAGTTCCTTACGCGAAGTGTTGTAATTTCCCTTCTGTGGGTTAAGCAGAGTATAGCAGCCCTCCCACGGTACACTCCACGACTGTACCCCAACCGTGGTTGATTCACGAATTTTGTTTTTCTCTGCACAAAACCCGCCAAAGATAAATACCTCACACTTCGCACTTCGCAAATCGCAGACGCACCGGGCAGAAGCAGCGACAGTTCCAAGATGCCGCCAAATTCGACCCGCCGCACCCGCTCGCGCCGGGAGACAGAGATACAGCAGCGATCCGATGCGAATACCCCGGAGTCAATACAGACGCCGTCTAGAAAGAGGAGGCGGGTGAGTAGTCGGAGTGCAGCCCCTATATGCAGTACAGACCAGGCTGCTGACATCTGGGTGTAGGTCACCGGTCCCGACAGCGCCCGCACGACCGCCAATGGTGCAGAGCGCCGCAGCACTACGATACAGGCAGCCGTATCCAGAGAAGCGACCGTCGAGCCCACGAACGACGAGGCGGACACTAGCGAAGTGATCGAGGACGAGACTCTCAGGGTTATTAGCCGGTTGAGGACCTCAGATGCGTTTGTTCAAGCCGTGGTCGACTTCTCCAACGACCTGGATGTAGAAAACCCGTCCACCAGGAAGGCTTACGCAAAGATTGCTGGTCGACAATGGAGTTATTACATGAAAACCCCTGGGATCAATATTGGCCGGGGCAAAGAGGCTCCCCGATCCGCACTCAAGGCTGGTCCACTGAACGAGGCTCCCGTCTCGCCATCCCAGCTCTCGCCTGACCCCAATGCTGCCTTCCCAATCCACATCGACCTGGGACCGGACAACCGCATTTCCAGGCTCCATGCAGTTATCGAGTATGATGCCGACAATGAGCAGTGGGTCCTCTTTGTGAACAGCCGCAATGGACTTCGAGTGGATGACTTTCATGTCGAGCACGGCAAGAGGACGGTTCTGCGTTCGGGATCCGTTTTCTCGGTTAATGGGACGGAGATGATGTTCCTGCTTCCGGACGGTGAGGTCGAGATTGCCCAGGCCATTATGAATCGTGTCAAGCAGCAGCCGAAGGACGGCGACGATACGGAAGAAGGGGATGAGGACAGTCCTCGTCTACCGCAGAGCCATCTCAAACCCTCGTCGCCGCGACCTGGTGCTGGTGCGCAGAAACCTTACCAGCAATCGTCACAGAGCTACAGTCAACACCCGCCACAACACAGCGGTCATGGGCAGTTCTCCGCTGCTGTGATGCCATCGTCTACTTCTGCGCAGCCTGGTACTCCCGGAACCAAGCCAGGACAGGTGAGGGTTAAAGCGTCGCCTGCGTATTCTCGTGGACTCGTGATTGAGAGCACTCAAGAGATTGACTACGCCGACGAATCAAGCAAGGACTTCAAACCACCGCACAGCTATGCACAGCTCATCGGTCAGGCGATCTTAGGCACGGATGAGAAGAAGCTTACACTGTCCAAAATCTATGACTTTGTCCGGGAGAATTACGCGTTCTACAGGCACACCGCCACAGGATGGCAGGTAAGCTCGCGTCTCCGTCTGCTGTCACCGTAACCACTTGCTAACATGTAACTCAGAACTCCATCCGCCACAACCTTTCGCTCAACAAGTCTTTCGAAAAGGTACCCCGCGACACGCACGAGCCCGGCAAAGGCATGAAATGGCAAATCGTGCCGGACCACCTCGAAGAATTCATGAAGAAAGCTATCCCACCTACGCGCGGCATGCGGCCCTCCGCGTCCTCCGGGCCAAACTCTCCCGCAGCCATGCAAGCCTCGGAGCGCCTCCAAGGCGCCCTCGCAGGCGTCCCCCAGCACCAGCGCCCCGGCAGCCGCGGCATCAAAACCGAGCGCATCAAGACTAGCCCCCGCTCCGTCACGCCACCGCTGATGGCCGCCTACCCGACCGCCCAGGAGAGCTACACCCCCGACCGCGGCCCCGCGCGCCGCCCTACAATACGCACGAATGACCTGCCCCCACCTCACACAGCTGAAGCCCGCACCCCTATCTCCGCCAACGACGGCAGCCGCAGCGCCTCAGCCCCACACCCGCAGTACGCCTCCGCGCACGGCCCGAATCCGCCAGGCACGGCGCCGCGCCGCTCACACGTCGGGCTGACGGAAGCGGCATCCCAGGGTTCACCGCCAGCGATGGGCTCGACGCTCTATGCGCAGGACGGACATCAGGGCATGCTGATGACGCCGTTGGTCGAGCGGCATAAACCTAGCCTGGCGCCGCCGAGCTCGATGCGCGCACCCAGCCACTTCATGCATAACATCATGAGCTCCCCGGCGCCGTTTTGGAAGTTTGCGGATCATGCGCTTACGCCTGGGAGGGTGGTGGGGTGGGGGAGCAGTCCTGTCAAGAGGAAGGTTGAGGAGATGGAGGGGGATGACGACGAAGGAGACGAGATTGAGGAAGGCGGGCCTGTTGGCCAGGCCGGCGAGTCCGGTAGCACAGAGGTGGAGGGCACGAAGCACGACAGCGCCACGCAACTAGGCAAGACTGGTGCGCACGCACAACACCCCTCGTCCCCGCCCCCCATGGTCTCAGCAGAGCCCCGGGAGCAGGCCGAGCACAACTCAGACGCAGACGACTCCCACGATGACTCCCATGAAGACATGTCCCCCACGCGCACCCTCTCGCGCCCGGCAACGAGACAAGGCCCTACGCGGCCCAGCACCGCGACTGGTGGAGTTCAAGCACTGCAGGCGCTCGGCCCGCCGCCGAGGATGGCCATGCCGGTGCAGATGGGTATGGGAGGTCTACCGGGGCCGGTGAGGGGGCTGGGGATTGGTGGGTTGGGTGGTGTGCACGGGATCAGTGGAGCTGGTGGGATGAACGGAGTCGGGAAGGTGGATGAGGAGGAGGAGGAGGGGATTGATCTTGCGAAGTAAGTCTTCCTTGCGCTGTTTTGGGACAGATGTGGGAAGGAGTCGTGAGCAAATACTAACAAGGGCAAACAGAGGATTCCAGCCCATTGGCAACTTCCATCGCAATCTGATGCATGCTGGTGGACCTGGGTTTCGGGGGTTCTAATTATCCCGAACCTGAACACTTGAGAGATGGTGAGGAGATGGTGTAGTAAGAGATTGAGACTAAGAAAAGAGACGACGGCGGAGTGATCACTCGCTACGGTACGGGAGTCAAGGATGGGCCACGGCAAAATTGTTTACATTCACTGTGCATGATTCAATTTTTTTTCCTTCTCTTCTTCTTACATCAGCGGCATTTTACTTCTACTTTTAACTTCTGCATCATTTCACTCCTCTCAACGCTCGATACGAAAATGGATGGATGGCTGGATGGCTGGATGGCTGGATGATTTGCTTTGCTCAGCGCACGCTCTCGCCTTGTGCCGTTGAGTCACCCTGGAGGGAGTTCGTTCTTCTTGTGTTTATTCTAGCTGTGTGGTGAGTGTACGAAAGAATCAAAAAAATTTCGCTACGCTATCTGATTGTCGCTTTTGATGTGAACGACTCGTCGGGCGGGTTGCTGATAGCAGTTCTTAGAAGATAATCAAAATGATAGTTTTCCCAACCGCCACGCATCTTGTCAGATGTGACTGTCTTCAGCAAGTGCGGAAGGACAGCCAGCATGTCTTAAGCGTGTTTCTATGTATGACCTGTTAGTAAATGGTGATGGTACATGACTGTTCAAGAATGACGGTGCCTTAATGCTGTTGAACTTCGTCGAGTCCAAGGATCTTCGTCAGCAACATGAGCTGTTATACGCAGAACCTCAGTCTCTTCTTTCATATACGGCCACAGATGATCGATTTCACATTCCACTTAAAACGTGAGTAGCCTAATATCATTTTAGCTATCTTACTAGCTTAGCTGTCCGGTGTACTTAGTAAAATCGATTCAGATCTTAACCATATCAAAGGGGTATACAATTGTTGGAGGCCATCTGCCGCGCGGAACATATACAATCTTTCCCCAATGACAATCGCCATTGCAAGTGTCCCAAAAACGCTCATCATAAGCATTAGGGGGTATATCTTTTCCGAGATCGCGTGATACAAACAGGTAGCAAGAATGCTCTTCAGGTCCCAGCATTTCCGCTAGCTCATAAGGGGTTAGGGACTGACCATCTGTCGTTTGAGCCGTCATGTCAGCCCCAGCATACATCAATTCAGCAATTGTGCCACAATAATCTCCTTGATACATCGAGCCTGACATGTGGTCGACTGTCGGTCGTCCATTATGCATGTTATGTGCACCTCCGCGGAATGCTGCCATGTGAAGAGGGGTCCAGCCAGCGGCATCTCGTTTCTCGAGATCTGCAACTCCACGATGCTCCACGAGCGCATAAACCATCTCAGAGTTGCCACTAGCTGCAGCAAGGTGAAGTGGCAAGTAACCGCTCCGGGTGCAAGCTCCACCGTCTGCACCGTGCTCTAAGAGCCATGATGCTTCCTCTTCTGTTGCGTACGGAGCGGCAGAGTGCAGTATCGTGTATTCGGTTTTGTAGATGCCAAAATCGATCGGTAAAGCGGCATATAGGAGCTTTAAACTCTCGAAACGGGAGTTGTTGTTCATCCACTCAAGATCTGACATGGGAGTATCCCCATATGCTGACACCACATCTAGAGGGGCTTCATGCTGAAGGAGTAACCTGATAAGGTCATGACTGCGCCCTCTGCATGCCAGATGAAGAGCTGTCCTTTATCTAATCAGTCGATAATCCTAATGGTTCCTATGAAACTTACAATTGCTCTGAGTTTGTGGCGCATATGTCGGCGCCGGATTCTATCAAGAATCGCACCAGTTCAATTTTCGAAGATTGAGATACGAGATGATCTCGCGCTTCAATTGCGTACTTCTCAGATTAGCGGGGTGTTTGGAATTTACCTTTGTAGACTTACATGTAGAGGTGATGCCCCGTCGGGATCTACGTCATTGACATTTCCGGTGCCATTTTCAAGATGCCACCTCGCTGAATGCAGGTCAGCCCGCAAACAGGCTCGCAAGAAGTCTGTGTGGCGTGGCACCATGTTTCGGAGACGAATACGGCCGGATGAAACCCAAATGTCTGACCAGCAAGATTTGGGATGACATGTGACCAACTCGGCTGTGAGTAATTTGGACAGCAGACCAAAGGGGAGTCGAAATCCGAATGATAACCAGATAGACTGATGGAGGAATTTTTCCGTTGCATAGAAGCCCACTGAGCCCGAAAGCCCAATTATGCTCAGCCACGATCCTTTCACTATGAGAAACGGGGCTTGTGCGCGGAAGTCTCCCTGAGAAACTCTGGGATAGTTTCGAGTTTGACGGCATTGGATATTCCCAGAAAGCTCAGGACTTGGGACGATTGTTGTCGGTTGCCTCAGACTAGCCAAATCGCTTCTGAGCACAGCATGATTGGAAATTATCTGATCGATAGACGCCTGGTTCAGGGTCGTCATACGACTGCAGCGAAGGTCAGCCTCGTAGAGCGGGATTGAAGCATATGAGAGATGCGATGTGCATAGTGCTCGGTCCCTAGGATGCCGGAAACTCCATCGGACGGAACCACTCACATCCCAATTATCTGGAGTAATGAGTCCAGGCAACGTTCAGCTTCTGCCAAATTGTCTTGTAGCTTCTTGACCGTGTGCCTATCTAGGAACGCCCAACGCAGTTGACTCCTGAATTTATCGCCTCCCGGGCGGAACGGGCGGAGACCCTTCTGCACTTCAATTAAAGCCTCCCATACGCTATGGGTCGTCGCTCTAAGTAGTTGCCGCTGCCGTAGAGGGAGCATCGGGTGCTCAGTTGAGATGTCCTCAACTAAGGTTTGGAGACATTCCAATCGCGCTCGAATCTGTAAATCAGGACCGTTACTATCGGTCTGTCCATACCAAGGGTCTTTCACTACTGCATGTATTGAATTTTCTCTACTCACAAGACCGATTCTCTTGAGTTGACGATTTGCTTCAGCAGATGCATCCTTCAAAGCTCCGTAGAAGTCTGTAATGTCTAGTCTCCCAGTTAACAATAGCTGAGTTTCAAAGCAATGAGAATCGAATACCTTGCGTCGCACCGATGATGTTGCTAAGGAGCTGGGTAAAAGAAGCAGCTACAGCAACTCCAGCAAGGGCCTCCGCCATGATATAAGTGATTGGAGCTGTCTTGTAAAGGGAAAAAAGGATGCGCAGCAAAGTCAACCCGCTCTAACGTGTTAGATCTTATTTGCTTCATTTGTGTTGTGGTCGAGTAGTAAATTATAGCACCTGCTAGGCAGCAGTCAAACTTCTATGCCGGTCCGGCTACGCAACACTGCCCAACTGTCACAGATTTGTATGCCTTGTCTGCCTTGTCTGCCTTGTCTGCCTTGTTACACCACGGATTAGGTAGGCGGATAAGAGCGGGCGTGGGCTCGGAGAAGAAGCGCTTCTTTCACGAAAAGTAACGTTTTACTGGGGGGCAGAGCGACGTTTCACGGTCACGTGTAATAACATTCTCAACCCACACCCCTAATATATCCACAAAGGGAGGCGATTAGGGTTAGGGGAGCCTAGGGGCTTCAGCCCTGATATGGGCGATTAGGAGAGGGTTAGTGGTATATATATTAGTTAGGGGTTAGGGTTAGTCACGTGTCTAGTCGGATCTCGTAATATTAGTGGTTAGGGTTAGCTTATCTCGATAAATACGAGATTTACCTCTAGACGGCGAGAAATCTTATTAGATTTCTCGTTTTTATCAAGCAGTAACGTTCCGGCGCCGGAACGTTACTCCATAAGGAGAAGCAGAATTCCGTGGACGCGTCGAGGTTGAGCTAATTGTATATTCGTGAAAAGAATCATATTGCTAAGGAACGCCAACAAAGTAACAACAACGCAATTATCCGTCCAAATCTCATGCTCTCAACTCCTCTATGGTGCTCCTGGGTGACTCATACACTATAGAGTATTATATAACCACATTAATCATCTTGCTTCCGTGCTGCTGTTGAATATGGACTTCAGCATTTTGCGACCGTGTTACTAAGCGCCGAAAACAACCGAAGCGCCGGCTCTGATGTGATTCTTTTCACAAACATACGATTACATAGTTGCTCGAGCTCCTCCCTTCTGGTGCACGCGAGCGCGGCTGCTCTGAGCCTCGGTGCGGTTGGGCTAACCACCCACCTACCTACCTACCACGTCGTGCGCAATAAAACTCTCACCGCGGAAATCTCGCTATGAAACTCGTGTTTATCTGACCCGTGCCTCGCTTTACCGTCACCACGCCCCCTTCCAATAAAACAACAAAATTCTTATAAAGATAGAAGATGTATAGAGGTTTAATTAAATAGCTCTTCCGTACTTCTTGCAGCCTAATATAGGCGGTAGTGTAGATAATGGTTGGTGAAGCATGGGTTTCGCGGTGAGGCCATATATGCGCACGACGTGATGTGCACTCGATCTCAACGTTTTGAGGCAAAGGAACTGCGGCGCTACTATCTTGACTTTAGACGTGAGATAGTTTGAGTGGGGGTGGTCAAGCATATCACTGAATGAACATCCTCATACTGAATACATCTTGAGCGAGGTCTGGTGAGGACAGCATGGGTATCATTTCTCTGTGGATATTAGACATACTGAAAATCCCTTTCGCCGCCGAAGGGGAAAAGAAGTAAGAAGGAAAATCGTCTTCTGCCATACCCTCTCATATACAGTCCCCCACATTATTCCCATCACCACGCCCCTTACCCCCTCCATCCCTCCCCCAACGCCACCAGCGGGCAGTCCCCAACCCTCACCATCGCGCCCCTAAATCCCCTGCTCCCCTCACACTCCCAATTCCCGCCCACTAACCCCCCCTAACCCACTCCTCCACCCGTCCCGCAACATCTCCAACAAGCATCTCATACGTCTCCCCCATAAAAAACAGTCCGCAATGCGCGCCGACCTCGTCCACGCCCTCCATATACACCCGCACCCACGTCGGGTCGCGCTCGCCCTTCTCGTTCTTGGAGGGCAGCACGCAGAACTTCTTGTCTTTTTTCTTCTTTGTTTCTGTGGTTTGGGCGGCGGGTTGGGGGAAGGTTGAGGGGTTGGTTGAGGGGGTCGGGGTCGTGCTGGAGGTGCGGCGGTGGAAGGGGTTGGTGATGGAGGGGCGGCGGTGGTGGGAGGAGGAGGAGGGGGAGGATGGGGAGGAGGATGAGGAGGATGAGTCGGAGGCGTAGGTTTCGGTTGAGGGGGCTGCGGTCGAGATTGGGGGTGGCGGTGGTGCGGCGGTCGGCGCAGATGGGGGAGGAGAGGGCTCGCCGCGCATTCGTCGACTCTCGCGCTCCATGCGCAGGCGCTCGGTCTCGAGGCGCTCTCTCTCGCGCTCGTCGTGCGTCATTTCTCTCGGCTTGGTGATCTTGCTTCTGGCCGCTTTTTCTGCAGCCTCCTCTTCTTCTTCGCGCTGCTTCTCAGCCTGCTTTCGTCGTTTCTCTTCAAGCTTCGCTCGATCTTTGATCGCGCTGTCGCGGTCCTTGAGGGCGCGTTTGTAGGCCTTCATGGCGCGCTCGTGGTCTTTTTCGGCGATCTTGCGGGTGTCTTTGTCGGGGTATTGGGAGAGGTCTGGAGGCGTGGGTTGGGCGGGCATTGGCGGTATCGGTGGGAGAGATGGCACTGCTGACGGGGTCGGCGACAGACTTGCTCCTGTGAGGGCTGATGAGGCTGTCGTAGTGGGCGCGAGTGACGTGGTGGAAGCTGACGGGGTGGCAAAGGGCTGAGGCGGGGAGGGCGTGGGCGAGTCGGGTATGGGCGTAGGGGAGGCGCGGCCCATTTCGTAGAGCGAGCTTCCGGAAGAGGAGGGTGATGAGGGGATGGAGGGTCTCTTAGGGATTACGATACCGCCGCGGTGTTCGTCGACTGATATCCTTGGGCTTAGAGACCTGGAACTAGAGTGATTGGATTGGGAGTTGTTCGTTGTTGAAGGCGTGAGATTCATGTTCTGCATTTCAATCTCGACAGGCTTGCTTCCCTCGCGATTGGGCGACGGGGACTTCGGCCGCTTCGGTCTGCCGGTGCTGGCTGTGTAGTAATTGACGAATCGTACCCTTGGAGGTGCCCTGGCCCCCTGGGTTGCCATCTTTCGCATATTCTCGTCTTCATACTCCAGAGCACGGATGCGTTCGTAACGTCTTTTGAGACCTTTGTAGTCTGCCATTGCCCCGCCAAACTCGATGTGTGACTTGACATATTGTTTTGAAGCCTTCACAAGGTCATCTGAATGCTTGTGCAAGAAGTGCAGCGTGCTGTTCCAGCCCTTCCTGACGGGGAGGTTGACATCGTTGGGAAAGACGGGGTTGTAGTTGGGATCAGTTGGTTTCCGCAGAAGCGTGTCTGCCCTTGCGGGTGTCGAATTTGCAGTACTGTAATCCGAACCCTGAGCGGCACCCGGCGACGGATCAGGGCTGGATCGGACAAGACTCTTCAGCCCGCTGGACACGATACCCGGATGCATGCCAAGGAAAGGGGTGTCGAAGTTAATGGTGCCCAATATGCGATGTCTGAATGCGTGGCCGGTCGCGGGGGAGTATGGAGGGACAAGAACGACCTCTGCGGAGAGCAGCCCACCCATCGAATGCCCCAGCAGTATCACATCTGTGTCCGGTGACTCGTGAGGAGAGAGCCTGGCGTCGAGCATTAGCTTGTCCCTAGTATGCCATGGCGTGGCTCACCATTTGCTGAAGTCGTCTCTAGCAAAGTCTATGGATCGCCGCGACCTGTAGCGTGGGTATATCTTCGTATGTATGACGTGGGTATCGGCCAGCGTGATATTCACCAGGTTGTGAACATGTGCCGGAAAGCTCTGAAAGCTCGTCTCGGTTCCCATGAAGCCATGGATGTAGACGAGCAGGAGCCGGCGGCGGCCCTCGTGGTTCGAGTTGACGGGCACAAGAGAGTCGGTCGACAGGTTTCGCGGATCGCTGGCGGATAGCGTGTGCGACTGATAAGGGTTGGTGTCATCGACCAGGGTGTACGGCGGCGGAGCTTCAGAGCTCGAGTGGGGCGAGAGGTGGGTGCTGCTGGTGCGCGGAGGCAGAGGAGGGGCATTGCGGTTTGAAGCCCGCTGCTTCTCGAACGCGGCCATCTGTGGGCACAAGACGAAGCTAGGGCGGAGTGCTAGAGGCTCGGAGGGGCGCAATTGATGCTGGTGGCAGACCAAGGGTCCATCTGTCGGCTTGGTGACACGGCGGAGTGAAAGCCACTGAGGCAGGTGAGAGGCTCGGAGGCTCGGAGGCAGCGATGGAGAGACGGACTAGATGCGCGAAGAGTTCATGGTCATGTGTCAGGCAGGCAGGCAGGCAATTATCAAAGCCCGTCGAAGCCGCGGTGTTTCCGGTAGTTACAACCGCTGGACGAGTACGTGTATCAAGGCAAGGGCTGCGCCGTGTTGTTGATGGCCGTTGACGCACCACGCAATTGCGGGGCCATCCGTTCTCCACACTGACAGCGGCAGCTGCACGTGAGGTCGCATTCGCGTCCCCAAAACCCCCGAAATCCCCGGCTCTCAACACCGCGGCGGCGTCCTAGCGAGAAACCCTTCGACTACCGGTAGCGCAGACACCATCGCGTCCTCTTGCTCAAACTGTCCGCACCATCACACAAACTCCTGATCTGCGTTTGATTGACTGTGCATGCAGCGGCTTTGATTGGTGCAGTTCCAGTCTGAGAAAGCAGGACCTGACGACAATGGGAACAGACAGGCACCCACAGTCTATTGACTGATGATCAGAAGGCCATGGTGTTCATCTGCTGACAGCCAGAAGGCATCGACAAAGACACAGAGGAAGAGGCTACAGGCTGAGATTGAACCGCACATGCAAGCTCCATCCTTGCAACCCTAGACGGTGAACCTGCAACTTGCCGCAGCGGGCGCGCGCTTGACTCGGCGAGAACAACACTTGCAGGTGGATTGCAGGCCAAGGCCCTGTCGAGACCGGGCCCTCGTACCTGCAGCCATCAAGATTCTGCTGTCCGCTCCGCCCTCCCGCGCGTCCGTCTGTTCTTTTTGATATGGAGGTTGATTTCGGCTGTTCCCTCTGTGCTCTGCAGGCGCTGTTTGAGCATCTGTCAGAGCCCGCTGCTGAGCGCCAGCGACCACGGCCCCGTCATCGGCTGTCTCTCGGACGCCTGGGGAGGCGCATGATTGCTAATTCGAACTGCATCCTGCTCTCTGCCGGCGGGAAATTGGCTTCGTACTAGCCTGGTCGATGCAGTGGTGAGGGCTATCGATCCCCGGTTCGGCGTAGTGGTTTTAGCCGTTTTGGGGCAGGCCTCCTCCACAATGCACCAGAATGCACGCACTTTGACCTCGCGCCGCCCCCCGTGCGCCCGCCTAGCGCTCTGTGTCCGCCGAGAAGACTCTGCTGCCCATCTGCCCATCTGAACTTCTTCCCCCCAACATCCTCGGCTGCCATGCTCGCAAGACGGAAGGCCAACAAGAACGCTGCCTTGCGCGTGCGCTGAGGGAAAGCTTGACGTCCGGTTCAGAATACTCGAGCGAAACACAGAAGAGATACCAAGCAAACCCAGACTACGCATAGTAATATCCGACCCGCGGCCCGCTCGTTCCCGCCCATCCAACACCTCAGTCGTCCACTCTGAAAGAACAATCACAGCCATCGCGCTTCAACTGATGCCGTGTCCTTGAAGCGACACACCAAGTATGTCAGAATTTGACGCTGCAGATATCAGTGCCTGCCTGCTGACAGCTCCGCGCAGAGGGAGAAGCAGTACCTGCCAGGCCTTTTGACCGGCGTCCATTCGTTTGTCTCCACGTACATGTAGAATTCCATCGACTGGAAGAATTACTAGGCCTTCAGTGAAGACAGCCGCTCTCTCAGCAACATCAGTTAACAGGACCATTCGCCGAAAGGACACAACCCTTTCTTTTCAAGTACATATTATCATTTCGACATACAATCGCCCACCAACAGCCCGGCAACAATTGGGGACTTTCGGATCTTGCAGTCACTTCGCGCAACGCGCGACAAACGATACGACCAGCTCTCGATCGTGTAATGGAGCGTTCTTCGAAACGACAGAGACGCTCAAGAATCCAGGGCCGGCCTCAGGATATCGATATGGCGAAGCTGTTTGACAACAGCTACGCCCTTAATTTAGTGGAGAATTCAGCAAGGAGCACGGCTTCCCCTTCTATGCCTTCCGATACTGAACATCAGTACGGGGCTCTGCACGTGGGAGAAATGAAATACCGAAAGTCCATGGACGAGAAGCATGGCCTTTTGCGTAAGAAACAGCCTGGGGCCGCAGACCTCACCAACACAGTCGATCTGAACGCCGCCATTGCTCGACGCTATCCGCCAAGCGCAACAGCTGCACCGGCTGAACCTGCTGCCAGTATAGAAGTCATGCCTGCAGAGGTGCCTGCAGAGGTTTCTACAAGCCTCGATGATACCGTGGCCACCGTTGTAAGCGTTGAAACCGTCGTCTTCGCAGAAGCCTCCGCCGCTGTCGAAGCTGCGTCTGCAGGGCCGAACAACCCGCCTGTTCCCACCGTTCCATCCGTTCCGGCCTTCCCCACCAATCTGACAGTCCCTGCCGTACCAACCGCTACCTGGGAATCCATTCCGGTCGTGGTCGACTATCCTTTCCCGCCGTCTTCCGCGCCCGAATCGCCAACAGGGTCGCCAACAGAAGCGCCTACCGAGCCAGTGGCAGAACAGGCAACGCCTACCACTACCCTCCAACCATCGCTAGCATCTTTGCAACCCAGCTCGCAGCTCATCATGCAGTCCCCTCCGGCAACGCCTTTACCATCGGAAACCACATTCGCTTCTAGTTTAGACAGTAGCACCACCTCGGCCGCGTCGACCGCTCTCTCCGGTAGTGACCCTGTTGTCTCGGCTGCAGCCAGACCGACAGTTTCATCTGCGCTGTCTCAAGGCGGATCCCTCCTCTCTGGGACAACACTCCGCACGACTGCTACAGCCTCTGTGCGCTCGTCGCCCGGGTCGTTGTCATCCGGGTCAGCGAACCCGACAATCTCTGGTGAGTAGCGGTACTATCACGTAGTTGACGCGTCGCTAACTTAGCAGTCCAAGCAGCATCTGCATCTTCCGGCCGATCTAGCCTGTTCACAAGTGCCGGCACTGTATATGTGGTTTCAGTCAACGCGAACTCTCGCATCACACAGACGCTACCAGCCTCAGCCATACCATCTGTATCACTATCACCGTCAGCGGACCCCTCGTCCCCTACGGAAATCGTTTCAGACTCGGCCACCACCTCTGCCGACGAAGCCTCCGCGACAGATGCTTCCGGGACCGCCTCTTTCATGGCTTCAGACCCCGCCGTCGCAACCGGCACACCCGTCGTTGGACTCCCAGGCGCACCCGGCGAACCCGGCGCGGCTCCCTCAGCAACGGCATCAGCCTCATCCTCAGCAGAGTCCAGCAACAACAGCGACTCCGGCGAATCCCCAGCCGTCCCCACGCGCACCGTCGTGGGTGGTGTCGTAGGCGGCATCGCCGGCATGGCCGTCCTTCTCCTCATCCTCCTCATGATACTGAAGTGGTACCGACGCCGGCGCGGCGCGCCCTTGCGCCTCCCCGACCACTCCACGCCCTCCGCCGACCCCTTCTCCGACGACGCGCACCCAATGGAGGAGCGGCAAAGGGGTAGTGTCCTCCCCGTTGCAGCCGCCGGCTTCATGAGGAAGATTTCCGGTGGGACCCCGCCCCCTAGTGCCGCGGCGCCGGAGCGCGGCTTCCAGCGCATATCGGGCCGCAAGCTCCCTTCGGCACATAGTCCGGGCATGACTTCCGCCGACGTCCCTGCTCCGCTTCACAGCCCTGCGGCGCTGTCTGACAGCTCGTTCTACCGCGATAGCCAGGGCTTCTACGGCGGTCCTGGAACTGCGCCTGTCGCTGCTGCTGCTGCTGCGGGGCCTTCCCGAGGCGTCGAGGAGAAAGACTTCGAGAAAGCGGCGCTGGACAAGGAGACCATTATGCCGAGTCCGGCGCGCACGCCGGTGGTGACCCAGAGCGCGGTGCAGCGCAGCTCGAGCTTCCTGACGCAGGATACGCGGAGTCCGCCAAGCAGTGGGCCACGCAGCGATGGCAGGCCGGATACGGGACTTACGGTGCTGAGTACGGTCTCTCAGGGCGGGAGTCGGAGCTCGAAGTTTGTCGAGGAGGATAAGTGGGGGCTGTGAGGGGCGGGACGAGCGGGTTTGTGGTGTAGGATGCTTTTTTGTATACCCTTGCGTTTTTCTTTCGTTGTGAGTGCTTGATGCGCTGCGCTGCGGCATGTTGGCGGCGAGGGCTGCGGGGAATGTTCATAGGGGCTGCCGCTCTGCTCGCCTTCGTTGTCCGTCAGCGTTTCGTGCGTGCATTTTTGGTCGTCATGGGCTTGTGGCGGCCGTGAGAAAGCCTCGCTACAGCAGGCGTGCATTGGTTGTGGGGTTCACGGGGTTCTGAGCCTCAGGCTCTTCGTGCACTAATTTCGTGGGCTCACCTGAAGAGCCTCGTTTATATGGCTGAGTTGTGTATTGCCTGATCGCAGCTTGGTTGGCACGCGCTAGGGGCTGCGTTCACTGATACTTGAGCTAAGATTCTGGAATGTAATGTATCTCCCATCGCTCGTGATTCTCTCTACTTTGATTCTCAATCGTGGCCTCGCGCGGCTCATCTTGAGGCGCGCCAAATACTTACTTCTCTAACCCCCCATAACCTCAACAGCAACTCCACCCGTTGACTCCCCCTTCTAAAACAAACTGACCCCGCATCTCCCACTCAAATCTCGTCAACCTCCGAATATCGTTTTCCTTGCCATGAGTAATCCGCTCTATAGTGACAGCCTCTCAGCAAGCACCAGCCCATACCACACCATCGCGCCCAGCGCGATCATGTTGACGAGCGAGCTCAGCCCGTGCAGCAGGCTGAACTGGCTGTTGAGCCGTTGCATCGCGTCGCTGTGCGGGCCCGCGTCGTAGGATTTCTTGCCGTCGCGGGTTTCTGGTGGGGTGGGGTTGTTAGTGGGGGTTGATTGGAAAGAAGGGATAGGGGAGGACCCGGGGTGAGAGAGCGAGGGAAGAGGAAGGGGAGGGTCGGGAAAAGGGACAGGGGCGCGGGGAGGAGAAGGACGGTACGATTTTGAAGCGGTAGCGTGGGAAGGCGAAGGGGGAGATTACAGAGGTGAGCGAGAGAGTGAAAAAAGGGATGAGCGGATACTGGTCGAGGAGGAGGGTGGATAAACGGCTTGAAACCGTTTCTGATGCAGTGGAAAGTTGCTGGGTCTGTACAGGGAGAAATGTAACGGTCCTACCTTGGTGCTTCCTCTCGCGCATGCACTTCGTAGTCGCCGGACCCAACACCGCCGCATTTAACAACCCACCCAAAAACATAACCAGTATACTCACGCCCGCGCCACCGCCCCCGGCGGCATTATCGAGCGCCGCGCTCCAGCCCCCGGATCCAAGCACCGTTGCTGGATACGTAAATACGAGCGCGGCGGGCAGCGCGGTTTGTAAAGCGAAGTAGACGGGGAAGATGTTCTGCTGGAGCGTTGAGAATTGCGGCCGGGGAAGGCACCGGAAGGCGACGATGCCGCCGACGAAGGACTGGAAGAAGGTCGTGCCTAGCAGGGTGCCGTAGGCGAGGATGTGCCAGGGGGCGGGGGTTGCGAGGAGGGAGAGGGAGGGCATTGCGAGGGAGGTGGTTCGAGGGTTGGGTTGAATGAGTTCTGGCCTCGTGGGATGGTGAGGTTTGGGGAGAGTTGCGAGGATGGTCTAGGTCTGTGGTGCGCTTGAGACTGTAAGAGAGTGGAAATGTTGTGGGATTTAGAGACAGACTTAAGAGCCTTTGCACCAAGGGATACTGCTACCCGCGGGCAGCAGCGCCACCGAGGTGATCTAGAAGTTGGGTGACGTTGTTGATTTCGGTATGTGCATAGAGTGTCACGTGATCGCGCGTCTACGCGTAGGTGACCTTACACGTTTGGATGCCTGGTTTGACTGTGAGCCAACAATCAACTTATTACAACATCATGTCACGCCCATTGCAGCTTTTTAACTAGTCTTTTGTGACGAGTATCGGCCAAACCCCATGTGAAGCTTCCGCCGACGCGTTGCAGCTGCAGATTCAACTGTCACTGTCATCTCGGCACTTGTTAAGCACTCCAGAGGGTCATCTACGTTCAAACTCTTCCCAAGTCTGGCATCAGTTTTTTTTTGGTTCGATCGCTGCTCTACTCGAAATGGCGGACAAGGAAGCCACTGTCTACATTGTCGATGTCGGCGCTTCTATGAGCGAGAAAAACCACGGCCGCGAAGAGACAGACCTCGCATGGGCCATGAACTATGTTTGGGACAAAATCACCACTACAGTGGCAACAGGCCGAAAGACGACCTATGTCGGCGTACTGGGCCTACGGACTGATGAAACAAACAATGAACTGCAAGAAGATGAGAACTACCAGCACATTTCGGTCATCCAGCCTCTCAGTCAGATATTGATGCCTGACCTCCGGAAGCTGCGTGATGAGATCAGGCCTAGTAGTACGGATGAAGGCGACGCTGTCTCCGCGCTGATTGTCGCTATCCAGATGATTGCGACGCACTGCCGCAAGTTAAAGTACAAGCGCAAGGTCATACTGGTGACCAATGGCCGCGGGCACATGGACTTTGAAGACATCAGCGGCATAATCAGCAAAATAAAGGAGGATGATATCGAGCTTGTAGTCCTGGGCGTCGACTTCGATGATGCAGAATATGGCTTCAAGGAGGAGGGAAAGGATCCGGTCAAAGCAGAGAACGAGGTGGCACTCCAGTCTCTTGTCGAGGAGTGTGGTGGTGCCTACGGAACGATGGAGCAAGCAATTAACGAGCTGGGTATACCTCGCATCAAGAACACCCGGCCGGTGCCTTCCTTCAGAGGGGCTCTAACACTGGGAGACCCGGAGAACTACGACTCAGCCATGTCTATCGATGTAGAACGGTATCCGCGGACAATGGTTGCCAAAGCACCCACAGCAAGCTCCTTCGTTGTCCGGACTGATCTGGCTCCTCAAGAGTCAAGTACCCAATCATCTCATACCCTGCCGAACGGCGACGTCGAGATGGCTGACAATCAAGACGGTCTCGCCGCTGTCAAGAATGCGCGAACCTATCAGGTCGTGGATGAAGAAGCACCAGGCGGCAAGCGCGACGTTGAGTTGGAAGATCTGGCGAAGGGGTACGAGTACGGACGAACAGCTGTGGCTATCAGTGAGTCGGAACACAATGTTACCAAGCTTGAAACGCACTCCGGCTTGGATATCGTAGGCTTTGTGCCCCGGGACAAGGTGAGTCCTTCGCAGCCGTAGGTATAGCACGCTATGTGTGCTCACTGTATCTAGTACGACCGCTACATGAACATGTCTCGATCGAACGTCGTAGTTGCACAGCGAACGAATGAGAAGGCAAGTATGGCATTGTCGTCGTTCATCCATGCACTCTACGAGCTGGACAGCTATGCCGTTGCGAGGCTTGTAGCGAAAGACGGCAAAGATCCGACATTACTTCTACTTGCACCATCCATCGAACCTGATTACGAATGCTTGCTAGATGTTGAGCTGCCGTTCGCCGAAGACGTGCGGCAGTACAGATTCCCTCCGCTAGATAGGGTCATCACCGTCTCTGGCAAGAAACTCATCGAGCACCGTAATCTGCCCACAGATGATCTCATGAAGGCAATGAGCGACTATGTCGATCATATGGACCTCTCAACATTTGGCAAAGACGACGAAGGGTGAGTCAGCTCAGGGAATACCATACCACATCACTAACGCGACCCTAGCAATCCTACTGAGTACATGCCCATGGAAGATACCTTCTCGCCAGTCCTCCACCGCATCAACCAAGCCATCCGCTGGCGAGCCGTTCACCCCACAGAGCCGATCCCACCACCCTACGAGATACTGACTAGATACTCCAACCCACCAGAGGAACTCCTACAACAAGCACAACCCTACCTGAACGCAGTCCTTAAAGCCGCAGACGTCAAGAAGGTCCCACCTAAGCAGAAGGGCCGGAAACGCCACCGCGAAGCCGAGAAGCCGCTCTCTGGCCTCAACGTCGAGGAGCTGCTAGGCCGGGAGAAGAGACAGAAGATTTCGGCTGAGAACGCCATTCCGGAGTTCAAGCAGATGCTGGCTACGACTGAGGATATCGGGACCATCAAAGATGCGGCGAAGCAGATGGGTAGTATTATCCAGTCGTACATCCGACACAGTGTGGGTGATAGTGGGTACAAGAGGGCGGTTGAGGCGATCAGGGTCGTCAGGGAGGAGATGACGGAGTTGGAGGAGCCTGGCGTGTTCAATGAATTAATTAGGGATCTGAAGACGAAGATTCTCGGCGAGGAGTTGGGTGGTGATAGAAAGGAAATGTGGTGGCTTGTTCGGGCTAATAGACTTGGACTAATTGACAAGCGGATATCGCCACTGTCTGAAGTTGAAGAGGACGAGGCAAAAGCGGTAAGGTTATACTTGAGACTCGCGAGATGGATCCGCGCTAACGCTGCTTATAGTTCTTGACCGCGAAACTGAGCGGATAGGTGCTGACGCTTTGTTGCATGAGCGAGGCGTTTCGGCGTTCACGAGGAGCATCTAGAGCTGTCCAAAAACACTAAGGCGATGCGTGTGTGGGCTTGTAGGGACCAGAGACGACGTGCTCAAGGAGCGCTTGGAGAATGGGAGGGATTTCGGGTCGGCTGAGAAAGTCTATTTACAGAAGGTACCCGCTTCATACTATGCCGCTACCTTCAAGCATGCGCGGCCGGCTAGCTTCCCAGCGTTCATGTCCGCGCAGAACCTGTCCAAGTCTTCCAGCGTCCCCATCGTCAGCGACGGATGCACCAACCCTCTCGCGGTGAAGTCCAGGCAGTCTTCGACGTCCTTCAGAGTTCCGACAACGCTGCCCACGACATTCAGCTTCTTCAAGCACATCAGCAGCGGCGGCGCGCCCGCAATGACCGACGAGTCCTTCGGCAGCCCTACACAGACCATCGTCCCGCCAGGCCTCAGCATACTCGGCGCGGTCTCATACCCCTGCTTCGTCGCCGCCGTCACAATAACACCATGAGCGCCGTACGTCGTAATCCGCATGACCTCCGCCACAACGTCCTTGGTCTGCGTAAAGTCGATGAACTCCTCCGCTCCTAGCTTACGGCACAGCTTCTCCTTCTCCTCTCCACCGTCCACAGCAATAACCCTCATCCCCATCGCCTTCGCATACTGCACCGCCAGATGTCCCAGCCCGCCCCCGGCGCCCGGCAGCACGATCCACTGCCCCGGCCTCACCGCGCTGCGCTTGCACGCCACATACGCCGTGACACCGCCGCACATGAGCGGGCCGGCTTCTTCGTCCTTGACCCCATCGGGCAGCCGTGTCGCATACCGGCCGTCGGTAAGCGCATACTCCTGGAACGTGCCCGCGATGCTGAACCCGCTGTTCAGCTGCTTGGGGCAATGGCACTCGTCCACGCCGTTGGTGCAGAACTCGCACTTCCGGCAGACGGAGGCGATCCACTTTATGCCCGCGCGGTCGCCCTCCTTCCACAGGTCCTTGACGTCGTCGGCCACGGCTACCACGATCCCGGCGCCTTCGTGGCCGGCGATGCCATGGGTCTGGGGCTGCATGGCGAGGCCCCCAGCGGCCCATTCGTCATGGAGGAGGGACTTGTCGGACGCGCAGAGGCCGGAGTAGTTTATTTTTACGAGGATTTGGCCGGGGCCTGGGGAAGGGACGTCGATGTCGCGGACCTCGGTCTTCGAGTCTGAGCCCTCGCCGACCTTTACGGCGGCTTTTTGGGTTTTGGGGAGGTCGGGCATGGTTGCGGTGGGTTAAGGCGAGTGAAGCTGGAGATGAGCGGGTGGAAGGGAAGAGGCCGGTAGAGGAGCGCAGGGGGCTTGGTTTGAAGGAGGATGCTTGAGGAAGGTGTTTGAGGAAGGTGTTTGAGGCTAGGTGGCTCAAAGCTTTATGTATCGTAGTCTACTTGAGTAACGCTGGGAGACGCACGTTCGAGAATACACGGACGGTAACGCAAACGGTAGTTATGATTTACGCCTACCACCTACACTGGGGTATATTACTCCTCTTGTACCGCCTTCGACCCTCGTTTACTGTAACACCGCGATCGGATGCTCGCACCCGGCCCACCGGACCGTGTCTCCCATGCCCCAAGCACGTTTCCTCAAGTGGCAGTCAAAGAGGGGAGCGCGGGGTTACCCCAGACGCACGATGCATGCAGGAGCGCCCCCCGCGATCCCAGGGTCTCGCGTCGGGTCGCCAGAGATGCGCGATCATCTAGATCCCTACCGCGCTTGGCAGATTTGCTTTTTCGGGGACGCCTGTTGCGAGGTGATGTCAGGTGCCAGAGATCAGGTGGATGTCATGTGCCAACGTGTGGCGTCGGGGTCACGGCAAGACTGGGAGCCGTGGGAGCTCCCTGCAACGTCATGGCGCTGGGCGCGTTTTGCTTGTTTGGTGGAGACCGGCTGGTTCGGAGGATGGTAACGCTGTTGGCATCGGGTTGCTCTGACCTTGTTCTCTATCTTGACTTCTTGGCGTCTGGACGGGGTGGGGGTCGTTACTAGTGATTGCTCCAGTAGAATAGCCTTTGGTATCTGACTCTCCCATGATGCGAGAGCGTAGTGGTAAGCGGATGATCAGCTATCGAGGTGCTACTCTAGGACGAACCGCCTCCCACAGGACGGGTGGTTTATCAGCGGCATCCTAGAAAGGATGTCGTGCCTTGCGGATCACGTGATGCTGCCGTATTGGGGAGTGCTGGAGAAGCGTTTCATGAGGTATGAGGCCAAGGAGCGAAGGGGACATGCAATCTGCAGTCTAGCAGCAAACATCTTTTGCAGTTTGTTGGACGAGATGTGTTATGAACAGCATGTCACGCCCTATCGTGTTTTTGACACGAGGAGTCAAGCCCATGCCCGATTCGAACACTCAAGGGCGCGGAATGTCAAAAAGCTCTGTCCAACAGCTAGCGAGCAGGCAGTCGTTGACTGTATCACTCTCAGGGTCACTGGCACACATTCGCTACTCTCATCTCTGTATTTCAAACTAAGGGTATGAACTCAGGATGCATCGTCCATTTGCACCCCATATGAAGTCGCATGCGCGACCCGAATCACGAACCCTAAACCTAAGCCAAAACCAAAAACCTCCATCGCGCTGCGCAAGCTCAGATGACATAATTCAACATGCGCCTCCAAGCCGGCATGGCAGCGACCTTCGCCCGCTCCTTGTTGATGATCTCCCAGTTAACCTCGCGGCGGCCGGTATCGACGTCGATCTGGTGAGTTCGGAGCCAGCCCGTGCGCTTCCAGAGGAAGCCGGCGAGCCAGAAGACCATCACGACCGGGAGAGCAAGATATGATTTGAAGAAGGCCTCGGCGCTGGGGTCGGCGCCTCCGAGAGGCCAGACAGCGGTGTAGAACTGCAAATCTCATTAGTCAAGGTCTAAGAGAAGGACATGCAGATGCGCGGTTCTCTTACCTGAGCGACGAGGACGACGACGACAAGGATGAGGCCGATCCATGAGCCCGTAACACCGAAGACAGCCCGGAAGGGGATCTCATCCAGAGTGTGACCATGGTAGGCCCAAGCCTTCCGGAAGCGGATGTGCGCAAGACAGATGGAGCCCCAGGTGAAGAGGGCAGCCAAACCGGACAAGGCGAGGAGCCAGTCAAAGACAACTGGGCCGCTAGCGCTCAAGTTGATGTAGGCCAGGAAAGAGAAGGCCAGAATGACAACGGTGGCCGGGAGGGGTCGACCAGCGCGGTCAACATAGGAGAAGAACTTAGGGGCGTAGCCCTGCTCAGCAAGCGCACACAGTGTTCGGGAGCCGCCATAGACACCAGAAAGACCAATAGAGATGACAGACACAAGGATGACGACGTTGATGAAGTCGTCGTATCCGTTGAGGCCGGCATCACTAGCGGCAATGACGAAGGGACTGGCGTTGACATCGAGGAGCGGGTTGGCGCCAAGCAATCTCTCGTCATCGTGGCGCACAAGGAGACCAACGAAGAGAAGACCCAAGATGTAGAAGCTGGATCGAGTCAGCATACTGTAGTAAGAAGAAGGGGAACGGCACTTACAGAGTGATTCGCCAGAAGACCTGCTTGACAGCGCCGGGAAGATGCTTCGCAGGGTTGTCGCTCTCAGCGGCAGCAAGACCGACAAGCTCGGTGCCGGAGAAAGCGAAAGCGGCAGTGACGAACACGGAGCAGACACCCTTGAAGCCGTTGGCAAAAGCACCCGGATCATACCAGAGCCGAGCTCCCCAGTATTCGGTGTAGATGCCGCTATCAGGGCCACCGCCAAGGACCAGGACGAGACCGATGAGCATGAAGGTGATAACGGCGGTAAGCTTGAGCAGACTGGCCCAGAATTCCTCTTCGCCGTATCCTAGGACACCGAAAATATTGACGAGGAGGATGACCAGGAAGAATATGGTGATCCATACGCCCACGTTGATGCCGACTTGCCAATACTCGACTGTGATACCAGCGACAGTGAGTTCTAGCGGTAAAACGATGGCCCACTGGAAGACGTAGTTCCAGCCCATAGCGAAGCCCCAGGATGGATCGATGAAGCGCGTGGAGTACGTGTAGAAGCCACCAGAGACGGGGTACATGACTGCGAGTTCACCAAGAGCGTAGACTGGCGGGATGTCAGCGGGCTACCCAAGCTCGAAAATCGTCTCGCATCAAATTCGAACTCACCGACGTTGAAGATCATGATACCGATGATGCCAAAATCGAGGATCAGGGCACCTGGGCCACCACGGCTGAGCGCACTACCAGAACCGACGAAGAGACCAGCACCGATGGATCCACCGATGGCAATCATGTGCAGATGGCGCTTCTTCAGCGTGTGATTCAGCTGGTTGTTCGCATCCAACGCATTGCGCCTCTGGAACGATTTCGGGCTGATGCCCAGCCTGATCCAGATACTCTCCTCCCTCTGCTCGTGCACGGTACGGCCATACGCAGGCAGATCATCGCTGCCAGCAGAGTAGCCCTCCTTGTAAGGGAGGTCCTTGTCGGCTACGTAGCCAGTGTTCGCCATGGTGGGCGATGGGCGATGGGTGATGGCGATGGAGGATGATTATGAATGGGAAGCGTGGCACGCGTCGGCGGAGGGAGATGACGACGGACACTGAAGTTTCTCGTCTGCGACGGAGCGCGGCGGGGTGTCTAATAAGTAGGAGATACGGGCTCGCGCAGACGGGGCTCAGGGTGCAACCCTACCTATTGATAAAAGAAAGCTAGGGCCGTGCTTAGCCTACCTACGCCATGGTAAGCAGGTACTGATACCGCGCTTGGGTGCCATTCACAGGCATTCACAAGCATTCACTCGTGCGATAGGAAGGCCAGTGACACAGCTGATTAGCGTCCGTCAAGTGAGCGAGCAGTCGACGGATTGTAGCGTCTTGGCAACAACCAATCAAGCCCGGCGATACGCAGCGCAAGCGACTTGGCTGGACGTCGCCGCCACCCCTCTCCTTGCACCTTCCAGAAAGCATTAGTGCGCCCAGCGCACGGGCCGTATGGAGATAAATCAGACAAACGCCTTTGCGCGCCTTTCCGCTCGCTTTGCTGTCGCGATGGGGCAGGTCGAAGTCAGCACACGCGGCAAGATGCCACCAGGAGCACCGAGCGCGCGACTTTCCCACTGACGGCCGATTTCACCTGGGACCGGGCAATTGGCTCTGACAGTTCGAGACCCTTTGAGCCATCTCCGCAATTCCCAGGGCCGTCAAATGAAACGCGACAGAGCGCAGTCGACAAAGTCCGTGCTACGAACGTCGCCCGCGAACGAGAGGACCTGCAGACGGGGTTCCAGTGCAAATCAGCAAAAGCACGACGATCTGCCCAGAAGCAATGCCCGAGGCGGATCGGAGGGCAGATGCTCTGCCAAGGCCGCCTGATCTCGGCTTGGCCGGTGGCTTTTGCAGCATGGCCGCAACAGTAAGACGACATTTGCGGGCGGCGCTGTGGCGGGAAGTGTACCCGAGGTTCCTGACAAACAGCTTAAGGCAAATGGCCCATTGCGGGCCCCCAGCGCTGCGGCACAAGGAAGGCTACCGTCGGTCAAACAAACTCATAGAGTAATAGTGGATGCTCAGTGCTTGCAATACGAGACCGGGACGGAGCGATCCCATTTCGTGGGGGAATGAGATGAAGTGGGGGAGTGGTGGGAATGCACAGCCGAAGGATCGCAGCCGCACGTGATGAATTTCCTGAAGGGGAAGCTATCTTAAGGTCAGGCACGTGACGATATGCTCCATGCACACAGCTCTCATGAGCTTACTGGGGTAATGAGATTCTATATCGATGGAATTACCAGAAACTTCAATATCTGCTCTCACACTTTTGACCCGTCATCCAACGCAAACATGTCATCCCCAGCGTTTTCTACCCAGCCCTTCAGCGCCACGCCCTTGGCATCATTGATCACCATCCGCCTATCCGTCTGCAATCCATCGTCCTTGACTTCTGCGTATCTCCTCTTCCTTGTTGCTCGCACCAGCGCTGGCATCGCCAACATCGCCGATATGTCCGCAACAGCCATCCACACACTGCGCCTGGATATCCGGCTGGCACCTTTGGGATCAAACTGCTTTCTCCCCTGTAGCACGCCTCCAATAAGAGTCTCCTGCCATTTCGGTGTATATACCGCGGATAGATTGCAAGCTACCATCTTCTGCGCCGCCGTCCCACTTCTCCTTGACCACTCGAACTCTTTGCTTGTCGTCTTCACTTCGAATGGCGTGTACTTATACCCACCCTTCCACCTCTCAGCAAGGCTGAGCGATAAGGCGTTCATGCGACCTTTGGGCCCGAATGCCCGCTCAGTAGCCGCTGAGACGTGTTGTGATGCCGGCAGAACCAAGGTGTGTAGATAGGCTGTTGTAGGCACAAGCAGCAGCGAAGTCAAGCACGAAAGCAAGCCCGTGCATTGCTTCAGGGCAAGCTTATCAGTGCAGGACTTACTGAGCGTGGGCGGCGCATCTGGCCGTGAGGGTTTACGGCGGACAATCCCTAGTTCCGAGAAGTAGCCTCGCCCACGTAGTTCGGGTGCCGCAGAAACGCGGGATTCGGGACAAGCAACGGAAGCAGGGGATAAGGGGACATCCCATGGTGTTGCATCGTCTTGCGCGTCCATAGTGAGCTCCATACTAGCATCGCCGCAGGGTGCTTCGGAGCAGTACATGTGTATCCCCACATCGTCCTTGATGGCGAACGGTTGGAAGAGAGTAGAACTCATTTCAGCCTCCTTTCGCCGCCGGATAAATGCTGTAGAAGTCGAGGCACTGGCCAAGAGGCCTGCACATTCTTGGACAAGGAAGCTGTTGAAAGCGCGAATGGCGAGGATCTCAGCGTGCCAGTCATGGAGAACGTTGCCGCTTGCTAGTGGGAGTTTGGACGATGGAAGGCATTTCATGCCAGTTCTTTACAATGGTCAATGCTTTGATCGCGTGGTGAGAGTAGAGGGACATACCCAAGGGAAGCGCAAGTTAAAGGCTTGCCGTCTTTCCTACGACAGTCAATCAGGTAAGGAATAGTGTGTGTAGACTCGGCGCAGTTTGTTACCTCTGGAAAGCACTATACCACTCAGTGGCACCCATTCTCGACTTCCATCATTCCGTTGCCGTGGCTTCCTCTTTGCGGGAAGGGAGTTGAATGTCGAGAGGACACACTGAGCAACGTCATCCGGTGAGACAGCCATAACAACTTTGGAGATCCCTTCGTCTCGTAGTGAATGGGGAATACGCATCCAAGATACGGAGTTGACGATAGAGACACTTTCTCGCTATAGAGGAAAGCTTGCAAGCTGGTCCCGTACTCATCGAAGAGCTGCTTCAGAAGATGAGCAGTATGGCATGATGATCAGGCGAGGAGGCAGTTAGGAATTACAATAAGGGTGTCGTGAAGGTGAGCTGTCCGATCACGTGCGCAATTCCTCTATCTAATGGGCACGTGATAGTATGGATAGGATACCCAACCGGAACTCTCGACCAAACCATTTCACGTCTACAGTCGAGATAGTGGTGCTGCAGCCCCCTTGCCTCGACAGGCTGTGACCGAGTACACATGCTATACTTAGCAGACTCTGCTCTGAAAGCCCGTTCTCCGCTACCTAGATCACTCACGGGATTACGATTCAAGAAACACCTCAGAGACTTCAGCTTATCTTAGGCAGCTTTTTTGATCCAGGCGTAGGAGCTTTCACTCAGCATCAGACAACTCTAATAGCTATAAAATCTCCAGACGCTAAAGTATCAATGGGTAAACGCGCTCTCGTGATTATTAGCTTTTCTTCTCCGGCCGCTATTCTCATAAATTCCTCCATCACCTCCCATCTTTCCAAGTGAACATGTGCAGCTCGTTTCTCAGCGTATTTTGCCGGAGAATACCAAATCCTTCACACTTCGCGTGAGCCCGGGTTTCACAAAACCCTCGCGGAAGCCATGGCGTCGTTCGATGGGGTAGACTCGGCTCACTGGGTCTGAGGAATGCAGCAACAAAGAACGTACTTCACCTTTACATACGTGCGATTCTGTTAGTATTGTTCCTTACGAACGGCGTAAGAAGCGCTCCTGCGGCAGCAGAATGGACGGAACAATCCCCCATTCTGCGACCTTTACCACAGCACCATGGACCGCCACCGTGACGCTGTAGCCACAGTCGCGCAGCAGGTGAAGTCGTACCACGAGCGCAAGGTTCCTTTTCGCATATACCATGGCTCGACGAACAGCACGCGGCTCATCAGCTTCGATCCGGATAAAATCGTTGATACCAGCCCGCTTTCGCATGCCATCTCCATTGACAAGGCGGCGAAGGTCGCCATCGTGGAGCCGAACGTCCCCATGGATAAGCTTGTAGAAGCTACCCTTGTGGAAGGCTTCGTGCCGCTTGTGGTGCCGGAGTTCCCTGGAATCACGGTCGGCGGAAGGTAAAGTATACTTTTGATCAGAGTATATTTAACGGACCCTCCGCTGAGGATAACTAGCTACTCGGGCACCGCAGCGGAAAGCTCGTCATTCAAGTACGGATACTTCGACCGATCTGTCAACTGGGTCGAAATCGTGCTCGCGAATGGCGACATCGTCAAAGCCTCCGCAGACGAAAACCCCGACCTCTTCTACGGCGCCGTAGGAGCATGCGGCACTATTGGAGTGACGACCCTCTTCGAGATTCAGCTCCAGCCCAGCGGCTCCTACGTAGAACTAGCCTACCACCCCATCTCCAGCGTCCGCGAAGCCCTTGACCTGCTCAGCCGCAGCGCCCGCGAGAACTGGGACTACATCGACGGCATCCTATTCTCGGTAACCTCGGGCGTTATAGTGTTAGGCCGCATCACCCACACGCGGACACCCAATTGCCCTATCATCCGCTTCACCCGCGCCCGCGACCCCTGGTTTTTCCTACACGCGCACGCCAAGGCCATGCACGCACGCCACACCTACTGCGACACCTGCATCCTCGCACAGCACAACCCGAGCACCCCCTCCACTGCGCCCGTTCCCCGCACCGAGCTCGTGCCCCTCGCCGACTACTTCTTCCGCTACGACCGCGGCACCTTCTGGATGGGCGCATACGGGTGGCCGGCCTGGCTCTTCAACCGCCTCGGCCGCTTCCTGCTGGATCCGTTACTGCGCACTCGTGTGAGGTACAAGGCGCTGCATCATAGCGGCCGCTCGCAGCGGTTCATCATTCAGGACCTCGCAATCCCGGGGGCTAGGGCGGAGGAGTTCTTGAGCTGGGTGGATAAGGAGTTGGCGGTTTGGCCGCTGTGGCTGTGTCCTGTGAGGGCGGATTCGCGGGCGCCGTTGCATGTGGCGAACAGGCTTGTCGCGCCTCTGGTGGAGGGAAGTGCTGTGGGTCAGGGGGAGGTTGAAGTCGAGGACGGAGGAGTGTCGGCAGACCTCCTCATGAACGTCGGCGTATGGGGCGTTTCGCAGGGCATGTGGGACCGGTACAACGCCGGCGACAAGGCGGGCGCGTACGACAGGTTCATCGCTGACAACCGCGCGCTGGAGGCTACGGTTAAGCGGCTGGGCGGGCTGAAGTGGCTGTATGCGCACAACTACTATACTGAGGCGGAGTTTTGGGAGATCTATGACAAGCAAGGGTATGACGGGCTGAGAGAGAAGTGGGGTGCGGATGGACTGCCGAGTCTGTGGGATAAGATGAAGAGGTCGAGTGAGGGCTACCAGAGCAGGAGTTTCTCGAAGGCCATCTTGGCGGCGTTGATGGGGAAGGAACATTTGTTGGCCAAAGGGAAGAAAGGGAAATGAATGTGACCCAATCTGGATGTTCCGTGCTTTCCTTCTCTGTCGAAGGATCGAGAGACCGCATCGATATGGGTGGAAACTGTGCTTCTAATAAGATACGGTGAAACATATAGCTCCATCGTGCTGATACTCCACCTAATCTTTTACATGTCGAGTTCATCCTGGCGATTTACTGGCCTCTTTTGTTGCTAACAAATTCCTGCACTGCCATGGTAGCCTGTATCACTTCTGCAAAGCGGCCCCATGTTTTCGCTCTCCGGTCTCTTGTCTAATCGAAGCCGTCCGCTGCAAGCACTAGAGAGTGAGGCTGGTTACCCGTGCTAGCGGCTTGTAGAGAGGGACTTGAACGTCGAGGGGACATTCCATTTAATTACCTTATTGTTACTTGGTCAGAGTGAGCCCATATCCTGATTGATTTGGCAGTGGAGTAGATTATAGCGCTTTGAATACAATCGAATGCTTAGTTTTGGCCGTGAAGCCGACTGCGGTGCTGGACCTCCGGACTTTGAAGCTCCAATCTCCGAGCACCGCTTGCAGACATCATCACCGTAAGCAGCATCCTTCCACTCCTTCCCGGACCTTCCGAACACGGGTCTCCAGTCGCACGAGTCCATAACACAACAACCACCATGCAAGCCTTCGGTGAGCTCGCCCACCAGCAATGTCGACGCTACGGCGCGCATTCGCATCCCAAGCCGAAGCGCTGACCGGTCTGGCAGTGCCCAAGACACGACGAGTAAGCCCCATCCCACCCCATAGCAACCGCTCCCAAACCCTCTCGTACCCTTATCCCAAGCCCCTCGAGCCCGGCGCTGACAGTCCTCTGTGCAGCCAAAATTCGACCTCCACCTCAAAATCCACGACCTCAACAACGTCCCCCTCGTCTCAGGAACCTCCTTCGTTAAATGGGACCTCCCGCACAGCACCGCAGCCGAGCACCGCGGCCGCACGACCAAAGCGCCCATAAAGGACCACAAAGTGTGCTACGACTACTCCATCACTTTGCCCGTACGTCTCACCGTCGACAAGAGCGGCACGCTGCAGGAGAGCTTCATCCACTTCGAGGTGCTGCAGGAGTACTCCTCCGGCGGGCGGGGCGAGCGGATCGTGCTGGGCAACATACGGCTGAATCTCGCAGAGTACGTTGGGGCGTCTGAGGGGCTGACAGATTCTGGACGTACCAAGAGCGGGGCGGGCCAGCGCGATGGCGAGGAAGAGGGGGTTTGTAGGCGGTATTTGATGAAAGACTCTAAAATCAACAGCACCTTGAAAGTATTTGGCTCCTCCCTTCCCCTATCCTCCAACCACATACCTTAGCAGAGAACAGGACCGCTAACCTCTACCCCCCAGATCTCAATCCTAATGAAGCAAACAGAAGGCCCCCGCGACTTCACCGCTCCCGCCCTGAAAACGGCCCCCGTCTTCGGCGGCATCGCCGGCATCATCTCCGCCGACGCGACCGAATCAGACCCCGCAGCCGACGGCAACGCGCCGTCTCTATCCTCTGCTTCTCGGCGCGAAGCAGGCGAGCTGCAGGACATGTACAGGCGGACGTTGGCCGCGTACTGGGCGGCGCAACCCGGGGAGTTGAAGGCTGATGAGTGCATCGAGGATATCTTTGCTGGCGGGGATGGGTGGGGGGATAGACATAAGCCGTATCCGTCTGCGATGCTGCAGGTGGAGAAGCCGATGGCGGGGAGGATGGCGGATGGGATGGGGGCAAGGGAGGACAGCAGTCGGTCTAGCGACTCGTCGCCTGGGCCTTTTCATAGGAGCGATAAGCATCATGTGAGGGTAGCGTCAGGCGAGAGCCTGTTCCACAGAACGACGGACCACAGACCCAGGAGTAATGGACAAGGCGCTGTGAAGAAGGGAGATGTGGGCCAGATAGGTTCTGGGGGAGGTGTCAAGGGGAGGGCTAGCCTTGAGCAGCAGGCTCGTCAACTCAAGGCCGGGGCAGAGGAACAGGGACAGAAGCACGTGAGGGAGGTTGACGAGCTCGAGATCAGGGATGATCTGAGGAGCTGGAGGTTACCGACATGATCGGTTCATTGGCAGAAAGGGTTGATGAGGGAAAGCATTGCTACATGGAACTGCTACATATTCGCATTCTTCCTTGCGCGCGTCCACATCAGTAAGAAGGAAGACTAAGGGAACTTATCAGATCCAGTTACTAGCTAGCATCCTGGTTAGCAAGGCACCGAAGCATTCCAAAGGCGCTGAGGCCTAGAGATGATTCATCAGCAAAGAACGTTCAGCGTCCCATTGGTCCAGAAATGCTAGGTTGTTAGTCGTGCCGTGGTCGCATTACAGGTTCCGGTGGTGGTGGTGGAGGTAGGTCGCTCGGGGGCTGCAACATGTTAGATTAGGTCCTGGCCCTACTGATACGCGTGCCAGGAGTGAACACTTACTGGAGGGGGTGCAGCATCACCCGGCGGGGGCGGCGGCGGAGGACTGCCAGCGTTGCCATAGGTCTGGAACAGAGCACCAAGGCCTGGTGGCGGAGCGGCAGGCATACCTGGCGGGGCGCCCATGCCAGGTGCTTGACCATAGCCTGCAGATTGATCGTAACCGGCGCCAGAGTATGCGCCGTAGCCGTAAGCCTGTCCGCCAGGAGGAGGGGGAGCGGCTGCAGCCTGTTGCCAGGGAGCGACACCTGATGGAGCAGGCGGAGCGCCGTAGCCGCTCTGTTGCTGTACGTATCCACCATAGCTGTCGCCACCATGTCCACCACCAGCCCAAGGAGGAGGCGCTGCGCCTGAACCGCCACGGTCGTCCCGATCACGTTGCTGCCATGGGGCTGCTGCGCCGGTCGGTCCACGCTCCCAAGGCTTCATGCCACGATCGCCGCCGCCACCGTATCCATCTGCGCCATTCTGGTCATAGCCTCCGGGTCCAGCTTCGATGCGCTGTTGAGTTGCGCCAGCAGCAATCGGCGCGCCGCCGGACAGTTCTTGCATGAGCGACTCGTACTCGCGATCGACTGCATCGCCCGGTCCAACTCGGCCGGGAGCAGGGCGGCCACCAAAGCCACCTCTGTCGTCGTTGCGCCAGCTTGCACCGCGTTGACGGTCAGGACAGTCGCGAGCCATGTGGCCAGCGTTACCGCACACACGACAGATGATGTTGGCGGTGAAATTGCGCTGTTGCGGGCAGTCGTATTTGCGGTGTCCGATCTCGCCACAGTTTTGGCAGGCCTGGTTTTCGTCGTCACGGAGCGTACCGTTGAGCGCGGCTAGCTCTCGGAGCTGGTTGCGTTTAAGCTCGTTTTGGCCCTCGGGGATTGAAGCAGCCTACTCATAGGTTAGTTTACGGCTTATGGAGAATTCAGGATTGTTACTCACGGTCTCAATAACGTTGTGAATAAGCTTCTTCGCTTTGTTGACCTTCTCCTCGGTATCTGCCATGATGAGACAGTGCAAGTCTTCTTCCTGGTTGCTGGTGTGAGCGGCGTCAGATCGTCCTTTTCCTTCTTTCACCGATCCTTTGCCACGAATAGCGATCTTGGCGCCAGACTCGGTTTCCATTTTCTTAAGCGTGTTACCACGAGGTCCAATGAGTAGACCAACTGTTAGTAGAAGAAAAAGCTAAGTGTTAGTCTCTGTATCAAGCTTGTACGTGTAATGTGAGTGAGCAAACGGGTTAGTGATCGAGCCATACTGCACCCCTGTGGGGATGCCGCACGTATCATCAGAAAGGACATGAAAGGGCAAGAATTAGAAGTTAGAAATCGGGGGTTAGCAAGCATACTGAAGTTAATCTCCGGATAATCGTTAACCGGCACGTAGACTTTCTCTTGGGTCTTTGTCGGACGTCTGTAGTCAGACGGTGGGTGATAGTTAGGAATGACCTTCATGGCCTTCTCAATAAGCTTATGGCGCTCTTCTTCCAAGCGCTTGCGGTAGCGGTATTCACGAGTATTGACACGGCGACCGAAATTATCGTACTGGGGCGGCGGCGAGGGAGACCTGTGCGTCGTTAGAGAGGTTGTTCGCGCAGAGGCGATGGGAAGATGGCTCACCTGTCGCCATCGGCTGGGACAACGTCGTTGATCCTCAGCTTTTGGCTGATCTCCTCGATGCGCAGATGCAGAGTGTAGGCTTCGAGCTGCTCGCTGGTCATGTTTGCCCTGATGGCGGTCGTGAGACCCATGAGACCCGCAGCCTTGTTCTCCGAAGCATCTCCCCATCGGTTCCGCTTCTTTCGCTTTTTGGTGCCGTCTGGATTCAACTCCATGACAGGACTGCGACCGCGCTTGGCGCTGAGCTCAGAGAGGCCCGTCGCTGGCTCAGAAGGATTGTAGCCTCCATCATCGGAAGGCGTGACGCTATCGCCGCCGAACCTTCGTCGGTTTCCGAGCGGGATGTTGTTCGAGCCTGTGATGCCTTGGTTCCGCCAGGCCATGTTTGCGCTGATGTTGCTGGTTGTGCTGGTGAGCGAGTGTTTGAAGAAAGTCAAGGGAAGGAAAGAAGGGGACGCGTCTTGAGGAGGGCCCGAAGCGAAGGTGCACGTGACTCGGCCAGGCCCTTCGACACTCCTTCAACCGCAGTTCTGATGCGATGAACTGATCACGGCTCCTCTTGCAGGATTGGATGTTTTATGGAAGAGGCGGCATCCACAGCTTTTCTGTGACCAGCAGCGACCACCCGGCTTCACATCTGGCGCTTATGGTTCTGCCCAGGTGGATGGAGTGTTGATTTCCGTCAAGGGCTCACAGCTCCGCTCCCCATCGTGAAGCGTGGGGCACTGAATGGATCGCTTTCAACGCTCTGTCGACGTCGCTCACAGCAGAATATATCGTTAGTAGGTAGATGCCCTACCTGAGCATTTCTTGCCTAGGCTCCTCGGCTGTACCGGAAAGGTAGGTAGCTACGTCTTAAGTGATTGATAATCCCCGTCTTTGGTACCCCTCCTCCGCAGTTCCAGCGTCAATAACTAGTCCGTCACACGTCTGTTGCTGCATAATTACTCGTGCACAGAAGAGTGTATCCCTTCTATACCAAGTTCCAGAAAACCAACATCTTGGTCTTTTCAAACATCGGTTTCCCTACCGACAGTCCTTGCAATGTCTACCTCGGACGAGCCCACCATCACCCTCTACACCACCCAGACGCCCAATGGCATCAAAATCTCCATAACCCTCGAAGAGCTCGGGTAGGTAACCACGACACACCAGCCTTCCTCTAACCCCTCTCACACCAGCTAACACCCCCCAGCCTCCCCTACAAAGTCCACAAAATCGACCTCAAAACCGACGTCCAAAAGGAGCCCTGGTTCCTCGCCCTGAACCCCAACGGGCGTATCCCGACCCTCTCCGATACCTTCACCGATGGGTCTCCCATCGCGCTCTTCGAATCCGGCGCCATCATGCAATACCTCGTCGCTCGCTACGACAGCGACCACAAAATCTCCTACCCCGCACACACACGCGAATTCCACGAGACGAACTGCTGGCTCTTTTTCCAGAACGCCGGCGTCGGACCCATGCAGGGCCAGGCAAACCACTTCCTGCGCTACGCGCCCGAGAAGATCGAGTACGGCGTCCAGCGCTACACCAACGAGACGCGGCGGCTATACGGGGTGCTGGACTCACATCTCGAGAAGACAAACCGGCCCTACCTCGTCGGAGAAAAATGCACCATCGCCGACATCGCGTGTTGGGGGTGGGTGGCCGCAGCCGGGTGGGCCGGGGTAGAGATCGAGGAGTTCCCGACGCTGAAGGCGTGGGAGGAGCGCATGGCGCAGAGGCCGGGAGTCGAGAAGGGGAGACATGTGCCGGAGAGACATGGGATCAAGGATTTGTTGAAGGATAAGGCGAAGATGGAGCGGATTGCGAATGAGAGTAGGGAGTGGGTGCAGAAGGGGATGAAGGAGGATGCGGAGAGGATGGAGAGGGAGAAGCAGAGGGAGAGGGAGAAGTGAGTCTTTGCTGTCTCCAATGGTGCGGTGTAGATCTTGTAGTGACTGCGGCTTGCCGGTAGATTATAGATAAAAATCACCTTAGTGGTCAGACTAGCCCACACCGAAGCTGAGCTTTCGAGCGGTCGAGCGATCTCAAGTTCGTCTGTGCATTTCCGCAAGGTCGTAAACGCACCGTCTTTGCAGGCTTCGGATGGAAACACTGCAACAGCCGATGAAACTTCAAGCAACCCTCTGGCGATATCACTCCCGATTAACATGTGTAGATTCTTCCACGGGTAATAGGCAACAGTAACTGATCATGTCCAAGTACTTTGCATATTCCTACTGGGGTATCTTCTCCACCGCCCACATCACTCTCTAGCAGACTGCTGGCCCTGCACCGGTGTGGCTCCTACATGCAGTTAGCTGAGCCCCGTATAGAACTAACTCGCAACCGAGCAAAGTCGATTAGGGGAAAAGTCCGCGTACCCAACACCCATCCAAGCCCCGAAGCCAGACCTCCAGTCACAGCATTAGCAACCAAATCTCTCTTCCTAACCCTCTGCCCCTCCCCATCACTCCCAGCACCAATACTCTCCGTGTCGCTCGTAGGCGACGACACATTCCTGGAATGGCCCTGCTGCCCACCAGCCTCTCTCGCAGCGCCCCGCAGCGGAAAGGCACTCCGCCCAAACGCCGCCGCAGCACCCCTCGCAACATCGAACAGGGCCATCGGCGCCTCCTCGACCGCTCCTCGCCCCATCTCCCGCCGCGGCTGGATCACAGGGATGTAGGTGTCGCCGAAGCCGCCGGGGATCCTGCGATCCGCGCGGTCGTTGTGGCGCTGCTCCTCTTCGGCTTCCTGCGCTAGAAGCGTGGTCATCTCCTCTTCGCACCGGCGCCAGACGGCCAGTACTTCTGGCAGTGCGGATGGGGGTGCTAGGAGTAGAGCCTGTGATAGTAACTCCATCCGCTGTTCGAGACGACGTAGGTCTGGTCGCCCTGTGGATGTGATAGAGGTGTGGGATGAGGAGAGGGAGGCGTTGGGGCTGCGGTACCGCCCGGCTTGCAGCGCGGCGCGCCAGGAGATGTCGTCCTCTTCTTCTCGCCGACGGTACGATGAGAAACCTGAGCGTAGTGAGGGCTTTCGGCTCGAAGGCCTTGAGCCAGGTGTCTGGGGTGCTGGAGCTGAGGGTGAAGGTGGGTTAAGGCGGTTCACGACGTATGAATACGCTGTCTCGAAATCATCTTCAGCGAGTGCCGCTTCGATGGCCATGCCGGTTATCCGCCGCTCTGCGGCTCGCTTCTGTTGCTCCATTTCCTCTTGAGAGGGTTCGATGATTGGGCAATCCTGTTTCATCTCGGTGATGCCGGATGCGACTAGGTTTTGGCCAATGCTGATGAGGTCGTCGAGTTTGGTGTAGCTTCGTGGGTTCTGCTCCAGAACTCTCTTGAGGAGTGACACTGGATCGTTGCGTACTCGGATATCGACAGGCTGGAAGGGAACCCCGTGTTGAAGGGTTAGCGAATAGAATGACAGACCGTGCGTAGCTGCTAGAAGCGCCTCACAGCGACGAAACGCAGCAGACCCCGGAAAATAAGGTTGGAAGGCAGCCAAGATGTCCGAGGCCTTTCTCATGCCTCCTCTTGTTCTGTTGCCGTTGCTGGCATTATCGTAGAAGTGCATGACTGAAGCTAGTATCACCTCCTCCGTCTCGGCTGGTGGCAGCCGGTTATGATGATCCTCTGATACTCCGTCGTAAATCTCGACGACGAGCGAGTATCGGCCTGCGTATAGCAGCGTTTTCAGAATCTCTTTCTCCAGTACAAATCTGTCGACTTTCCCGAAGATCCCGGCGCCGTATTGGGCTGGCTCGTCTTCGGCGGCCATGCCCCAGCTCCATAGCCAGAACAGCTTGTTCCTGATTGACTTCCACTGCTCGTCATCGGTGATGGACTTGTTTGACAGTGAGTGCAGAATTTTCTGCATCATGCTAAATTGTTCGTCCTCGTCGTGCTGAAAGCGAATCTTGGCAGTCTTTACGACTGAGACATGATGGCCGAGGCCAGAGAGCTGGTAAGAAGAATAGACGAACATCTGCAGAAGCGAGAAAGTTTCAAGTTTCGGTGTCGTTAAGGGATGGTTAGGCTGCAATAGCATATCCGGCTGTAGAACAGCTGCGGAGGTGTCGAACAGCCCTGATGCATGAGTATCCAACCTTGG
The DNA here is from genome assembly GCF_000281105.1 of Coniosporium apollinis CBS 100218. Taxonomy (NCBI): domain Eukaryota; kingdom Fungi; phylum Ascomycota; class Dothideomycetes; genus Coniosporium; species Coniosporium apollinis. The sequence continues at coordinate 188,146 of NW_006913272.1, forward strand.
AAGTAATTCCACGCTCGTTGCAAGGTCCGGGGGAGGTTCGAAGTCCATCAAATCTGCCAATCGCACGAGGATCGCGTGAGCGTTCTCAAGATTTTTTGGCTCATCCGTCTCGGCGGCATAGACTGAGGCGTAAGCTGCCTGCGCGTATCGCGCGCGGAGCTTCCGCCGCTCTTCCTCGTCCAGATATTGGTCCTCATCTGCGTAGCCTCCTAGATCAACATCGCCGGGTCCACCCCAATCTTCAATAGCTTCAGCGACAATGTCAAAGCGCTGCCTTGCCTCGTGTGCAAGCCAGGTGAAGACGTGTTCCCACTCGTGGTCAAGTTCCAGCTCCTGGTCGTTTCGGCCCACGCTCATGCGGCGGGCCTCTTGTGAAGCTGCGCCGTATCGTGCTGGACCAGAATTTAGTTTCCGCCGCTTCCTTTCGTTGTGCCCGTACATCCAGGGCCCTACCAGCCCACGTAGGTCTCTCCCCATGTTGCCCGTCTCTGAGGAAGCGTCATGCTTCTCCTGGCTTCTCGACAGAAGCACTTCAACTGATTTAGCCGCCTTCCAGTTGATGAATGCTTCTAGAGAGGGTGTGGAGTCATTGTCCGGATAGTACTCGTAGCCCAGTCGTAACAAAGGAAGTACCCTAGCGATATACCATGTTCGCAAGAAGTTTGAGTGGTCGAGAAAGGAGACAGCGAGTTTCGAGACTAGATTCAACAAGCCAGTCTGCGCATCTATACGGTACGCCCGGTGAATCAGGAAAGCCGTCAAAATGTCTCTCGAGATATCTGGGGGCAAAGACGAGTGTGCAAGAGGCAGCAAGTGTAGCCGCTGAACTCTCTTCCTTGCTTGCCCATCGGATATATCGTCCACAGGGGTAGTGTCCACAGCCGACGTCTCTCGCTGCTCAAGGTACAACCGCGTTGCGACCTCACGAACGTAGGAAGTGTAGGTAGATGGTTCGACGGTTTCGGGGAGGTAGGTAAGAAGGATTCGCAGTATCAGCTCGGGAGGGAGAGCATCTAATCGCGCAGGAGTGAGGGTGTATAGAGCATCGATGTTCGACTCGGAGGCATAGTGGACAGCGAGTAGGGTACATTTATCGGCGGAGAGTTGTGCGACATTGTTCATGGCGGAAACGGGTAGGTGCTAGGCTCGTTGTTACAGTGTTTCATGTAGGACTCGAGTATCCTCTGCGGATTCGAGTATTCGAAAACCTCAGGCAGATGAATTTCCTGACCATAACATCATTTGCGCCAGAGTTGGCATTGGACGTGGAAATGTTGAACGTCTCGCTTGCACTTGCCATTCTGGGACCTGATGCCAACCGCAACCATCCATCTATCTATTCTGCTATGCGCGAATGTGTTTCATGATCAGACGTTTAAGAAGTCAATCGCACTGAGTGGAACAGGGCACGTTATCGTTTTTAAGCTACAGCCCTATTCTACTGTCCAACACTCGATTAGATGTGTGGATTTCAAGCCCTTCCCGATGGTCTTGCTGCCAAACATATGCTGTAGATACCCAACCAAGAACCATTCATCATGCAGTAAGCATATCCTCATCCATCTCCCACCCTTCCCAAGTAGGTGCATCATAGCCATTCGGTCTCGAGTTCCTCAAGAACCCATTCCAGGTACCCCCAATATCAACTACTGGCCGCACGAACTTGATGGGCGCCTTGAAGGCTCTGCTAAAGCCTTCATGTAGATGGCGGTCCTCGAAAAGTTCTGGATGAGTCCGGCGCATGGACTTGAGAGCGCGCTTTCCAACCTCATCCACCGAGTCGGAATGGCGAAGCTCGAAGAACTCAGGATCATGCATCTGTCGGAGTTCGCGTAGCTCATCTTCCGGATAGATGCCAAGCTGTAGGAGATAGATGTCGTATTGGCAAAGCGAGGTTGTGCCGTGATAGGAGCCCCCGTACTTTGCGCGCTTGTAAAGCCCGGTGAGAGCTGCGATAGTCCCCATACACCCGGTCCCATAATCGCTCATTGGAAAGGGAGGTACCACCGGTTCGTTTAGGCCCATGAATTCGCCCTGAAGCCAGGCGAGCCCAGTCACACAGTCCGCAATTTGCTGCCAGCCAGGCCTCCCCGCCCACTCTCCCACGTGGCCAAAGCAGTCTTCCGCAACATAGACGATACCCCGATTGCGGTGCTTTGTAAGTTCAACAATTTGCCGCGGTGAGTATCCAAGACGCTTGAGAGACCCCGGCCGGTACCCGTCGAGCACGACGTCCGCTGACTGTAGCAACTCTTCAAAGACCTTTCGGTCCTCTGGCTTGCGGAGATCGAGGTCTGTGGTGTGCTTGCCGAGGTTGCCATCGACCTGGAAGAAGGGCACGTCGCTCAGGTGCGGCGAAGTGACTTTGATCACATCCGCTCCGTACTCGGCAAGGCCTCTTCCCATCGCGGGCCCGGCGATGACTCTGCATAATTCCAAGACTCTGATACCCGCTAATACTTGTCGTTTGGGCGCGGCGGTTAAGGAACCGGGAAACGGTGCAGGTGGTGATGATGATTCTAACGTAGCTACCCTCCATGGGGGCTCTTGCAAGAGAGTACGGCCCTGTCATATTTGTCAGTCGAGAAATCACATGCAACCATGACAGCAAGCTAATGCTCACGTGTGGAGTATTCTTGAAGTCTTCCCACTTCAAAGCGGTGACACCGGCTTGCCTGTGCTTAGCATTCATAGCCTCTAGCTCTTCCGCTGTATACTGTTTCACATGACTCTCAATCAGGTCAACGCACTCCCGATAGTCCGTCATGTCAGGTCGGTGACCCTCTAGGCCAATCATGTTGAGTGCGGTGGTAGCTTCGAGCGAGCCATGGAGATGGAAGTATTCGCCCGGATTCTTAGTCTCGTACAAGTTGGCTGACAGTCGGCGGTAAAGTATCGATTGGGCCTGAAGGAGATCGGTATCTGATTTCAAGTTAGCCGCGGATACCTAACAACTGCCACGTTAACACACCTTTCAGAATTGTTGTGACACGCTTGTTCCCCTTGTTCATCCCTGCAATGGTAGATAGATACGCCGAGAACACAAACGCCGAAGCCCGCTCCAGGTTCACACAAAGGCGTCTGTCCCGCTCGCCCTCTATCAGATTGGCAATGGATGCTGCTATGCCCGCCTCCACCGCTTTCAGGGCAGCCACTGCCTCGGTCTCTTTAAACGGACATGGAAAGTACGGGCTGCCTGTGTTTGCGGTATCGAACGTAACACTGGTGATCAATCGTCGACACTCCTGTGGTATCTGGTCCTTGGCCAGTTGGATCAGGGTCTCGAGGGTGTTTTCGGTCTCCTCCAGCATAGAGTACCGCCCATGTTTTACGCCGTTCTGCTCGGTACCGTTTGGTATAGTCCCGTCCATACTAGTTCCTGTTAACAACGATTGTATCTAGGAATGTCGAGTTTGAAGACTGAGTGGTTGCTGGCCTCCTGCTTGAGCGGAATGGAATTGGACGACGGCTCAGGGCGGGTAGTCAACTGCAGCACGCCGGGCCCGCTGCTGAGTCTTATGGAGCTCCATATCCAACAAGCGAATATGTAGGCTGTGGCGGATGATGTCCCACGGAAGATCTTACGATCCTATGGCCACGCGCAGACACGGCGGCACCCCGGGTAAGGCTGATGTGAGAACAATGGGATTGATGAGCGGCTGTTGGAGTGCGGCTTCCGAATTGCGTCTTTCCGCCTCCGCCCGAGCCAAGCGGTTGGTGCATTCGACCAAACAGAGAGCTCGCCCGCGCTTCGCCTGCACCTCTCTTGAGCCTCATCCACATCGAATCCTGGGAGGGGACTTGACTGCGCCTTCGGCCTCACTTGACTGTGCGGCGAAAGCGTGACACAGGCGTGAACTCCCACATCCTCGGCATCAGAATCCTTCTCCTGGTGTTGTGCGGATGAGATCATGGCCTTGGCCCGCTTCCGATGCTCTGCATCAGCGCCCTCTCGCATCCACACAGCTATCCGACAACTAGTCGCCTCTCCACCCCTAGCAACGGCAGCACGGGCAGCCATAGCACCTCATCCAGTCTTGAGCAGAGCATGCTAAGTTTACCCGGAGATGACTCGACCCAAGATTCCCCCCGACCAGCGACAGAGGACCGCCCAAGCATGTGAGTCCTGTAAGCGTCGGAAGCAAAAGGTACGTCGTGCTGTTTCGTATCGTCAATTGCACGGGGTATCCTTCTCCCAGCGCGTCTTCCTCTTCGGACTCGTTGCCGAACGCTTGCGGGGGCTTCCGACACGTTCAAGGCCAAGTCGTGTGTACGGCACCGGCCGACCATGCGCTCTCGAGAGCTGCCGTGGTAGTATCTTGTCCTTCAATCTGTATGGAGCGTGTTGTACGGAAGTGTCATGACGAGACCCGGCACCCACGATAGTATCTGAAGCCTCGGCTCAAAAGGGAGATCACTAACAGCCTTCCGCCAGTGCAATGGCCTCTGCCCTTGCAATACTTGCGAGAAGGTAAGGCCGCCCATGTGCGCAAGTACAGAGTGTATCCAGCGATTGACAGGATGCTGCTACCAGCGCCACTTCACGTGCATATACAATGACCGCGACGCGACGTCTCCTCCAACTGGTCCGCCCCTGAAGAAAAGGGAGATTGACGACGGCACCCACGCACACAGTCCGGGAAGCCAAGACCAGAGCGATGGCTCAACCTCTGCCACACCAACTCATGGACAAGCTGCAATATCGCCAGCCCTGGGCCAGGGGACTGTCTCTTCCTTTCCTCGTGCGCGGATGAGCTTCACTGGTTCGGAGGGAGCTGGCTATGCTGCTAGGAATGGCTTGAAGCGCGAGAAGCTTCCAAAGTCAGCCGTCGAGCCCAACGATGCTATCGAGGCAGCTGCAAGATCTTTGCAGCAATTCGCTGCGGGCACGGAAGAGCGTTCCAATGTTGCCCCTATTCCGCAAACGAACCCCAGCAGCGGCCCAGAAGAGGAGGCAGAGGTGTACTCTCAGACCCGCATGTTACAAGACCCAACGGGCCGACTATGTAAGTTCCCATCCCAAGATACTGTTTAGGCGGAACTTGTTTGTTGCAGCGCTCCCAGTCATGTCGTGGGATGTCACGCTATCTCAATGCAAGCGCTCATGCAGAAGATCCCTAGCGGTGGAATAGGAGGATTGATCTGACATATAGCTTGCTGACTACAAGCAGTGTACGTGGGTGACTCTGCATCGCTTTCTTTCCTGCAACTGCTTCGGATGATGGTCGAGAGCGTTTCTGGTCCGTCGAACTTCACAAACGACCCGATGAGACACAAGATTGCCGAAAGCCAACTGTCAGTACCGCACGATGCTCGTCGCACGCATCTCCTTCCCGATAAGGCAACAGCATATATACTAGCTGACGCCTTCTTCATCAACGTAAGCTACCCATCACTGATTGAAACCCGCTACCGTTGGTCACTCTTACTCATCCTGATTAGACACACGGACTCGTCCAAATATTTGAGCGGCAAGCCTTCTTGTTAGCCCTGGAGACCTGCTATCTTGACCCATTATCAACGGATCCATCCTGGCTATGCTTGCTGAACTTAGTATTTGCAATTGGACTTATGCTCGCCACGCCCAGACTTGGGACGAACGAGTCCGCGGTAATCACCAAGCTTCGCAATGAACCTACGGACAGGGCGGAGATATTTTACTTGAACGCCAAAAGTTTGAATGATCCAATGACAGGCTTTGAGGATGCGGACTTCTGGTCCGTCCAGGCTTTACTTCTAATGGCCATCTTCATGCTTGCAAAGTCGAAAAGGAACACAGCCTTCGCCTTACTCGGTAAGCAAGCCGCATCCTCCTTGTTTTACCCATGGGCGAAACCCCGAGAACTCAAGCTGTGGCTAGGCTAACAGCGCTGCTCAGGTATGGCCGTGCGTTCGGCGTACGCACTTGGTCTCCATCGTGAGGAGACGTTAGTGATTTTCCGCCCAGAGGAGCAAACTGCTCGTCGCAATCTTTGGCGATCTCTATTCGTGATCGACCGCTTTCTATCTTGCTCGCTAGGTAGACCGACAGCAATATCAGAAGAGGATTGCAGCGGTGATGCTCTGCGGCCGCCTGAGCCGAGAGACGATAGCGACACATATGGTTTCAATGCTGCTCTCCCAGCTAACGCAAGCTTTAGCCAGACAGGCGGATATGCCTTGGAAGCTGCTGTTCGCAGCTGCTCGGTCATTGGAGTAATCCTCAAGAGAGTATACCAGCAGCGAAAGATAAGCACGAGGCTAGCGCAAGAGATTGCCGACGTTTGCAAGCTCTGGCCGAAGGCTCTCGCACCGACGCTTCACTGGCGTCAAGCCACCAACGCAAGCCCCAGCCAAGGTATAGCGATATTGCACGTCAATCTGTTCTACTGTCACTCTATTGTACTCCTAACCAGGCCTTTCTTCCTTTTTGTGCTGAACTCCGAGATCCAGAAGGACGCTACCTTGAGCTCCACAGGGATCCGTCCAGGTCGTAACTTTGCTCGTATGGAGAAGTTCAGCGAAGCCTGCGTCATAGCCTCTACTCATACTATTGTGCTCGTTCAAAACGCGTTTGAAGCTGGATACCTCCCGAGACGAAATCCCGGCGTCATTTACTTCCTCTTCGCTGGAGCCCTCGTCCTCTTGGCGAACGAATTTGCAGCGCTGTATGTCAACATTGCTGCTGACCAATGTATTCGGAACGCCATTGCGGTAACGGCTTACTGTGCAGAGCTGGATCCGACAGCAAAGCGTCTTTTGCATATCTTGACTGCGTTTCGAGACGTTGTGCAACATCAGCGGGAGCGGAGGAGTGAACAACAGCAGTTGCAGGCGGGGGCTGTCTCTTCGATTGGGCACCCGCATCGGCCAGTGTTCTACAGTATGCCGCAACAGTACGATGCCATTCCTACAGCTACAAAATTTCCTCAAGAGCAACAACGCCACCAGCCGGCCGCTGCCGCGATGACCGAAACGGCACCGCGGCAATCCTCATCCCTCTACCTGAACCACAGCCAACGGCTGGCGGTCAAATCCATACCCCCAGTAGGGCAACAACACATGCATCATCAGCAAAGAAGCTTTGAAGTCCCAACGACATCAGACGCCTTTGCGACGAGTACCACCGCTGTACCTCTAACGTCCGCCCTCCACGATCCTACTCTTCTTTCACCCAGCGCAACCGTCACGACACCCCTTCCCCAAGCGAACCTGTCTCCCGGCTTCGTACAGGACACCGGCCGACCCATTCTAGACCGGCCCTCCTCACTGTCGAATCTGCTGGATCTGTCCGCATTGGACTCAGCCTTTACTCGAGTTCCCTCGCTGCATAGCGAGGACTCGTCTGGACAGGACGAGCACTTCGACTTCGATGCGCTCTGGGCGTGGCCGTCTAATACGCCCGCTGTGGGCAGCCCTAGATTTGCGGGGGTTAATGGTGATGTGCAGGGAATTAGCGATAGCACGGTACCCCTTTTTGGGGTTGTGGATCGATAGTTACAAGGGCGATCGAGACTAGCCGTTAAACTGGGAACCAAGGAAAGTGCCCAGTCAGGCGGGAGTAGTCGAAGAGCGGCTCAGGAGTAGCCGAGCTCTGTAAGAGAGGTACAGCAGTTGGGGATACGCTCAAAACTGGCTCAGAAGGGAACTGCGTGGTCCGTTCCAGTCAGCCCGAGGCGCCAGCCGGCGGCAAGAAGAACCAGCAGAAGCTCTATCGGAGATGCAGTTGGGCCTGTCAACCTTCCGTACGCCTCGGCCGTACCCCTTGCAAAATCTCATTCTGCAATACGAGGATATTGCTACAGGCCTCATCTCAGAAAGGAGTTAACATGGAGCCATCGTCTACCGTGCCGCTGTAGCAAGTCTAAAGTGAGCAACACCGTGCAACCACGACGATTCAGGAGTCCGACTCCACAGTGAACTAGCTAGTGGTTCGGAGCCTCCAGCTAACCGAAAGAACCAGGCGTTTGAGAGAAGGCGCATTTAGGCGTACCTCGCGGGCCGAGGAAAGACGAGCGAGGCGGTGCTAGCTTTGCGAAGAACACGAACGCTACTGTCTGCATCACCATGTGCATGCGCCTGCGCCTTTGCTTCGAGCGGAAGTTCTACCTGGTCGTCCGGTCATCTGGGTAGAATATGTACATACATTAAATTCGGCAACTGTACAATAGAAATCCGTTAGTGGCGGCTGTATGATGATAAGGGCAGCTAGGTCGCTTATGAGCTGAGAACAACAGTCAAATTGCTTTGACGCATCCGCAACGGTCCAATAGAGAACACGAAGACGTGCTGATAACGAAACCCACGTTTGATTGAAAGTTAGCATCGGTACATCGCCATCCCTAGGGTGTGATACCATTCAGATGGGTGGTTGTTTAATCCATTGCTTAAGCGATAGGCAGGAGGTAACTAGGACGGAAAGAGGTAGTAGTCCGCGAGAACCAGGTAAACCACTAGGGAGCATCTCTAGCATCTCCAAGTTCCAATGTGGTGTCACTTAACATATCTCGATGCGGGAAAGCCACTGGCCACACGTCGAGCTTACACAACCAAAGTTCGTACACGGTCGCAACGGACCTATCCAAACCTTCAGCAACCAACTCGATATATCACTCCATCCCCCACCACGAGCTCAAGCCCCATCCAACGACCTCTCTGCCGTTCTCAGTCTTTCCACAGCCAGCCAGATCACATAGTACAGCGGCGAGCCTTCTGGCACGTCATCCGGTATCTCCAGCTCCCTCCTAAAGCGCCGACTGCTCTCTCCAGCCAATCGGAGGTGATTGTACGTGTGCGGCAGCTGGAATTCCTCCTCGAGATCAGCTATGTAGTTTATAGAGCTCTGGTCTTCCTGGAGTCCACGATGGAGCCCGCGATCTGGCGCATCGTTGACTATCAATCATGCTGTCAGCAAGGGCATTTGACTAGTACGCTTCATGGCGCTGGTCCATCGACCAGACTCGTGCGATGCAGGAGACGCAAAACTCACCGTAGAGCATCACGCCATTTCCAGCATCGATTCCAGGGTTATGCTGTTTGGTAACTTTCATCGCCGCCCTCTCGTCGTCGACCTCTTGGAGGGACCAGTCTTTCCAGCTTAGCACGACGTATCTCCATCGCCCGTCCGTTCCACATACCGCCTTGCTCTTCTCCCTCACTTCCGACTCCCTCGCTTCTTCTTCCCTCCTTTCCTTCCCCCGACCTTTCTCCACCTCTTCAACCGCATCCTCGTCATCCTCGCTATCCGGAATCACAAACCTCCTCCTCTTCACCCGTCTCTCGCCCTCCGCATCGCCTCTCCCACTCTTCAGTCCCGCTTCCTCCGCCTCCAGCATCCGACTGCCCGCAGCACTCAGAGAACGGAGAACCGCCGCACAGGCATCGACGTCAGCTGAGACTTCTCCATGAGCAGGATACCTACCACTTTCTCCAAAGCTACCGGAGTGCGCAGCACTCCCCTTCCCCATCGTGATCGGCAGCGCAGTCGCACCCGCCGCCGCGCCGCGCTCTCTCGGCCTCTCCTTCGCATCCATGGACCTCGTTCTTGTCCTCGACGCGCGACGGCTGCCCGGTCTCGCTGCCTCCGAGGCGCTGAACCACCGCGCGTGCTCCGCCTCACCGTGAGCGCGCTGGGGGACGCTGGTGTAGATCGCCTGGGGACAGTGCTCCGGGACCGCGTGCATGAGTTTGAGGCGGAGGGTGGCTGGATCTGGCGCTTCGTCGGCACTGGCGGGTCGGGGGGTTTTGGCGGGTTTGGCGTGGGTGGGCGGAGGGTGCGGCATGAGGCGGCAGGGTTGAGGTCGGAAGGGAAGGCGGGATTGTTAGGGATGGGCGGTTGGGTGCGTGGAAGGAGGGACAGAGAGGCTGTAGCGCGGTTTGGTGGTGAAGTGAAAGTAAGATGTTGAAGATGTCTTTGTTGCCCTGTGAGTTGTTCGACGTACGGCGTGATACCTGTGAATGGTAAGGCGAAGAGAGTGTTGGATTTGAGAAACAAGCGCGCTGGAGATTGTTGATTGTTGACCATGATGTCACGTAAGATGAGGTGATGTTGCATTTGCAGCGACGCGCTTTATCCGCGCGCGTTTGATGACGGGTGAACGGGTTCCTGCGGCGACAGGTGCTTCGCTTGGAGAGCGGGAAATTGCGCGGTGATATTTCAGGGTCAAAATGATTGAAAGCAAGACAGACACTAAAGGCTCTTCTTTGATCTACCTTACCCACGTAAGCTGAGCTCCTACATACATGGTCCTTAGACAATGGCACGCTAAGCCCAGCGCCACATGAAAAGCACGGAGATGAGGTTTTTGGTGGAGAGAGAGACGGATCGAGTCGGGTTGAGCAGTAAGGTAGATGACTAATTAGATGGGGAGGATGAAGAGCCAAAGGAGTGCGCAAAGAGCTCAAAAACAACAGTCGTCAGATCTCGTGAACCCATCCGCTGTCGAGGGTAGCAAGGCCTCCGACCGACAAAATCAACAAGCCCAGATGCAGCGCTCCGCCCAGGAGCAGAAGGCGCGGATATCAAAGCATAAATCATGAATCGTAATCGCTCAACTTGAGGTGACTGACCGAGGGACGAGGAGCGCTGTGAAGAGGAATGATCGAGCAGTCTTCTGGGAGTCGAGTGGTGTCATATGGGGTGAGAGGACGAAAGGTAGTACTTTTGGGGTTGAATCGAGTGAGCAAGGGAACTGGGAGGTGGCCGAGTCGATTCGGAGAGCACCGGTGGCGAGTGGTGACCTTTCGAAGCAGCTGCAAGGTTTAGACCACCAGTGCAGCCGCTCGCTAGGCCACTGAAGCAATCATGTGGAAGAGCATCGGTACGGTCCGTGTGGAGCGGCGACTACTCCTGCGCTCCCTGGCTCCTTCGCATCTTCTCAGCTTCCAGGTTCTCGTAGAGGAGATACAGGGCCTTCTCGTTGCTGCTGGCGCTGCCGGTGATAGTGAACATCCTCTCGCCGGATTCGTCATGCGGTGCCTTGGCAATCGAGATGCGAGCACCAGAGCTCTTTCTGATCTCGCTGATCTTGCTGCCTCCCCTGCCGATGATACACCCTACCATGTCGGATGGGATGCTGATGTTCTGCGTCTGGAGCTCCTCGCCGTCTTCGTTGGTGGTGGGGGGCGGCGGCCGGCTAGAAGCGTCGGAGGGCCCACGCCTGTATGATGGGGGCGCATCGCTGAAGTCTGCGCCGTGGCCGGTGCGGTTGTACGAGCGATTGCCGCCGCCCATACCAACTCCATTGTTGAGTGGAACGCTTCCTGATGCCTTGATCGTAGGGTTGTAGAGCACAGTCCCATAACCACGCTCAGCGTCGTCGATGAGACACTTGCCAATCTCCCACACTGCCTTCTCGATGCCATCGGGCGTGCCTTGAACTTCGACAATCCTCTCAGTAGACTGCGGTAGCATCTCTTTTTGGGCAACCATGCGGACTCCGGAAACATCCTGGATCTGCTTGATCTTCAAGCCTTGGCGACCGATGATGGTGCCCATTTGGTTGTGAGAGATCAGCAAACGAATGGCTGCCAGACACCACTATGTCAGCTCGAGCCGCAGGAAATCAAGCGAAAAAAGGTGTCGCCAATTCATGTAAGGACACAAGGGTCGGTGGAACAAACGAGGTGTGCGTGACTTACGGTGAGTGCCATTGGCGTTGATAACACCACCCATACCCATCTGGGGTGCCCCTTCAAGCAGAGCACCAGCAACGATCTTGTAAGCCCTCGAGATCGCATTGAGAGGACCCGTGACGGTCAGGACACGGTCGTGAACGCCAGGGACGACCTTGCTGACGCCAGCCTTGACGCCAGTCTTGTCACGCAGATCAGCGACGTTCTGTCCGCCTTTGCCGATGATGACACCGGCCTCCTTGGACGTAACGATAGCGCGCAGGGTCAAAGGCGACTCATTGTACTCCTCGTCGGTGCGGGGGATGGGCTGGCCATCAGGGCCGACCGGGCGGTCATTCATGGTCAAGCGGTCGAAGGTCTGGGTAACCTCGCCCGTGACGTCCTGACCCGACGATTGAGCGTTGTCTTCGGCTGACATGGTGAGGGGGACGATATCTCAACGATATACACGTGTCGAGGGTTGAAGGGCTATAGCGTGTGACGTGAAGGTTGATGAACTGAAACGCGGTAGTGTCCTTAAAAATGAGAAGCTAGAGGAAGTGTTTGAGGTGGCGTGGTTTGCCGGGCTAAGGTCCGCGTGAGCAAGCTGCAGGTAAACAACTGGGTTGACGACGCAGGAAAGCTTACGGAAGGAAGATGGCGGGGTCGACGAGGACGTGACGGAGAGTGAGGTGGAGGGGGATGGAGAAGGGGGGGGAGGTAGGAGTGAGTGGGGACGAGTAGGTGGAAGGCTCGGAAAAGGACACGGCGGTATCTGATCAGGAGCGTGGTGGTGAGGATGGAGAGTTTGGGGGCACGTTGTTTGGGACCTGGAGTTTTTTTGTCGCTCGCGACCTAGCTTGGTGTCACGGGCCTGCCTCCGGCGGCCTAGTAAGAACATCACGATCCTCACCGCTCAGAGTACTTTACGGAGTAACGCTACGGACAAAACAAGTTTCAGCATTGACATGCCCTCTCAAGCAGTATGCTGCCGAGGTAGTTGGTTGCTCGGTGATTGATCGTCTAGCTTGACAGTGATGGGCATGGAGGTCGTGATGTACCTTGCTCTGCCTGAAGCTGGAGAGCTATATTGTAGTCCTGGACGGCAACCACGAAATCTTTGATATACTGTCATAATCACTGTGGATTAGACAGCTCTAACCCTTTCGAGAGTCAAACGCGTTATCAGAGTTCAACTGACTCGCCCATGCGCTTTAACACGGGCTCTGGCGACGTCTACCTATACTGCACACAAGCCAAAACCCTTTACCACGCCAGACCCCACCACTCTATGCGCGAAACCCGCTCGCCAGATTGCTACAAAGCTTCCAATGCCGCGTTGTGTTGCAGCTGTGCCCCCAGAAACGCCTTGCAGCGATGCTCGTGATAAAGAAGGTCAAACCTAGAACTGAAATCCCCCTTGCGAGAACCTCGCGCCGCCCCTCTGCCCTCCACCGCCAAAGGGACTGCCTCCTGCACCGCCGAAACTGAAGCTGGGGCCGCCGCCGCCCATACCTCCCATTCCGCCCATGCCGCCCATCATTTGAAATAGGACGGCCGGATCAATGTTCATTCCTTGGGCGCCGCCGAAGCCACCACCGAAGGCATCGGCGGGGTCGATGAGGTCTTCGCCGCTGTCGTAGCGAGCACGTTTTCTGGGTGGGCCGTTAGTGGGGAGTCACTGGGTTGGGAAGGATGTGTGGGGACTTACTGCGGATCACTCAACGTCTCGTACGCCTCTCCAATATCCTTGAACCGCTCCGCCGCACCCTCGTCATCTGGGTTCTTATCTGGGTGATGGACGATGGCGAGTTTGCGGTACGCCTTCTTGATCTGGTTATCGTCCGCCTCCTTGTCGACGCCGAGGATCTTGTAGTAGTCTTTCCGCTTGCTCTTCTTCAGTTCAAGCTCCGCGTTCCGCACTTCTTTCGCAATTCCCGGTTCAGACGGGTTGGCCTCGGCGATAGCTTTGTACTCGCGCACTGCGCCTTCCCAGTCCCCAGACTCGCCCATAGCCTTCGCTTTCGTCTTCTTCGCCTTGAGGTACGACGGATCGAGTTCGAGTGCGCGAGTGCAATCCGCAATCGCCGACGCGTAGTCCTTTAGTCGGATGTGGCACAGTGCTCTGTTCTGTAGGATCTTCGAATTCGTGCCCTTGTTGTTCGGATCGACCTCGAGCGCCTGCGAATACATGTCCACGGCCTCCTGAAACTTGCCGGCTTTGAACAGTGCGTTCCCCTCCTCTTTCATCCGGTCTAGCTTTTGCACCATCCGCAGATACTTGACCGCGTCCTTGAAGTCTGGATCGCAGGCCAGCGCCTGTCGGAAGTGTTGTATTGCCTTCTCATTCTCCCCTTGTGCGTATAGCGCCCTGCCCCTGAGCACCAGAGCCTCTGGATCTTGGTTGTTATTCCGGAGAAGCGACATCGCAATGTTCTGCGCCTCTCCCAGCGCGTTCGCATTGCCCATCTTGAGGTACGCCTCCCCGCGCATCAACTTCCACTTCCGCGGCCTGTCCACCATGCTCCCCAGCCCCCGCTCTGCCTGATCTAGCGCGTGCAGGACCATGGACCCAGACGTCCCGCTCTGGAGCGCGTCCTCCGCCTGCTGGATGTGGTGCAGCATGTTCACTGCCGGAGCCTTGTCCTTGGCCGACACCGGTTCTGATATCCTGTCATACACATCTAGCGCTTCCTGTGGCCGGCCCAGGCTAGTGTATATCCTCGCTAATCTGTGTAGGATTTTCGGGCTGTTGGGTTCGAGCTCGTCAGCCTCTTTGGCGTCTTCAAGCGCCTCTGGATAGCGCTCTGCGGAAATATAGGCGGCGGCCCGGTTCGAGCGATACGTTGAGGCTTGAGGGTCTGCCTCAATCGCTCTGGTATACTCTTGAATAGCCTTGTCGAATTGTCTCGCTTTGAAGAATTTGTTGCCGGCCGCTTTGCATGCCTCAGCGTCTACGGCTAGTTTTTGCGGTTGCGGCGGCGGACTTGTGGGCGTGCGGTGCGGTGGTGGTGGGGGAGCTTGGTCGGCTTCGCCATTGATGCCATTGGTCTGGGGGAGGGCTGCGGAAGGTGGTGAGGCGGCAGGACTGGCTGGAGGAGGTGACATTGTGTTCTCCCGATCGAGGTCCATGGACGTAGGCTGGTCGCTGCTCATGGCAGACATGGTGGAGGCTGACAGGCGCTTTCGCTCCTCTGGCGGGAGGTTCAGAGGGTGTGTGTCAGGGTCAACTTTCGATTTGGAGGACCGAGAGAAGCTGTTGCTCGAGCGGGCGGAATCTGTTCTTCTTGTCTTCTCACGCTCTTTGGAGGGCTTGTCCGCAGGCTTCTTCTCGGGAGAGAGAGGTGGAGTGTTCTCGGTGGTGGTGCTGGTGTCGGCGGTGGCTTTCTTTTTGGAATTTTTGCTGAAAATGTTTGGCAGAACCATCGGGACCGGTAGTGTGGGAATGGGTTGTCAGGTTGCGGGGACAGCCGGGCTTCCTTCACACGGCTGCAGCGTTGCACAGAGATCCGGCAGCAAAAAAATCAATACCTAGGTATGGGGGGAGGCTAAATCGGTTGTGGAGGGTCCCAAGGTTGTTTTTGCTTGGGTCCCAGCGGGTCGCACGTCGGCAGAACGCCATCGAATCTTCGACGCTTGGTGCTGCTGGAGCTTTGTGCAAAGAAGTCATTGGTCGTGTGTATCGCCATGCGAATTACAGTGTCGCCATACGCAAGACGTTCTATGGCCCATATGAAAGTGCCACAACAACACCTATATGGTTTCGAGGACAATCATACTGTCGCTTTCTGCCTCAGGCATGTCAAAGATTGACCAACCTCCCATCCCTGTCGCTACCTAGGTAGACCCTGCCTTGCATCCTGACCGAAAATCTAACACAGGGATTTCTGGAGAGGCTAACATCGAGACCATAACTTGTAGCTCTAAGTACTGAACGGCTACAGGCATGGTTTCGTCTCCCGTATCAGCGGATCTCCCAGATCATGAAGGCAGAACTCCACAGCAAGCTCGAGTGTCCATGTAAGTCTTGTCATAAAGCAGTAGCTTCGACATCGCTCACGTGACGGGTTATCCCGGAGTGCAGCTCCCCGCCTTCGCCCAAGCGCTGCAGTCTTGGGAGCTTCGTCAGCTGTAGCAACGACCTCTTCACCTCTGACGGACTAGACTGCTCAGCTTCAGCTATTCCTGCAAACAACCCGCAAATCCCCTCAGCTGCTGACCGGCAGGTTGCCTTATTCACCGTCTCACTTGCATCATCAGCTGCACTTGGCTGCAGCTCATCCCACCTGACAGGTTCAGCAGCTGTCCGCCCAGCCAGAGGTACCAGGCCAGCACAACCTCCACGACCGTGCCTACCCACGAACACATCCTGATACCGTGACGAAAAGTCGTAACTCATAGCGTCTCCACATCCTCCTTCTCCGCTCCCACGCCCTTCAGAGCCCTCGTCTACGACCTGTTGGCCCAGGAAGGGCCTTACCACGATAGTGAAGCAAGCGGTTCAGATCAGTGTACCAGGGAGCCAGACACTCAACCTCGTTACCTGTAGCAGCAGTAGTGCCCGTATCAAACCGGCACCGAGCACATAGTCTCGACAATGGGACTAGCATACAACATCTACCTCAACTCCAAGCGCGTCTATGGCTGCAAGAACTGCAAGACACACCTCTCCAACCACGATGATATCATAAGTCGAGTGCGTCGTTTCCCCCCAGCATTGTGATGTTGTTACCCACTGCAGCTTTGTCTACTTGGTCCGACCTGACTGACGATTGCCGTGGACAGAACTTCCGCGGCCAGCACGGCAAAGCCTACCTCTTCGACTCAGTCGTCAACATCATCCAGGGCGAACAAGCGGAGCGAAACATGACGACCGGCCGACACATCGTGCGGGACATCAGCTGCCGGCAGTGCAAGGAGACGGTCGGCTGGAAGTACGACAAGGCGTACGAGGCTGCGGAGAAATACAAGGAGGGCAAGTACATCCTCGAGGCCGAGCTGCTCTGCAATGTGAATTAGAAGAGGAAGCGGAGAGCATAAGTGGGCTTTCTGATGGATTTCGACATTTGCATTTGGGGCGTTGAGCAGGCGGGCATGTATCGGAGTTTTCTGGACCGTTATTGCGGATTAAGATCACGAACTCAGACGACTTCTCTCGGATCTATCACTTCCCACGACATGACGGTTCCACTGTGGGAGTATCCGGCGAGCGGTCGTCATTCTGGGTCATTTCGGGCCATTGGTAGTTATACGGCGGACATATAACTAGTCCTTCTCGACCCACATCGAGCAAAGGCCATCTGAAGTCCGTTGCTCCATGAAAAGCCACTCGTGGCCCTGGAGATGGATAGCCCAAGCACACAGCCCGTAAGTCAAAGGTACCTCAGGCGATTGGTGCATTAGAGAGCTGAGCTGCTGGTCGTCTTTTGCTTCCTATCATATGGAATTGTCTAGTTGCTCCATAATTGATAAGATCATGGGTCCAATCTAAGTGGTGAATTTGGTATCAAACAAGCTGGAGCAAAGATGCGGCAGCGGTCTTTTCGAGCGGCCCTTGGAGTACTAGAGGCTCTCCTATCATATCCAAAGGGAGCAACAGCATCGAAACCTCCCAACCAATGGCGACTTCATGCTTGCAAACCTATTCCAGACTGTCAGGAACGCTTCCGTGGGATTTAAATCCCCATCCGAACATGCCCCGTCCAGACCATCCAAGGATCGGCTCCAAATCATCTACCCCGCAATGTCCTGTCATCCCGCAAAGAACCCCACCACCTCATGGAACCTCGGATTGACAGATGTTCCATTCGACAGATACATATCCCATAGCCGCGGTCACCTACAGAATGGCTTCTCTAGTATCCCTGTCTGCTCTCTGTGCCATTTTTATATTCCTATCAGGTCTACATCCGCCAGACTAAAGCTTCCGCCTAAACCTGAGGAGTAGTAAATACCCCATCATGGCCAAAGACACAATGCGCGCCGTCATCTTCAAAGGGCCAGGCAAGGTCGTCCTAGAAGACCGGCCGATACCCAAGATCCAGGATCCCACAGACATCATCGTCAAGGTCAAGAACACAGCGTTATGCGGCAGGTATGTCCTCCACTCGCCAGAACAGCAGAACAAACACTCACCCGGCGCAGCGAACTCCACGTCTTCCGCGGCCACCAGCCGAGTCCCACAGACTTCATCATGGGGCACGAGTTCACCGGCATCGTGGAAGAAGTCGGAGATGCGGTTAAGACGGTCAAGAAGGGCGACCAGATCGTGTCGCCGTTTACCGTGTCGTGGTATGCCCCGAAGCCGCCCAACACTCAACCAACTTGCGTGACAAGGACTGACACCAGCCCCAGCGGCGAATGCTTCTACTGCAAACAAGGCTTCTCCTCCCGCTGCGCCAAATGCCTCCTATTCGGCACCGCAGCCCTCGACGGCGCCCAAGCCGAATACGTGCGTGTCCCGCTCGCCGACAGCACAGTCATGAAAGCACCCGAAGAGATCTCCGACAACGCGCTCGTGCTCATGGCCGACATCTTCCCGACGGGCTACTTCGCCGCGCACAACGGCTTCAAGGACCTCTCCAAAGAGCAGATCGCCGAAGCCACGGTGGTCGTCATCGGCTGCGGCCCCGTGGGGTTGTGCGCGGTCATCAATGCCGCCGACTACAAACCCAAGCATCTTTTTGCGGTCGACAGCGTCGAGAGCCGGCTCGAGTTGGCCAAGGGCTTAGGCGCCGAGCCGCTGAATTTCCAGCAGGACAGGGAGGGGCTCGACAAGCGGATCAAGGAGGTTACGGAGGGCCGCGGGGCCGACGTGGTCATTGAGGTCGTCGGGCTGAGCCCGGCGCTCAAGATGGGATTCGATATCCTAAGGCCCTGGGGCGTTATTTCGAGTGTTGGCGTCCATAATGGGGAGATTCCGTGGACGGGCAATCAGGCGTATGGCAAGAACCTCAGGATTCAGATGGGCAGGTGTCCCGTGAGGAGTATATTCCCACAGGCGCTGAAGAAGTTGGCGGAGAAGCAACATATGCTTGGGTAAGTTTTTTGAAGCTCCATGGTCCTAGGGGTTGTTGATGGTACTGACGTGGTATCCAGGTTCATGTCGGACAAGGTTATGCCGCTGTCGGAAGCGGTGGAGGGCTATGATATCTTTGATAAGATGAAGGCGCAGAAGGTCGTTTTCGAGGCGGAGAAGTGAGTTGATAGACCTGAGCTGTTGGATGTGAAGATACACGTGTTGGATTTGGACCCTATATTATACATCTTGGACAACCTTGGCTGAGATCGCCTCAAGACCCAACCTAACTCTGTCTTGCCGGTGTCAAACACTCCATGATAATTCTAATCGCGCTATGGCGATACGCTAGAGCGCTGAGTCGACGGGCACAAACGCTTTTATGGCTAAGGGGGCTCTTATAATCTTCAAGACTTCCATGCTTGTAGCTGTCGATGTGATATGGTCCTTGGAGGCGTGAGCGTTTTTGCTGCGGTTTTGGGTATTAGGTATGCTGGAGGACGGCCCCGGGGGAGCAAGATCAGGGTGAGGCTGAAAGCTTTCGAGGATTCCCGCATGTGGGGCACCCTTGAAACCTACCGATCCGGGGGTGACCTCAAAATGCCACCTCTCATGTATGATAGAGGAGCAGCACAAACACACACCACCTTCATTCAGCAGCTTTATACCTGTCACTCTTTTCAACTGCATACAAACACTCGCTGTTACTCCCATTGAGTCCATCCGAGCGGACCTCGAGTCCCTCACCCGATCCACGAATGGCGCGGCAGAAGCAACCCTCGATGCGCCGCGAGCCTTCCGATCTCTTCAAGCAGAATGGGTCCGCCGAGAAGCACAGCACGAGGTCAGCGAACGGCGATGTGATAGATCGTGTCATAGAAAAGCAACTATCCAACGGCGCCGCGAAAGGACTACTATCCGCGCAACCCCCCGAGTCGCAGGCCGGTATACTCCAACTCGGCATCTGCGTAGCCGGCATCTACGCCTCCTTGTACGTGCCTCCCCCTTCACAATTTCTATAACCTCTAACACCTCCCTCCCAGCCTCGCCTGGGCCTTCCTGCAAGAGCGCATAACCACAACCCGCTACGGCCCCCCCGGGGCCCCCGAAACCTTCACCTTCTCCGTCTTCCTCAACACCATCCAATCCTTCCTCGGCTTCCTCAGCGGGTACGCCTACCTGCTCCTCTCCACCCCCACCGGGCGTCCCACGCCCCCAATCTTCCCTTCCACCTCGATCCTGCCTCCACTATTCCTGGTGGCTGTGACCAGCAGCCTCGCCTCCCCCTTCGGCTACGCCAGCCTGAAACACATCGACTACATAACCTTCATCCTCGCCAAGTCGTGCAAGCTGCTGCCGGTCATGTTCCTGCACATCAGCATCTTCCGGAAGCGGTACCCGCTGTACAAATACGCGGTCGTGGGGCTCGTGACCTTGGGCGTCGCGCTCTTCACCTTGCACGCGCCGACGACGAGCAAGAAGCGGGCGAGAGCCGTGGAGGGGAGCAGCGCGTGGGGGCTGCTGCTGCTGGGGATTAATCTGCTGTTTGATGGCCTCACGAATAGTGTGCAGGACCATGTTTTCGCAACCTTCAAACGATACACAGGCCCGCAGATGATGTGTGCCCAGAACCTGCTGTCGACGGCGTTGACGCTGGGGTATCTGTTCATGAGCCCGTGGGTCGCGCAGACGGGCCTGGGCGCCTGGCTGGGCATGCAAGCGTCCGGCGCAGGGGAGCTGGGCGAGGCGCTAGCGTTCCTGGGGAGGTATCCGGAGGTTGGATGGGATGTGCTTGCGTTTGCGGGATGCGGGGCTATCGGCCAGATTTTTATCTGTGAGTTACCTTTGTCGTTGTTACGTGGACCTCCGCTGCTGTTCGGTAAGCTGTATTCGTTCATGACACGGGCGCTGATACTACCTGCCAGATTACACGCTTTCGCACTTCTCGTCGCTACTTCTAGTCACCGTGACGGTGACGAGGAAGATGCTGACGATGCTGTTTTCCGTCGTGTACTTTGGGCATAAGATTCAAGGCATGCAGTGGCTGGGTGTGGGGTTGGTATTTGGAGGGATTGGAGCGGAGGCAGGAGTAAAGATGTGGAATGACAAGGCGAAGCAGAAAAGCAAGGGGCCGGCAGGTGAGAAGAAGGAGTTATAGAATCAAGAGATAGAAAGCATCTAGACTTGGCGATTGCATCGGAGGCGTTCTGGGGTTCTTTACCAAGCGTGCTAAAGTATCAAAGCACTCATAAGGTGGATGCATGGTTGACAATAACGAATTTGAGAAAGCCCCAGGCTTGTCATAAAAATCTAAAAAGAACATAATGGTACCCAGTATTCGCTTTACCCAACGCCAAACTGTACAGCGAATGTGCAGCACCGCTACCCCCAATACTTCGAAAGTTGCTTCCTGAAGCTCTCTCCCTCTTCCTCCCTCTTCACCTTCGCCGCACCCTTCTTATCAACTCCATCCCTCATCTCGACCCCCTCCTCGACATCCCTAACCTTCTGCTCCACCTTTGGCGGCACGCCCTCAACCTTCTTAACCTTCTTCCCCTCCACAAACATCATGATCCCCGCCGCGCCCGCCACTCCACACGCGAGCGCCACAAACAAGCCCGTGGACCAAGCCGGGCGTTCAATCCGATTGTAAGCCCACATGCATACGCACAACGCGATCTGGAAGAAGGTATTCCACACATTCATCCAGATGACGAAATCCATCTTCCACTTCTTGGTGGGCGGCGACCGCACACCCGTCAGCGGCTCGTCGGGGCGCTTGCTCGGCGGCAGCGGCAGTGCTGGGTTCATCTCGTCGGGAACCTCGTCCGCGGTCGGCAAGCTCAGCTTGTCGCTGCCCGGCAGCCGGAACCAGCTTCTGTTGATGCCGGCAAGCCTCCTCCACCCGTTCACCTTCTTCTCTTCCTTGGTAGCGCCAGGGCCGTACCATCCCGTCCTTGCCTGGATAAGGAACCGCAGGTCCCGAAACCGCCACGGCGCGAGCCCGAAGCCCGTAACGCAGAACAGCGCATTGAGGATCTGGGACGTGATCTCGACCCAGATCCTGCGCGGGGAGTTGATGTGGTTGCATGAGGGATGGCACATCGCGGGCGCGGCGTTGCAGAGGAGGAGGAAGAGCATGCCGCCCCAGGCCACGATGTTTAGGCCGTAGAGCGTGATGGAGAAGCCCGGGATGGTGAGGAACCAGCGCCAAAAGGCTTTCAGGCCGATTAGGGTGCTAGTTGTCCAGGGGAGTTTGGGGGGTGGTATGTAGCCGTTTGCGTAGGGAGAGGTGGCGGTGGGAGGGGTGGTTGCACGGGCAGAGCCTCCAACGGATGAAGTCGCGTCTGTGGTGTCTGTATTGGCCGTGGTGGTTGGCACTATGGTCTTCTCGGCGGCTTTGGATTCTGTCGCTGGGTGCGTCTGTGTCTCGTCGGCGCGCGGCCCTATGCTTGCGTCTTCCTCTGCTAGATGCGGGAACGGCTCTGCACCCGTACCAGCGCCTCCGCTCATCTTCCTCTGCCGACCCGACCACCCTGAACTCCCTCGACTCCCGATCCGGGGTCTGCTTCTCTCACCACCGCTGCCTCGTCGCTCTTGCGCCGCTGGATCCTGCCATCCGTCGTGTCCGAATGAATTCCGTCGTATGTCTGACAGAGACGGTGCCCGGGCGGCATTGATACCGGTGGCTGCCCACATGCCGAGCGGCGGGTCGGCGTTCATGAGCTTAATCGACGCAGACCGGAGGAGGGTGCTTGCATTTGAGACTACCGATGCATTGGTGGTGGCGCGGGGGCGTCTTTGTGAGGTCGGTGAGGTTGGTGAGGGGGGTGCGTCTGAAGCCATGATGGGCATTGGGTTGGTGACACGACGGAGGGTCAGACAAGAAAGATATGATGGAAGGATGCAATTGTCGACTACGCGGTATCGTCAAGAATGATTTGATGATTCTTCGGCCTCTGATTGAGCGGCGGCGGTCCCAATGATCTCCCAGGATTATTCCAGGGTTCTAATGGAGATGAGGAGGCACGTGTAAACAAAGCGAGTCGAATCGCAGGACTGAACGGTGGAGGTCGAGTCTAGCGTCGTTTCAAGTAGGCAGGCAGGTGGTGTGCAACATCTTGAGGATGTCCAATGCTCCTTCTGATGATGGAGGACTGATGGCGGCCATACGGAGCCGCGTGTGTGTTTGCCAATTCGCCCCATCGCAGTTGGCCCCGTGTTTGCTTGGCGGTGGGGATGATCGGGTGGCTTGGACCCTGATGCGAGCTGAGTCAGCGCGGGTATGCAAGATTGTGTTGCAGCAATTCGCGTTTCGCGCGTGAAGAGCAAAAAAGTTGCGCGGCAGTGGTGACTCCCGCACAGTTAAACTTAAACAGCAATTACAACTCCTGCGGCGTCGTCCTCATCAGCGCGCCTCTCGACCCCGCCCAGTCTCCATACCCACCATGGCCGCCGCAACAGTCTCCCCATCCCCTCCATCAGCACTCTCGAAGCTCATCTCGACCCGCACACCTACCGATTCCACCCACCCCGCACACCTTCACCACCTCACCCTCCAAATCCAGCACAACCTCCAGTACCAGCACCTCTGGACCGCCCTGACCATTCACACTCACTCGCCTCTCTCACCTCACAAGCTACTACCGCGCCCGCTCATCTCGGGCCTGCCACCGCAACGCCTGTACGTCCATCCTGATGAGCAGGTTGAACTGTTGGCGAGAGAGGCGAGGAGACGGAAGCAGAGGAGAATACAAGAAGGGGTAAAGGGAGGGGGGAAAGGCGATGCGGAGAAGCCCCCGCCGGAGCGCGAGTGGGTGCTCCCGACGCAGGTGAGGGAGAAGTGGAGTCTGCGGCGGTTCGGGGAGGTGTTTGAGGGGATTGGGGTGGTGCCACCGGAGCCTGCGGATAGCGAGCCGGTCATATCTAGGGAGAAGACGCAGGAGGAGAAGGCGAAGGACGACGCTGATGATGATACCGGTGCTACGGATTCTAGGAGATCTGAGACCGAAACTGAGGGAGCGACATCACAACCTGCGGCAAACAAGTGGAGGACGTTGAAGAGGGTGGTACTGGCTACGCTCGATGATGACAGCACGGTTGTGTACTACATCGTGCATGATGGGATTGTGAAGCCGCGGCAGAATTGAATGGAGTTGCTGGGAATGTATTACAACTCGCAAGCCGCGGCGCAAGCGAAAATATGTCTCCGGGAACCAACATCTTCAAGCCGTTGCGGCTGCCGGGCCTATTCGGAGTGGGTGCCTCCGCACGAGAAGTGGTGCGAAGCAGGAGCTTATGGACCGCGAGGCGCTGTGTTGCAACTCCTTTGATCACTTGAGTAGGGGCCGCAGCTAAAAGGAATAACGCCGTCGGAGGCAGCTGATGGCAGACGATCTTAGTGAGCAGCAAGGAGACTGTGTTTGCGCAGCGAGAAGTTGCCAGTTGCGAGGAGAGCAAGAAAGTCAGGGGGGGGAAGCAAATATGAGTGCTTGATGTGCATTGAAAGCCACGAGTACGTGTTGCTCATAAATGTCCATATATCCGATGAATATCAGGATCTCTCCTACTCTAGTCGGGAACTAGTGTAGTTTGTTATTGGGGGTTGTCCTCTAATATTACAAGCAACGCGTGCTTGATATTGGACTCTCAAGACTCGATTTTCATGGTCAATGGCCCTGTCGGTATGGCGCATTTAGCTCCGGATAGTAAAGGTAGTAACATCAGTGAAAGCACCAAATAAGTCAGACTTCGTCAACGTGATCTGGGAGGGCTACGACTTGCGGCTGAAAGCCCCTGAACTCGCGGTCACGGCGATCACAAGTCGCGTCGAAGATGGCTCACAGCTGCTCGGCCTCGCCTAGAAAACTTAAGCCGCGGCAGGTGTACGAAGGCTATGCGGCTGACTATGACGTCCACCCGCGTTTACGGACTGCTGGGGCAGAGGTTCGACTCGTAAAAGCGCGGTTGCCTTTCTCTTTAGCCAACTTGCACAGCCAGATTCGCTTGTCGGCGCCGCAGGATGTCGCCATCAGTTACAACGCTTGGAATTCTGCGCTGACAATACTCTGTAAGTTATCGGATCCTGGAGGATGAGGTGCGGCGTTGTCGCGGCTTGCCTTGTTGCCGGACATCAGACCCTATTTGAGGAGCATCAGCGTTGGCTCCTCGATCGTCAAGGACGCCTTATCCAGTGACAAGGCTCTTCATGTTGATCGACTGCTATGAACCATGGAGTGTTTCTGATAGACTCCCTTGGCTTTGGAGCCCGCCAGCCCGCAATAGCAGTCCTCAAGCCTTCAAGCCATAAACCGCTTGGCAATCGGCGTCGGTGCTTCACAACGACAAGGGGGAGGCCGTATTTTTAGTAGATGGCGCAGCACGCGGACATCGACGGTGTGTTCAAGAGCTGGAAAGCTAACGCCTTTCGAACTAAGACTCCCGCCGGATGAGCCGTGCCGAGTCTCATCCTCGACATCGCACTCTTCTCACACGCGGGAGGATGATCACGGAGCATGGCGACGAACGCGGAAGTCATCCAGCGAGCGGTGAGCTCCTTCAGGCGAGACAGAAGCCTACGATGTGACTTCCTTCAGCGGCAACCCTGCTGTCTGACAGCCAGAATACTCAAATTCCAGCCCCGAATAGGTCTCGCTACAAATCTCCGTAGTTTCACGCCCGCTCAGCCGTCACGGGCGCCATGGTATTAGATCTTCAGGGCTCAAAGCCGTTCAGGTAAGTACATATTCGCTTCTGCCCCAGATCACGATGCTTCAGTAACCGGCACCCTCGTACCGTACTTGGTCCCCCCCGATGTATCGCTAGCCCCGCATATACGATAGCTCTGCTCGTTCGATCCTTACCTGATCGGTCCTGTATGTTGGCAATACAACCTTGTTCTAAGCTACTGCCCTCTATGGCTGATCCGTCCTATATTTCTGATACCGCCCTGCTGCTTGTCCAACCCTCCGCAATACCTCTGATGATTGCTACACCACCTTATATGGCCGCCGGAAGGAGCCATCACAACCCGAACGCTTCGTCATGGGAACAATGTAGCACCGAAAGTCGACTGGTAGACCGGGCAGCAGCTCAGGACTATAACCCGGCTTTCACTTTTCCTCATGAAAGACGCAGACCAAACTCAGAGCATCCAGCAACTGTCAGGAGGAAGCCGGCCCCTTTGTCCCCATCTGGCAACAACAGAAGCCAATATCTTCTCGGCGCCCCGCAACACTCGACTCAGCCGATCAGATCTGCCCCAGCAACGGCGACATCTTTCTGGCAGTCATCACCTCAACCTATGTCGTCCACACGGCGTGTGTCAGACAGCAGAGTACCGCAAAGATGGCCTCTGGAACCTGCGGATAGAGCTCACGCTTCCCACGAGATCTTAACAGCCCCAGGTCCTTCCGACTACTGGCAAGTGAGCAGCCCCGCTCGAGCAAGCTCATGGGAGACGCCCACGGCTTCCCATCCGTTACCACACCAATGGCAGAGTTCGGGCATGCAACTACGCTCCAACTCGTGGGACCTAGCTGGAGCTTCTTCATCGTCACAGGATCAGAGTCTTCGAGTTGCCCCATTGCGTCGTCCAAGCCGCCAACAGCGTCCAGAGCCCCTCGTATCCCCGACCGAACCTTTGGTCGATGCTGCGCAGTTTCATCTTTTTGTCGAGGCAACTTCTGGCTTCAGCAGCGAACCCATGTCTTTCAACAGAGATCCGGCGGGCGGCGGATCACGTCCGCCACCGAGCTTAGCGGCAAGGTCCTCGTTTAGCTATCTGCCGCGGGCAACGGCTAGAACGCCTTCGCAGATCTTCATGGATGGCTTGTCCCCTGACGACGAATATCGCGATGACGATGAGCTGCCGGACTATGCTCAGAGTCAGCGCGAGGCTGCACAGCAGCGGAGAAGAGAGGCGACCAGAAGGGCAGAGGAGCTGGAGCAGCGGTGGATGTCGGCGAGAAGAGGTCGATGAGGCAAATTCGAAGCGGATTGTGCACATTCATCATCGAGCTGCCCAAAACTAAGAAGGTCGCAGTCGTTCAGAAGGCACGAAATCACTTCTGCTTTTGGCTGCCGCCTGTTTAAAGACGGCCGTCATGTAGCAGCTTTTCTCCCTCGGGTCCGTTTCTGAAGTAGTAGATATACCCGCCGTATGGCAACACTCGCTAGACTCTTAGATTCATCTGTTTCCACATGAAAGACTGCTTCCTCATCGTCGCCTCGTCAGCATGACTTTCACTTTCCTGTCTGAGGCCCCACGCATCTGCGGGCGAAAGTACGGCAGCCGAACGAGAAGCCATAACGTCATCCTCTTCGCTGAAGCTGCAGTCAACTTCGAACGCTTTACTCTCAGCGGTAAGTAGCAGGCAAATATCTTTCACCAACCAGATACTGTCGCGCAACAGGGCCTCATTGCATCCTGTATCAAAAGCGGTAGGTACTATATCTGATACAGGAGGCTTTGCCAGTTGGACTGTGCCCCAATCAGATGCAGGCATCACCTCGTATGATGCGGCTTATTGCATACACGTGTATCTCACCACGCCTCCATTCTCTGCCATAACCGCATACGAGATACCTGTTAGCTCTTCAGATGGACTTGTTCGTTTCCTCTGTCATGCTTTAGTTCCTCCGTTACCTTCCCGGCACGGCGCTGCATGAGTAGAGGATCTCCGAAATATTGACGCCATCCTCTGCGCACAACCAGCCTGGACCTGCGTGGTAGACAATACACCGATAGAAGTACAGTATCAGCAAGGGCTTACCAGCCTGCAAATATTCAAGACCATCCTCCACTTACTTGGCATTTTGGAGCGGCCACCACAGGCACAGCTAACCGTACTGCATAAGGTACTTGCTATCAAGTTGGATTTGCTGATTCATAAGGAATACACCGCTTACAGCATCCACGCATGAATCTCCTTTGTATCAGCCACACGTTACGGCACCCCTCATGACCCTCCGGAACAGATGACTCGCCCCATGCACGACACGTTTGGTCCCTCAATCAACAACATCGACACAACTCCGACCTCTAATCCAGCATAACCTAGCGCCCCAATCGTTGAGCTGTAGGCATATACTGCGAACCGGCTGAACCTCATCACTGCCAATGCTCCTCCATTAGCATTTCTCGCTGTGGTCATTCAGTCCAAGATACTGTTCGACCAGACTACCAGAGACTCCTCCAAGTCTTCACGGCACAGTGTGCGTGAGCGGGGCCGTAGAAGAGCTCAGCCGACATGATACATTTAGCATTCGGCCAGGGAGAACGAGAAGACGTGATTAGCGCGCATGCCGAAGTCTTCATCCACTGGGCGCACAGCGCTGAGCGCTACAGCAAGTCGTGACGGAAGTCAGCCCTGTCGGACCAAGAGTGAGCATCGTCTGCCTACGAGCAAGATCCGGAGCAGTGGCCGCTTGTTCAGCCGTCTCTGAAGAGGAACACTCTCGGCCCCACGTATCATTGTCTCAGTGACGACGGCTATGACACTAAAGCCAACCCACCTCTTTCTCTTCTAGCCTAGATGTCGTCCGTTCGAATGCCTATTCACCTTGACACTCGCCCCTTTGAGGGCCCAGTGCAGAAGGCAGTGAGGTGCTGATGAGCTTCCGAAGTCGCTTGCTCCGCGAGCCACTTCGAAACAGGGCAGGCCGAGGGAGAGGTCCTGCGCATGGGCATGAGGGCCGGCTTGATAATTGACCACTGGCGTGTTGGATCGCTGGGTTCGATCGCTTGCAATGTGCGACCTGGATGTGGGCTTTTATGCGTGGGAAAGGAGACGCGAGGTGCTATCCCTTTAGTATGGGTCATGTGTGAAGTCCAGGGGGTAGGATGCTGTTTTCACGATGCTGTGTCAACCGCTAGGAGAAAAGAGTAAGATGGTATCTTGACAGCCCCCGATGAGTGAGGGACTTCTTAGCCTTCAAACCACGGTGCCATTTGAGGCTCTGTAGCGCAGGAATCTTCTCGTCGGACGAATTCGCTACCAATTCGTGCACTCTGGCATAGACAAGAGTACCTATATCATCGCCTACGTCTCGCGTTAGCAACGATGTCAGATTTCACGCAGCTCCATCTGGATTCAAATCATGCAACATTGAACATATCACATTCTCAGCGAAGTAGCGACATGTACATTACAAGAAGCCCAAGCTCCCAGCTTCCTAGCTATGGCTCTCATTCCGAGCAGCAGCGCTCCCCAGAATAACGTCCAAGAAGCTCCTCGGCTTCCTTACGTCGCCGTTAACAACAGCAGGATCATGCACATGGATATAGCTCGCCGTCGTGACCTTCAAGTTCGCCAAATGCTCATACCCGCCGCCTCTAAGCGCAGCCTCGAAATCATCCCACCTGACCCACTCAAGCGGCATCTTCAAGAACTGCGCCCGCGTCTCAGCCATGACGCGCTCGATGGCTTGCGGGTCGAACTCTGCACACCCCTCCATCGGGAAGCGGAAGTCCTGCGCGAGTTGTGCGAGATCGTAGCCGCGGAGGAAGCGTTGTCGCTGTGGCTCGGTCACTGGGTGGCGCTCCCAGTCTGGAAACTCGATTAGGTCGAGCTGTGGGAGGCCCAGGATGCCGGCGGCCTGGAAGCTCAGTATCCACCATTCGTCGTGGTGCGACTCAGGGCTGTCTGGGTCGATCTCCTTGAACCGGACGCGGTGGACGGGGAGGAAGTTCGCGCTGATGCCCATCTCTTCGCCGTCAAAGTGTAGGGGTCGGTTCTTGCCGCGTTGTAGTGCTCGACGGAGCGCTCGTGGGAGTGCCTGTAAACGCTCCTCTCGGTCCCGCTGAGCCTTCTCCGCTGCGATCCTTGCCTGCTCCGTAGCTAGTCTGGTTTTCTCGGCTTCTTCTGCTTCCCGGGCCTCTGCTGCCGCTTTTTCGGCGGCTTTCTCCGCCTCTAGGCGTTCAGCCTCAGCCAGGCGCTCCGCTTTGGCCAACCGCTCCGTCTTGATTGGTTCTGGTGTCTCTTGCTTTATATCTTCCATAGCATCGAGCTCAGGTGGAGGGGCATCCCGTGGAACTGTGTCGGACTTTCGCGAGCGCTCTCCTGACCCCGATTTTCGCCCCAACCGCTTTTCAGGCGCTTCAGGAGAGCTCAGACCGTTGTCTCGGGGCGCATCGTAACTGGGTTTGGGTTTGGCTTTCGCCGCCGGCTTGACAGGTCCCCTGACATCAGAATCGTCGCTCTCGCTCTCAGATTCGTCGGCAACGACGCGCCGCCGTCGCTTGAGTTCGCGATGCTGTTGGAGCTCGCGTTGTTGAAGCTCTCTAGCCGAGACAAGTCGCCCTCGGCCCTTAGGAGGTTCGCTAGAAGCGGTTGTTTTCCGCCCATTCTCGCGGTTGTTGGTCTGGCTACGTGTAGGCGATAGATGACGGGCCCTGCTCTTCTTCGGGCTTCTCTGATGCTGCCGGCGGTACTCGTTGTAATGCTCTTTTAACGTATCACGTTCTTGCTGCCACTTGGGTCCACGGCGTTCCTCGGCAACCTCCCAGTAAGTCTTGCCTTCGCGGTTGCGCCTTGTTGGATCAAAGTTGTCTTGCTCAAGTAATAGCTTGATGACCTTGAGGTGGCCACGGCCGATGGCAGCCAGCATTGGTGTCTCGCTGTGCTTCATAGGGTCGGGGTCAGCTTTCATGCCAAAGCCTAGAAGGATGCTGAGAATCTCGTCGTGTCCGCCTCGAGCTGCTGCTGCGCCGCATGCCATGTTCGGCTTGATATTGCTATTGAGCAGTTCGGCAACCGCGCCCATGTTGCCTTCCGCGGCCTTGATGCGTAGAGTCTCCGTGTTATATTCGTTATAAAGAAGGTTTGTCGATGATGCGTCCTGGCTGGCGCCAGCATCACGTGCCGACTCGTCCGCTCCGTTCGACTCGCGTTGCATTGCCCTCCGGAGCTCTTTCTCGATCTCTTCCGCGTCGTCTACGTCCTCTCGCAGAACATCCAGTGCCCGCTGACCCTGTTTGTTTTGATGGTGCGGGTTGACCCTGGCGACGTTCAGTAAGATTTTGACAACCTCAAAGTGGCCGTTCTCCACGGCATCGATCAGTGGTGTGTCGCGATCGCTATTCTGACAATCCGTTCGGCAGCCTTTCTGAAGCAGAAACTTAACGACGTCTGGAAATCCGTTCAGTGCGGCTTTTTGCAATGGCGTGATTCCCGCGTAGTCTTGCTGATCTAATTCGTCGGGCGCGGCATCGTACGCACCCTGCACAGTCTTTAGATCGCCTTTCTCGCATTCGCGGGCTAGTCTCGTGGCACCGAAACGGTCGACATTCTTCTTGTGCGGCATTGATCTAGCAGGAGACGTTGCGGAGCGATAGATCAACCTCTTGAGGCGCGGCTGCTGCGCGGCAGAAGTTCTCTCTTGAGGTTGTGGAGAGGATGCGTCCGACGAAGAGTCCGAATGGCGTTCCTTGGATTTGCGTGGACCTACTGTAGACTGTGACGATGCCGACCTCTTGTGCGCTTTCAAGTCAGGTGACGCAGGTTGGGTGGTCTTGAGTTTCTGTCGAGGCGGCAGCGGCACATCGTCATTTCGCTTGCGCTTGCGTGAATCTGTTGTCGAGGCGCTTCTCTGCCGAGTGGAGGTCGTTCGCGTTGGTGAAGGCGAGATCTGCTGTCGCGCAGGGCTTGCGGATGTGTGAGATGGTGCACGGTTGCTTGGCGAGGTTGGTGGTGAAGTAGAGTCACTGTAACGACTGTCGCTGCCCTCCGCAGTGTGATCCACTCCGTTGCTCTTCGGCGCGAGTTCCTGTGGCGATGCAGAAATTCCAGCGGAAAGTGCGAGTGGTGAATGTGATTCCGCGCCCTGTGCGCGTTGCGTCACTCCGGCAGCTTGCGATGACGAAACATCTCCGATCTCTTGCTTCACGCGATCGTCACTCTCGTGCTTCACTGATTTGCTCTTCCTCTTGGCCTCGTGTTTTTCGCTCTCCGACAGCACCACCGTCTCCGCCTCGGACTCGTCCTGTGCATGGTGGGAAATTGGTGAGTTGTGGCCATTGGGGATATGCGCTGCGGTAGATCCAGAAGCATGATTAACGAGTCCATCGCTAAGAACAGACGACGACGGCGGTGGAGATGCTGAGGTTGTAAGGCTCGGAGCATGAGGCGGTGTAGGAGGTCGATGAGAGTACGGCAAGCCTTGTTTGGGGTCGGCTGGCGAAAAGCGATGAGAATCCACAGCACCACTAGCAGTACTGTTCATTACGGAGACACTGGCAGTTGTCGCGGTTTCTTCAACATTGTGGCCCAGCCTGAAGTGGTGCTAGAACTGCTCCTCTAATAGCAGTGCACTCTGTGTGAGGTAGCGCCGCAAGAGAGGGCGGAGAGTACTGGGTACGGGCTTTTCCGTGGGCGTGTGGGAGACGGAGACGGAGACGTAGCGTAACGGCGGGTTTCGTGTCGCGTTCGAGTCGTCGCACTCGGCTGTCGTTTGAGGGTGTCGCTTTCGGTGTTTTCGAGGCTCTGGAGTAGTGGAGTAGATTAGTTTGGGAGAAGAGGAGCAAAGGCGTGGGGAGGATGCGACCGAGGGCAAGGCGCTGCTGACTACGACGCTTGGCTTGCAGGAGAATCAGGCCTCCCGTTGTGATTCGTCCGAGGTGCAACGTTCATCTCCGCCGCAAAGCATCCATGGATGGTGTCGAAGCCTGCAGCAAGCCCGAGACGGCCGGGTGGTGCCTTTTCAGCCTGCTGTTGTGGCGTCGTTGTGCCAGAGAATGCCTTGCCGATTTGGCTGACATCCGACCAAAATGCTACCACCCACGGTACGCAAACCGCTGTCATGCACAGTAGCTCCGCGCTGATTTCCCATTTCCCATTTCCCATTTGCAACACATTCTCCCCACACGGTTGACCTGACCGCCTGGATAGCTGGATAACCAGATGGACGCAGCCCAAGCACTGAGGGCGAGCTTTCTGTTCGCAGCCGCCGGTGTAGTCGACGACTGAGCCCTAATGTTGGCTTTCCACTCACCGATGCCAGGTGCTCTTAGTTTACCTCCTGCCAGCCCTTCGCGGACGCTTCCTGGCGTACGGCTCTCGCGCATCCTCCAATTCACCAGACTCAAAGAAGAGCGATGAGAGGACACCGCGAGCTCCCCAGAGCCAAACGCTCGTCAGCCGGTTCCTCGACCATCTGGCAATTTACCGAGTTCCCCACAGCTGGTTCATCCACTTCTATATCCTCTCCGTTGTCTCCTCCCTCTTTTGGGCGCATCAGATTCTCAACAATGGCTACTTCTTCAATCTCGTTGCCTCTTTTGTGCACCAACGCAGAACTAGCATGACCGCCAACCAGGTTCTACTCACGTGGACTCTCATGCTTGCTCAGGGCATGCGCCGGCTCTACGAAAGCGTTGCGTTCTCGAAGCCCTCGAAAAGCCAAATGTGGATCCCACACTGGCTTCTCGGGCTGCTCTTCTACATGATGATGAACATCGCCGTCTGGGTAGAGGGCGTGCGTATGTCTGCCCTTTCCTAATATTTGCACTCCTTGCGCTTCGATCGCCCAATTTCTCTATCAAGATCGTTGCTGAAGAATTCCTACGATACAGCCACCCTCCTCAACCACAAACCACGTGCTCTACACGACCTCCCTTTCCTCTCCATCCTGCCGCTCTCCCTCCGCACCTCCCTGGCAGTCCCCATTTTCCTCCTGGCAAGCGGTATCCAGCATGCTGCCCACCACCATCTCTTCACACTCCCCTCGTCGCCAAACTACGTTCTCCCTACCCATCTCGTCTTTAAGCACGTCCTGTGTCCGCACTACACGGCCGAATGCGTTATCTACCTTTGCCTGTCCGTCATCGCCGCGCCAGTGGGCCAGCCGGTGAACTGGACCGTATTCTGCGGACTTGTTTTCGTGGCTGTGAACCTGGGCGTCACGAGCGTGGGGACGCGGGAGTGGTATGTCGCGCGTTTTGGGAAGGAGAGGGCTGGGGAAAGAAAGGGTATGGTGCCGGGGTTGTTTTGAGGCGTGGGTGCAGTTCTGATTGAGTTTGGTGTATTAAGTCGCGTGCCGCGGTACGGGGCTGTTATCTGGTCGGTACCAGGCAGAGCAAATATGAGGCGACGCACCGAAAAGCATTTCCTCTGCCTCTCGCTGGTTTCGAAGCACGGTGCGTCTGGGTTGTAGAGGCCTTCAACGTATTGTCACATTCTGTGGAAGGATCCCAAGTAGGGCTCGTCCAGAAATACTGAAACCTGCTGAAGCGCAGCATCATCACGCGTTCACAGAGCCGAATGGACAGAGGTCCTGCCTTACCTACAAGGGACGCTCAACAACTCCAAAACCGCCGCCACGCAATGTACGCCAACCGAGATGATGTACGGTTCCAAGGCAAGAACCGATCCGCTCGCGGCTCTAGACCAAGTCAGCATGGATGACATCCTAAGCCTCAGAAAGCAAGCACGGGACCTCGCGAACGAATCCATCGCCTTTGCCTCAGCAACGTCCAAGGTTTACTACGACGCAAAACACAAGCCGCTACGCCTTAAGGAAGGAGACAACGTGTTTCTTAAACTGCATCAAGGCTAAAAGGTCCATGGGCACGCCTCCAGGAAGCTTTCGAATCAAACGCTCGTCCTCGTCCTTGGGCTCCCTTCTGGGTTTTCGGCTGTCGAGGTTGTGAGCGTTTTCCGGCTTGTGCCACCGGTCGTGTTTCTGTGGTTTCCGGCGGTGTCGTGTTCGGTCCTGCGTCCTTCATTTCCTCCTTTTCTAGCATTTGGAGAATACGCCTCCATGCAGGGTCCTCCGGATATCCTTCGGCCACCTTCTGCTCGAATTCCTTTGATACCTCGATGATGGTTGCTTGGAACGTCAGCGCCTCTAACGTGTCATCCGGATCCTTTGGATCGACTTTCTTTTCTCCCATCATCTTCTCATGCAAGATTGAAGCCTCCAGCATCACTGTACCAAAGAAGACTGATAATGAGGGAAGTGAGGTGACTACCAGAGAAGAACGACGGGTGAATGGAAGGGGACAGGAGTAGCGCAGCCGATAGAATATCTACCATAGCAAGGAGCTATACGCCGCTCTCATCTCGCTACTCACAGAGGGGCTGGAGTTGGCGGCTGCGGGAGGCTGGATGCGGAGATCCAGCAGTGGTGAACGAATGGAAGATGGTCTTCTGGCTGTCCGCTCCTCTGGATAATATTTTCCGCTATGCTAGAGTGGCATATTTATGCACATGCAGCGCCGCCATGGAACTTGGGGTCGAGGGCGTAGTTGAATGTCCTGTCACGTGGCTGTCAATTGATGCGACCTCGCATTGCGGCATCTGGGCCTTCTCGCAACCTCAATAGTGGGCAACTTGGGAACGTTCTTAGCCAACAATACCTGGAGCTGAACCTCGTGTGATGAAACCCATCGGTTTGCTGCTCGGCCCTCGATGCAATGATCTTCTCAATAGCGTTTAAGTCACATCCCTTGCACCTATACGCCCGATTTCTGTATCTTTTAATTTCATGACCACACATCTAATGAGGCTACAGATGAGCCGGTAGTGAGAATTTTGAATTTCATACCGGTTATGTACAGTGAGATGGTACACAAAGGCGACCAACCCGAGAACACTAACTGATACAGGCACACCTCGACGTGACAACATGCCAGTTCATGACTTCCGACTCATCGACGCTCAAGGATCGATCCACTCTCCAACGGACTGCGTGCAACAGTCGTTCCCACCTACGCAGAAGGGGATTGAAAAGCCGTTCAGCTTCAAGCATTGGTTCTTGTCCAGACACTCGTCCGCGTGGTTCGCTATGCGACTCGCGCCTACACTTCCAAGTCCGCAGCCAACGCCAATAGGAATGCCGACCTGGGGAGCGACAAAAGACGCGACTGCGGAGACCACTATGCAAAGATCCATCCCCGATTCTATATCCTGATAGAGATCTTTGATCTTTTTGGTTGCTTGACGAGAAAAGATGACGCCGTCCGGGCCGGTGGCTGGCACGGACCTTGCATAAGGGCACGTCGGCTTCGGCTTTGGGTTTGATACCGCTGCAACAAAGAAGTGTTAGCAGGTTGGTTTCTCTTCTAATTACAAACACGGGCTTGAAGCGTGGTGGTTATTACGTACGTGCTTTTACGCAGCATTGCACGTTGCGTGGGCCAGGACATAGCCCCTTCTCGTAACGTCCACCCACACACTTGATCTTGCTGCTGTCATAGCAATTGCCGGCCGAACTTATGAGTGGTGCCGGATTGACTTTGGTGCAGCCTTTGCCGACACAGCATTTGACATCGTTCGGGTCATTGGGACAAGCGCCAGTGACGGTGAACCCTGGTCATCAGGTCAATTGAAGTCCGGTGAAAGGAGGTCAAAAGTTCGTACCTGAGGTGCAGTGGCTGACTTTCTTACAGATGCCGGAACCCTCCTTGGAGTTACATTTATCGCCAATTTTCGCCAGTGATGTACCCGCAAGGGAGAAGAACAGCAGGTAGAGTAGCTTCATGTTTGTGTATAAGGTTGAAGGTGGTTTCGCTCAGCGAAGAAGACAGAGATGAACAGGTTTTGATATAAAGTGCTGACCAGAGCTGCCTTGCTTGAGCAATGAAGATGTCCTACCTGTGGGCCTTCATCGTATTTGTACTTGATGTCCTAAGGATGCGAATATACACCTACAATGCATTCATACTCAGTTTTGGACGATACGAGGCATATGATGATATTTTTGGAGAGATGCACGCTTTCTACCCGAGTCTCCTCGTTTTCAAGATGGCTGAAACTGGCCAGCATCAGTCCAAGGCATTGCAGAACACCGACTGGCTCGTTGGTAATATGCAGGACTACCACTTATTAAGAATACGAAGAAGACGGCAAGCGAAGGAGAAGATAGTCTGTAAGCGATTCCACCCTTTAGCCATGACTTCATATCGTTGGAGATGAACAACAAGGCTACAAGTTGACAGGCTGCAAAATCCGGGGCGCAGCGCTGGGTTCAAAGGATGTGATTGGTGCGTAAAAGCTTAGCGGCGGCTGTCCCTGCAAGTCCAGGGGGCCGGTCCCTCATATCTGCATAACATTGATCTTTAAATAGAGCAGCCTTACCTTTAATTTCCAGAGCACGGGGATAGACCCACCACTCTATGCTCGTTTGCACCAGTTGTTAGCGGAGCCAGATATAGCTTGGGAGGCAGAGATGTCGTCAAGTGCCGAAGACCACACCAGTCGGCTCAATCTCAGACAATAGGCCACGATGGATACGAGGCCAGTACCGTTGAGATGCTCCTCATAATCTCTCATCGCTAGGTACCTGCATGTTCTGAGAGCAAGTCAGGGCAACCGCGTTCTCCCGCACTACTCGCACTCGACTCTCTGTCGCTGAGGCAAGGTCCCTCTTCAACACAACCCGTCGGACCGAACCGCGGAGGCCTCATTCGCATGCAATGCATGTGCGCGATTATCTAGGTATCTACATGGCCTTGACACCCAAAACGGGACAGTGTCTGGTATCCTACTCAGTAAAGCAGTCTTGCGGCCAGAAAACGCATTCACGCTATGTGATGACGTTCGTAAACAGCGTATTCACAAAGCGGTATTAGGGACACGATCGCCATCGGGCACTGGAGGAGCGGGCTGGGAGCAACATCACGCATTTGCAATTTTTTGGAGTGAAGAGAATTCAAGCTGTCCGGTGACATCCTTGCTTGTTCCAGGCCGGCCACTTCTGGAAAGCCATGCGTGAGCGGCGGCAGTCATAACGATCTACCATACCCTCGTATGTAGTGTCATGTTTTCCGGAACAGGTCTCGCACTTTTTACGGTTTTGGATACCACTCAACCAGTCCTTGATGACAGGAGTGTGCAGCAGAGCATCATGGAATCGCGAAGTAGGCCATGTGGGAAGCTTGTGACAGCGAGCCTGCCCAGGTGGAAAGGGCACCGTTTTCGTGCCTGGGCAGATCACGTGCCACCATCAACCTCTTGTAATCATACGATTGGGCTCCACCTCATCCTCACCGCTATGCTAAGTCCGTGATACTAGGCGCTCCGTCTGCCCTCAGCTACCTTGATCAACTTCGCCTAGCGGTCGCTCGGTCGATATACAGGCCCTCAGACGGCTGGTCTTCCTTAAGGTCGAGCAGTCGTACGCCTAACCCCGCTATGCCGCTCTACGCCTCTTTCCCGTTATTCTCTAGCTGCCTCTTGTCAGCCCCAATCCACAGATATCTCATCAGGGCGTCATCTTTGTGAGAGTCTACTCAGAGTTTTGTAAGCTTGGTAATGGTCGTAGTCATTCAAACTCGTTGTAGAGCCAGCGTGTCCAACAAACCGTCTGACGGTCGGAAACGGTTGGACGGTCGGCTATATCGCCGACCAACCGTCGAGCAATTTATAACCGTCCAACCGTCCGCGAGGAGCCGACGGTTGGGGTTGAAACGGTTAAACGGCTTGGCATGGTGTTGCTGGTAGTTAAGGCTCTAGAAAGCAATCACGTGGTGCTCTTATCGCCTTGGAAAGTCACGTGATGATAAAATAAGATCGGAGTACCTACCCACGTCGTACGCATAAAAAGCCTCACCGCAAACACTGAAACCTGATGTTTCGTCAACACTATCTTGTCGGAAATATTCATAACTACATAGCTAACTTAAAGTCAAGGTATTTGAGGTAAGTTTCTAAGTATGACGTAGCTTTTTAGACCATGTTGTGGATGTTTAACTTGATGTTTAGAGCATTCATGTTGGTATGCCCTGGATTTTGTGAGGCCATTTATGCGCACGACGTGCTACCGTCCAACCGTCTAACGGATCAATTCTTGACCCCGGTCGCCGTCCAACCGTTGGTATGACCCCCGACCGACCGTTTTGAACCAAGGGCCGGCAAAAATGAACGCGGCGGGTTTTTACCAACACCGGCAGGTGCCGTTCAGAGCAAACAAGGGAGGGCGCACACGATACTAGAAACCTAACACCACGCCAAGACTAGTGATACTGCGGCAGCAAGATTAATTTGACGAAATCATATTATATCACGTTACTGAAGTGTTGTTCTCCGTGGGTCTAGTAGTAGATTACTATAGTAGTGGTGGGGAACGGCACCTGCCGAAAACCCGCCGCGTTCATTTTTGCCGGCCCTTGAACCCTCCGACGGCGACGGACGGTTTGTTGGACACCCTGTGTAGAGCTACCACGAAGGGGTCTCAACGTAGGCTAGACAACATATACCCTTCGCAACCATGGAGAGTACAAAGGGGAGCTCTTCTACCTTGGGTTTTGCTATTCATCTCGTTCAAGGATCCGGATCCAATCATCTTGCACCTTACAGTCCTCTACTGCAACCGTCATGCTCTTCTCACTGGTCTATGGCATTCTGGCTGCGGCTCGTGCCACTGCAGCACCCCAAGGTCCCGCTGCCTCGAACACGGTGAACGCACCTCAATATGCTCCTGTTCCGACCGGTGCCTTCGGCCCCAATCTGACAGCTGCTGGCTATCGTGTTGAAACCTTCGGCGGCGGCGCCTATATGGTTACGGACAACCTGTACCAGGCCTTGTTCCTTGTTTCCGACGAGGGTGTCATCGTCGTCGACAACCCGCCTACAATCGGCATGAACATGATCTACGCTGTTGGGAATGTTACCGATGCTCCCATCACCCACGTTGTCTACAGCCACGCCCATGCGGACCATATCGGAGGCGCCTTCTTCTACGGCGACAACATTACGATCATTGCGCATAGGGACACCGAGGAGGAGTTAAGCCTGACTCCGGACCCGAATCGTCCCCTGCCAGATGTAACATTTACAAAGCGCCACAAGGTGTGCGTTGGCAACCAAACGCTGGAGCTCGAATACAAAGGTCCCAACCACCAACCGGGCAACATCTTCATCTACGCCCGCTCGCAGAAAGTCCTCATGCTTGTCGACGTCGTCTTCCCGGGCTGGGTCCCCTTTGCCTACCTCGCACAGTCGCAGAACATCCCCGGCTGGATCTTGGCGCATGATCAGATCCTTGAATACGACTTCGACTACTACGTCGGCGGCCACCTAACTCGGTACGGCGTGCGCGCTGACGTTGAGACGCAGAAAGAATACGTCTTGGACTTGAAGAACAACTGCGAGCAGGCGCTCATCCTCAGCACCCTGCCTCCCAACGCCACCAACCCCATCTCCGCTTTCGTTATTGTTCCGGCCGTCTTTGAGACCAACCCTGGGAATGTGTGGGCATCGTTCAGAGAATACGAAGATGCTGTCGCGCGGTACTGTGAGATGGTCACGAACCAAAAGTGGTTGACGCGCCTAGGAGGTGCGGATGTGTATGGGTTCTCGAATGCGTATCAGATGGCCGAGTCGCTTCGCATCGACTACAATATTCTTGGACAGTTTGCAGGCTCGACCTGAAAACACATTGTGCTGGGGAAACCGGATCTGGATGATTTGATCAATGTACTCTCGATCCCGTTGTCCCGCACGATGCAAACCGGTAGATATAGGGCCTGTGTGATACCTTGCTAGTTCAACGTCAGCATGTACCTCAGAAGGATTATCTTATTTTAACTTTATGTATAACACGTATAACAAATCAAATAACTCACCCTATTCAGTCTTAAAAATCAGCAAGAAATGAAGATAAAGCACCTCGACACATATCATCAAAGACATGCCAGCACGAAAGCAATCGTTGTCCTTGATTACTCTGGATCATAAGTACGAGTAGTCTTGCCCGCTTCCTGTGCTTCACGTTCTGCTGCCTGGCGTGCCGGCTACACCTCGGTATATATCCCATTAAAGCCTTCGTATTTATAGAGGACAAGGTTTTTAATAAGAAAGCGGTGCCAGTTGCCAACTCATCGTTGAACAGCCACAACATCTGATATATACGCATTTTTTATCGTAATACGCAGCTGGATTGCATGCTTTCTCATCCATGAAAGATGTCGTGCTTTGAAGCTGATGTTACGAAGAGGAAGTCGTGATATTTTGATGCTTAGTTAGCAGCGTCGCTTCCTCACTAAAAGTCCCGTCCTTTGTACACAAGCACATCAGTTGCTCTTTTAGTTTTCAATCACACTCGCATATCCACCTTCCACAGAATAACAGCAATGGACAGGCTGTCACTAGAAATACTCGCCATTATCGTCTCGTACTTAAATCCTTCCGATTTCATAGAATACGTCTCTGTCTCACGCCAATGGCAATTCGCAATCGAACGTTACACTTTCCGTTCCCTTCGACTCAAGAGCGACGACTATGACTTCTTTACCAGAGTCTGCTCTGATAGTCACCGCGCTGCTGCTATCGCGGAACTAGAATACGATGTCATCCTTCCGGCCTATTCTGACGAACAGTGCGCCAAGTTCGAGAGCGAGAAGGACGAGAAGGCAAACAACGAGGCCTTCACTAACGCTATTAAGCGCTTGTTCGAGACTCTACACCTATGGGGAAATCCGAGCAACGACGGCGCACATAAGATGAGGGGACGGCCCATCATGTTGTCTCTGGGTGCCTACTCGACGACTGATCCGCGATATAGGGAAGCCAAATTTTGACCGCGGGACCTATGGGAATTCCGATATGAGAACTCGTACTTGACAGTATTGAATCCGGATGAGCTACCATCGATCGAACGCATCGTTGGCTTTAAATGCTTTAGAGGCTCGCGTAAGATAGATGCGGCTACCGCAGCTGCTATTGCTTCCAAGTTCCCGGCCCTGGGGAGTGTGTACTGTAACCTTGAGGACGCGGTTTTCACAAGAAATACGCCGCGGTATCAAAAACGTTGTGGTATGCTGAGCTTCCGCTCCCGATTAAGCCTGAACGCGCTGTCCAAGACGCACGTAGGGTATTACCAGGATCTTAGTAACCTACTGATGTTTTACTGTAGATTTTGCTCGAGCGCTCTCATCGATTAAGCCATCCAACCTTAAAACCTTCAGACTCCACTATCCCTTCCACGAACCACGAAACGAGGACATTGTTATTCCCGACGCCGTTCCGCCAACTTCCTTTCCCGACAACGACCCCCTTAGCTCAGCACTATATAGCCTTTCCCTGCTTCCCAACCTCGAGACTTTCCACCTATCGGGCCCAATCGGTGTAACCCCAACCCTTTTCGGGCCTTCGGTTTCCGTCAACAAAAGCAACACCCCAAACACGAGCCCGTCCATGTACCCGAAACTGCAAGCGTTCACCGTCGAGCTGAGCCGCGTAACTCCCTCCGGCGACCTGCTCTTTGCTGGCCACGCCGACTCCGACTCTGACTCCGCATCCGACTCCGACGGACACGGCGACGATACATACGGCGACGACGTCATCGACACCGTCACAAACGCTGTGCCCCACGAGCCCGAACCCGATCCGACAACCCTCGCCTCCCACTCTCCAGGCGGAAGCGCCAACGCCCTAGGCCACAACACCTCCAGCGCCTACGACCGCGCGATCGCCATCGGCGCACATCGCGTTCGCCTGTTCCGCAAGCGCATCGTCCTCGAGCTCTTCGACCCGTTCGTAGCCGCCTTTTCGCGCGCGCTGTACCGCATGCCCGCCCTCGGACACGGCCACCTGCTGCTGGGGTGTTCCGGGGAAGAGCTATCCGCGGGCGTCGAGGTGCTTGCTGTCGGGGCCGGCGCGAACGGGATCTGGGACCATCCGGCCGAGAAGGCGGCGAGGAACAGGATGAGGGTTACGATGGGGTGGAGGAATGGGTGGGTTGTCCCGGCGGAGGTGAGGGAGCTGTGGGATCAGTGGGTTGGTGGGGGCGGGACGTTGAGGATCAACGGGTGAGATGGGCCGCTTGACACAGATAGCAAATGCGATGGATGCATGCGGTCGGTAGTGATAGGAAAAGGGCGACACAGATATAAAGCCTCGTTTCTTCGGTTTGAAAGAGCCAACGCTTTCACCACTGAGGTTCCTACTAGATGAATACGTGATGGTCAAGCAGTAGGCGGACATTCACTACGTATATGAGACGCTCGATCGAGAGGGAGAAACAAGATGAGATGCGCAGTCAAGAGTCAAGCACACGACAAAAGAGATGCGAGAGCACATGCAACTTTCCGCAGGAGAAACTAAGCTAAAGAGACGCAAACTATGCATCATCGTCAACGGCATGCAAAGGAATGCTGGGATGTAGGTATAGAAGGGAGGTTCAAAAGAGATACACACATACAACGATGAGTCATCAGAGATATTATAAAACGTAGAATCACACCACCAACATCACGTATCTCCATAAGACGCATGCAGCGCAACTGCGCTAGGAATAGGAAAAGTACGCACGCATCACCGCTCAGTCGGACTCAGCACATCCTTCTGCATCCTATCCTCAACCCCCTCCTCGCCCCCTGTCTCCGCCGCCGTCTTGAAGTCCACAGCCGCAAACGTCGGCTTCTCGACCTGCGTCTTCCCCTCCCCCGTCTTCTCCGCAACCGCGCTGCCCGACTCCGTCGCCGCCGCAGCCGCAAGCCCCTTATCCGGCACAGGCACATCAGCCTCCTCCGTGGTCGCGCCCGGCGCCGGAGCCGGTGCCGTCTCTGACGTCGGATCATTGGAGCCGTCAAAGCCCTGCGGATGGCCCGCCGAGATACTGTGGTGCTCGGCGTCGTGATCTCTGCCGCGCGGTATAGAGTGCTCCGGCAGCTCTCTCAATGGTGGCATCTTCTGCGCGTCTGCGGCCTGCTTGAGGTGTTCGAACTCGAGGAGGGAGCTGCGGCGGAGCGTCTCGAGGCGCTCGATGGGGTTCTTGAGGGGCGAGGACGAGAGTCAGCTTGAGGGTTCTGCTGGGGATAACGCGGGAGATGGAGATGTGGCAGGAGTGCGACGGGGAGAGCGCCGTATGGCGTCATGGTGCTTTTTTACGGCTGCGAGATAGCTGGGGAGGTTGTAGCTCATGAAATTTGGCTGCTTTGGAGGAGGTGGAGGAATAGAGACGCTGGTAGTGATAGTGGTAGTAGTAGATGGCGCAGATGGCACAGATGGTATAGAGCTTGCGGAAGCAGCGGGAGCGGAAGCGCTCGGCGCCGTGGAGGGAGGAGCACGTGAAACGCTGGATATAGGTGGGGATAATCGTCGCGCACCGGCACGGAAGGCAGCTGCGCTTTGAGACCTGTAACCACAAGATGGACATACCCATTCGGCTTGATCTGGCACCCCTTCCGCCGCGGGCAGCTGGCCCTCAGCATTGCGCTCCTCGCCCCAGAATGTCGATCTGCGTCGCGGTGCTGGCGTCACTGGCAGGCTAGGTCTTTCGACCTCGGTGGGAAAGTCTGTGAGAATAAGGCTGGCGCGCCGTTGTTCTGGGGTCACGCCGAGCGCGTCAGGGGATACGAGTTCAGATCGCATGTTAGGCGCGGGTATACCGATAACTCTGGGCCTATTCTTTCTTTGCTGGATGTCGACGACATTCTGCACGTAGCGGTTGATGTCTGGCATCGCGTCCCACACATTGGTGCTGGAGGCGAAACCCTGGAAAGAGGTCTCTTCTTCCGACGGCGCTCCTCCAATCTGCCCACTTTCAGCAGACTCAGCGCCAGGCTGCATAGTTGACGCTGCCGGTTCGGGCGTTGGCGACGGCAGGTCTTCTGCGAAAACTCGACTCGGTGGCGGTACGTCACGTTCCTTTTCCCATGGGAAAATGGGCGGCGGTCTCTCTTCAACCTTTGGTTTGCTTTTGGGCACCTCATACCACATGTCTTTCGGTGGTTCAGGGTATGCTGCAGGCGCATGGAAGAGTTCCTTGCTTTCGTTAAACTCATACTGTTCACCTGGGTTGAAATTGGCGGCTTCAGGTTTGGATTCGGCAGGCGGAGCAGAGCTGTGTAGAAT
The DNA here is from genome assembly GCF_000281105.1 of Coniosporium apollinis CBS 100218. Classification (NCBI taxonomy): domain Eukaryota; kingdom Fungi; phylum Ascomycota; class Dothideomycetes; genus Coniosporium; species Coniosporium apollinis. The sequence goes on from NW_006913272.1 coordinate 232,552, forward strand.
TAGATACGGCGCTTTCCTGCCTTAGCTTCCCCGCCACTTACCGCGTTGCATCCCACTCCATCTGAGGAGCGGAGAACCTGCGTTGCTCTGAGGTTGGCACTGGGGCGACTAAGCCTTGGTCTATGTTTTCAGCAGGCTCTCCAGGGCTCGATGTGGGCCGTTCGCTCGTCATGAAGGGACGCTCTGGCTCCGGCTCTTTGATACGTGGCGCGTTGGCGACTTGTTGTTCCGGCGTGTACTTGTAATCGGGGTGCGCTGCCTCGCCGTGAACATACTGTGCGATTATCGAAGCCCGCGACGGCTGACCGTAGGCCGAGGAAGAGATCTGTCCACGTTAGCCTGTGCAGCTATACTACCCTTCGAAGACCTACAGCTTTTGGCTTCAAGCGCCTGTCGAAAACAGCCCACCACCTGCCGAGGAGTTCGTTGTACACTCCTGGTCCGGACCCACTTGGCCTGCCTTTGCTCCATGGCTTTTCTTTGCCAATGAAATGTACCGCACTGATATTGCTCTTGTAGTGCCTGTATGCCGGCTCCCACTGATACTGAGCGTTTGGAGTGCAGTTGTACGTGAAGCTGATCCGGTGCCAATTTTTGTGCTCGTAGTACTGATTCAGCAAGCCCTGATCAGCACCGTCGAAGCTGTCGCCGCTTGTTGCCATTGTCTGCAAGGCCCAGTAGTCGCCCATGTTCGGACTCAGCACCATGACACCGGTGTTGAAAGCATCTGGCCAGCCAATGTCTGGTGCTGCGGCAAAAGGTGCCTCGATGTTGAACAGCTCATCGGGAGCTCTGAGGACTACGACATCCGAGTCGAGGTATACTATCTTCCGGAACCTGTCTTGCCGCCACAGCGCGATCTTGGTGAAAGCGAAGGCAAGGTCAGGCCTGCCCATGAGGTAGAGGTTTGCGGGGTTGGGGTTCGCTATGCGGTCTACGGGGATCAGCTCGTCGTACAGCTTCTGCGAGGAGGTTAGTAGAAGAACAACAAGTACCAATGGCTGGTAGCAGTACCTTGAGCTCGCTGATGGTATCAGCGGATAAGGTGTCCAATGTCACCAAGATCACGAGCTTCTTCTTCGTGCCAGCATCCCGTAGAGAGTGTGCAAGTACAGCGGCACCTTGTGGCTCGGTCAGATAATTCGATTGCTCCTGCACAGCGAGCCGTCATACCAGGTAGATAGGCATCGCTCATCAGAAGCTGCACACGGTTAGCTGCTTGACGGCGGCCGGTACACGATGGCTCTGCTTACCGTGCAATACACGTCCTCCCCGTAGGTCGCCATGGCGAAGCTTCAGAGAGTGAAAGTCTTCGTGTACAGAGCTGCGATGAGGTTGCTGGAGGCTGTAAAGCTTGATGGCGGTGCCGCAAAAGTTCCCCCGCTTTGGCCTGAGGAAGATGTGCAGATCACACGACGGTGATGCAAGACGCGGACACGGATCAACGTCTAGGGCGAATTGGATGCTAGGGGCTATTTCATAGGGAGATATCTACAGAAAGCATTCGGAGGAGAGGTTGCAGAGCGGGCGAAGGAAATGAAGAGGGTGTTCCCTCGAGCGGGACAGAGCTGGGAGAGCTCGAGCCATGGCAACAGCTCAAAGTTTCGTGCATCGGACACGGATGAGGGTTAACTCGCTTAACGTAGCGCTCGAGGGACCCATGGCGTCAGTGGGGCTTGTGTCAAGCTAGAACCGTCCACGCCGTTTTTGTGCTGCCGATATTCGGCTTCAATTGAAACGGCTCTCCTTTCGTGCACAGAGACGGGTTACCGCCAGCGCTCGATTGCGATGAAGCTCCAGATGTCCACAGCTACATACAGCTTGCTTCCTCCGAGCCGCGGCGGGAGCTTTCTCACCACAGCTGGTTCCCTGCAAGATGGCGCATGCAGGTTGCGCTAGGCGCTAGTGTGGAGATGTCCCGTGCCAGTTTTACGCATAAGATAACCACCAAGACTCAAACACGGATGCTTGGCCGTAGAACCCTGGATACATGGGTACCCAGGTAGAGTACAAGGGGGGAGGTATCTAAGTACTGTACCGTTGTGCTTCGCAAGCTACAGCAACGTCGCCAACAACGCTCTGCCTAAAGTACATGATTGTGCAACGCTACCTATATTGCACCTACCTGTTTTGGTGCGTTGCTTCATAGCTCACGATAGCCAATACCGCTCATCAGTGCACCCTCTCAGCGCTCAACCGTGACTTTGGCCCCCGGGAACTTCTGCAGTCTCTCGCGCACAGTACCATGTTCTCCCTCCAGCGCCCAAGCCGTGACCTCCTCCAACACCGCCGCTCCCTCCTTCTCGCTCGGCGTCCAGTGTCCCGCCTCAGGCAGCGTGACCATCTGGCTCTCTCTGCCGAAGTAATCACCAATGCCCTCAAACGCCAGCGTTGGATCAACAGCGACGTCTTTCAACCCCACCACAAACGTCACTTTCGCTTTGAGTGCGCCTCTGGGCCCGTCTTCGAAGAGTCCAGCACCGCTACTGGACCGTCTACGCCCACCGGCCCGCTCGAGGTTGCTCACTGATACCACCGTCTCGATGGACTTGTCCCACGATCCAGTGGCGGCGCCCTCGCGGTAGTAACGGATCTTCTCCGACCAGCCGCCGGACGGTGCGCGGCGTCTGACATGCTCGGAATAGCCATCGCCTGCACACTGCTCGGCACTCGGACCCAGAGACTGCGCCATGGCTTCCGCCAATTCGGTGCCTTCGAGGGGATGCTTCGACTTGGCTGCGATCTGGTGCAGCAGGCGGAGAACGTAGTAGTTGCCGAAGGAGCCGAATGCGTTCGCGAGCGGGGCGGGGAGAAGGAAGATGAAGACGTAACCGGACTTTTTGAGCTGAGTGAACACTGGGGAAAGAGTTGATGCGGCGGTGCGGATCAGTCTGAGGGAACGGGGTTGGCCGGCTCCAGATTTTAGCATCTGCATGGCGGAGTTCCAGCGGCCTTGGATGTTTGCGAGGAGGAGGGTGGGCTATATGTTGCTTAGTACGGAACCCGCTAGCGGTGGATTGAAACTTCAATTGGGATGTAAGACAGATAAATAGCTTAGGCGTCAGGAAAGTAAAATTTACAAGTAATCGTAACGAATGTGAGTCATTGAGCGAGATTAGGCGAGAACGATAGAAGAGAAGCCTTATAAGTACATCGCCATTGACGGAAACTTACCAGAAAGACGCTACTGGTGATGAACCGATCAGCTAGTTGAGGGGCCTCAGCAGCGAGTCGAAAAGCGATTGCTGCGCCCCAGTCATGGGAGACGATGATGACCTTGCCTCGTTCTGTCGGGCTGCCCTGGGCCTCACCGGTGTACTCCTCCCTCATGCAAAGGATGAAGGCAGTGATGGTCTCCAGGACGGTTGTGGCATCGTATTGCGGAAGTCCATCGCTGCCGCCGTATCCCGGAAGGTCCAAAGCTGCAAGGACGGCGTTCTGAGCCAGTCTCTTTGAGCGCAAGAGATTCTGCCAGAGGACCCAACTGTCCGGGAAGCCATGGAGGAAGATGACGAGGTTCGTCGGTTGCCCAGGTCGGCCTGCAGGTGGTCCGGTTGTGACATAGTGGAGCTTGACGCCGCTCGACAGGATGAAGAAGTCATGTTTAAGGCCATACGGATTTTCTGTGAGGTCCCAAAACTTGTGTCGAGCTAGTAACGTTGATTAGCACAGGCCTCATCAAGCTGCTGAGCTGAAAGATACCAGTGGAGAGCTCCTTCTTCGCTTTTTCTGACGTCCGACGGAAGATTGATCCTTCCTTTACCGCCAGGATGAGGAAAGCAGCATAGCTGAACAGGCCATAGAGGAGGCCACAGCCCTTCAGTAGGTATTTCGACAGCATGCTGAGGCGAGCTTGCGTGGTCAATCATTAAAGACCATTGGTTTTGACATGCAAGTGGGTAGATAGTACGCAGCCCGTTGCTATCCGAATGAGGCCGGCGGACGTTGTGTGAAGGCAGTTCGGCGGTTCTCTGTGGAAGGAGGTTGCTCCTCCTTTACTCGGTCACGGGAAATCATGGTGCAGCAGGAGAAGCGTCCGCGTGCTGTGCGCCCGCCCAAATGAGCAAGGGCGAGTGAAAGTTGAGATCATTGCTGTTTACAGAAGCTTCCAGTTCATTGCTGCCGGCGCGCGCGCATCGTTGCCAAGTCGGCATCACCTGCAGCCTTGTGTCAGGGCTCAAGACGGTGCGGCTTCCGAGCCAGAGATGCAGCAACGACCTTCAGACATGTGAACTCACAGCTGTCTCTTCCAGATGCGATTAATCCCTCCGGAGCTCGGACAGCATGCCTCCCCACCGTCGCCGGTCTTCGCTTCAGTTGCGCCTCCACTCGCATTCCTCATCCTATACGCCCTATCGGCCGCCGGAACGCCTGTCGAACATTCGTTACTCATAAGCGCGACATCTTGGGGCATTGTGTGGCTATACAGCAGCCTGAGAGTCGGAATACGGGCGGGAACTGACAAGAATGGGGTGCGAGGAATGTACAGCTGGGCGGCTGGCGTGCTATTTGCGCTTGCGCAAGTCTGCGAGCGCGCTGCAAGGGACAGGCAGGGCATATGGATCACAAAGGTCTTCTTAACAATTGGAGCAGTAGAAGGGTGATTGAGCTAAGGAGAAGTAGGCCTGGCTCCCAGCTATAGTATACGTATGCAGTCAATTCGGGACTGCACTTGCCAGCGGTAGACTCAATGGACATACGGCTCCACACGCCTTCCCTCTGAACGCATCGAAACGACTCCTCATCGTTATCACGGCGTCGGCCACCGCTGTCCTAGCAACCTGGACGCTCTCTCCAACGATTGCGCTCGGCCTTTCAAGCACAGTCTTTACGGCTGCATCATTCGTCTTGATTGACCTGGCATTCGCAAGCAGTGGGGACTACAAACACGACAGTCAGGGCTTCGTTTCCGCCAATGGCTCCTTCCTACGACGGCCGTCGTCTTCGTCCGGGCAGCATGATCCATTCGAGGCCTCCGTCAGAGATTTCGCCGCAGTTGTAGGTGTAGCCTGCGCTATAGCAACCCTAGTACTAGAGGGCTTCAGAACAGACGCCATAACCTACAATCGGCAGGTGGCACTACTTGGTGCGTATTGGCAATCTGGTCAGAGAGTATTGTTATTCATACGGTTGTGCTGGGGCATACTAGTTGCCACTATCTGCAATCTCTTGCTCGTCTCTAATGTAAGTGATTTCCACTTTTTGGACCTAATGTGCTGTTGTCTTCTCAGGCTCCGTTTGAGGGCGTATCAAAACTGTAACGTCCTGTCTGACTCGCGTAAGTTTGACGAGCAAGGTTCTTTTTGGCGTTGCGCCACGGAAGCCGAGCCGTCACTTGTCCCTCCTGATGGTCGCATCCCTGCAAAACTGGCTTTGCGCAAACCCAACAGCCACACCTGCTGTCTTTTTTCTCTGACCCAGGAGCACTCAGCCTGCCATTGTTGCTGCTCCATTGCTTTTTATGGACCGCCTCTAATCATGTTAGCTTAGATCCATCGCCGAGGACCTTTCCGCGTGTCGCTCATTGCCGTTGGCGCTCTACTATGCGCTCGCCTGGTCAGCGAAGCTTCGGTGTGGGGGATTTGGTTCGCATTACTCTGCGCCGTCGCGAGCTTGCTCCTCGTCGATGATTCTGCTTCTCCATCAGCCACTGCCGGCTTCATGACAAGGATGAGGGCGAGGCAGCTAGTCTCGCTGCTTGCTGCGGTGTCGCTTGCCGTCTTGACCATCAGCTTTCTGCGGCGATCTTCCGACCTCACGTCTACTTTCAGATCACACTCACGTGGCGATGCCGCACCAGTCTCAACGGAGACACCTAACGAACCCTTTCAGCCGATCAGAATTGGATCCACGAGGGCGCACCCCGTCGACCAGCTCGTGAGAGATGCGGAGGCCGATTTCGAGAAGCTACTGGCAAGACAATCGAAGACACTAGCGGACGCTGTCGCGGAATATCGCCGCAGGTACCAGCTACCGCCTCCTCCTAACTTCGACCGATGGTACGAGTTCGCGAAGCGAAAAGGGGTGCAGCTTATCGACGAATACGACACGATATACCATTCGCTACTACCGTTCTGGGCGCTTGAGCCAGCTACGATACGGGCTCGGGTTAGGGAAGCATTGGGACATGCGGACAATGCCCTGATTGGACTGTTGATACGGGACGGGCAGGCTGTCAAAATCCAGGGCGGATCGGAGTGGCAACAGCAAGCGACGCTCGGCATGATCAACCAGACTTTCCAGCATCTCCCGAATATGGATCTGGCGTTCAACATACACGACGAGCCGCGGGTCGTCGTCCCTCATGACGAGTTGGCTCAGATGGTCAAGCTAGCCCGGGAGAAGCGCATGCCCGCAGCTTTTGCCAATACGGCACCGAAGAATGCGTTTTCAAGCAAGCCTAAAGACATGAACAATGGCAAAAGGATAGACGAAGTAAAGACAACAAGGTTCAACCACTTCGCGCACCAAGCAACCTGGATACCCTCCCGCATGTCCTGCTCGCCCAACAGTCCCGCCCGAAGCTTCGACGACGCAGCAGCGGACAACCTGACCTCCTACGCTCTGGGCGACCTAGGCTTCGTCTACAACCAGACCGCATTCTCCGACATCTGCATGTCACCGTCCCTAAGCAAAACCTACGGCTTCTTCGACCGTCCCAACGCCTTCAACCTCGTCCAAGAGCTCTTCCCGATCTTCTCCCAGAGCAAAATCAGCAGCTTCCAGGACATCCTCTACCCAAGCCCCTGGTACTGGTACGGCAAAGTGCCCTACGACGCCCACCGCGACGAGGACTGGGAAACCAAAACCAACGCCCTCTACTGGCGCGGCTCGACGACCGGCGGCTTCAGCCGGAACGGCGGCTGGCGGCGTCAACACCGCCAACACTTCGTTCGCAAGATCAACGCGCCCGACAAGGCGCAGATCCTCATCAACCGCGGCGCGGCCGACGCGCCAGACTGGCAGCCCAAGGAGGTCAGGCGGAGCGACTACGCCGCGCTCATCGACGTCAAATTCTCGCACGTCGGACAGTGCGACCCAGGCGACTGCGACGCGCAGCGGAACTTCTTCGAGATCGCGGAACCCGCTGATCAGCAGGATGCGTGGAAATATCGGCACCTCCTCGACATAGACGGGAATGCTTTCAGCGGCCGGTTCTACGCATTTTTGAAGAGCAAGAGCTTGGTGTACAAGATGGCGATTTTTCAGGAGTGGCACAAGGACTGGCTGAAGCCGTGGGTGCATTACATTCCGTTGAGTTTGAGGGGGGAGGAGTGGTTGGAGGCTGTGAGATATTTCTCGGGCGAGGATGAGGGGAAGATGCAGGCGCCGAGGCTGGCGATGCAGGGGAGGATGTGGGCGGAGAAGGCGCTGAGGAATGAGGACTTTGAGGTGTGGTTCTTTAGGCTGCTGCTTGAGTAAGTCTGCCAGAGTGGGAAAGGATTGTGGATGTGCTGACGAAATCAGATATGGCAGGATTATCGACGACAATCGGGAGAACATAGGGTATCCCGGCCCGTGAAAAGTAGACAACCTGTATGATGTGAGGTATGCCGGGTATGGCTTGGGGAGCATTCAATGGCGTTGGGGTTCTTTGACGTAGTAAGCAGCAGCTGTGGTTGAGCTTATGCTTGTTGTGTAGTTAGACTTATACTACTCTCTCGCGGTCAAGAGCAAGCGTCTGGATCTACCTCACCGCGTCTAAAATTCTGACGCACGGTTGTGTGGGTGCCTTGCGCTGTCGATCACCGGAGTCATGCCTTCGGCTATCAACCATATCGATATTCTCGGCGCTCATGGAGCTAGATCTTCCCATGACATATAAGCTGTACGCAGAAGTCTATTTTCCGCCGTTCAGCGCCAAAGGCTGAGCAAGTCTACCTCTATGGTGGCAGATCTGCTGATGGAAGCAACCCGCTTCCAGAAACGCCAGATCCCAGAAACACAGAAAAGAACCTTTTACAGCTTGTGCCCCCGCTCTGAGAAGAACACATTCTGCTTAACATGGCTCGACCGTCCCGTTACCTCGTCAAAGATGTTACAGCCGAAGGTAGCCGCATTCGGCGGCGTGTACACTGTCCCCCGTGTCAGCGAAGCGTCCACACTACAACTCCCAACAGCCCAAGTTGACTACGGGCCAGTGACTTACAGTGCAAAGAAACAGCGACGTTCTTAGGGTCCGGATTCGAAATCCGGTGCAGCCCCAGCTGGTCAGACATGTACGTGACCTGGTTCTCGGTGTACACGGTTTCTTTCTTGACGGCCAGCGGCGCAGCGCCAGAGGCTTCGGGCCAGGCGTATAGTGTTTCCTTCAGGGAACCCGCTAGGATTTTCATCACGCAGTGGGCATTGGCGTGGTCGTGGATTGGGCTGCCTTCGCCAGGGGTCCAGACGAGGATGAGCTGGTGGGCGTGTGAGTCGGTGTCCGGGAGTGGACTTGAATGGCGGTGCTGTATGAGGTCAACTCACAAGGTTACTCTTGTCATTTCCCCTGTCGACGAGGTTCCTGGTGTAGTTCCTGCTGGGGTCGCCGAGGGCATATTGCATCCACTCTGAGGCATCGGAAATGTAGTTCCGCATCAGCGCTTGGAGGTCTTCGGGGTCTACTTCTGCGGAATCTATGCCGGATGAGGGACCAAGCACCTTGCTGAGATCTTGGACGAGCTGGTGGAATGCATCTAGATGTGGAGCGTTTGATGTCGGGCCTGGAGAGCCTGGTTCTGTCCAGACAGTCATGCTGGAGGAAGCTTTGGAGAGAAGAGTGGAAAGAAACGAGTAGTGTTCGAGACACTGCTAATAAAAAGAGGAAAGGCTAAGCAAAGTCTTCAACGAAAACCCACTGCTTGACTAAGAGAAAGGCTGCGGCGGACAGAGTCAGATGATGGATGTCACCTGTCAAACTCCAGAGATAGACGCGATTCACTGCAGATGCAAACCGATCACGCCGAGCCTCAAAGAGAGACCGAATGACTACCCGTAGACTTTCCATTGTAGTGACGTGACTACATGATACTGATTACGGCAGAACCGCACACGCCGTTGATAAAGGCTCCGGAAAGTTTCTCACCGCTTTGGTGCCTGCTGGCTCGTGCTTGGCGGGGCGAACGGGAGATCCTCGGTTGAATTTTTGCCCTGCCGTCATCTTTCGGCGGGCATCTGAACATTTTTGTGGTGAGCCTTGAGTATCAACCACACAGCTACACTTTGCAGTAAACAGTTGTTGCAGCGCGTTGACTTTCAAGATGGCGACCACTGTGGACAAGGTGAGAATTCCCTCCCCCAGGATAGCGCTCAAGCTGACGTTCGCCCTTCTAGATTAAGGAGATTGAGACCGAGGTTCGCAAACCGGCTCGAGACGCCGTATACCCTTCGTTAACGCAGTTCAGATGGCTCGGACTCAGAAGAACAAGGCAACGTCGTTCCACTTGGGGCAACTGAAGGCCAAGCTTGCGAAGCTAAAAAGGGAGCTACTCACCCCAACATCTGGTGGTGGCGGCGGTGGTGGTGAGCTATACTTGGAGAAGCGAATGTTGGGAACCAAGAGAATGCTGAGACTGTGTTCTAGTGGGCTTCGATGTTGCCAGAACCGGCGTTGCCAGCGTGTCAGTATATTCCACTAGGCATGGTTTGTGAGCACTGGCTTACCCTGAAACAGCGGCTTCATAGGGTTTCCATCTGTCGGCAAGAGTACCCTCATGAGTAGGGTGACTGGTCAACACTCGGAAGGTGTGTAGATGTCTGTCTTTTGTGCCGGACTATGACTGACAATGAGGTAGCGGCGGCATATGAATTTACAACGGTTGGGACACTCGAGCTCTGTCCGCAAGACAAGATTCGCTGACGCTGCCACAGCTTACGACAGTGCCTGGACAAGTTCTATACAACGGCGCGAAGATTCAGATGCTTGATCTGCCGGGTATCATCCAGGGAGCCAAGGACGGCAAGGGTCGTGGCCGGCAGGTCATTGCCGTTGCGAAGACTTGCAATCTGATATTCATCGTCCTCGACGTCAACAAGCCGCTCACGGACAAGCGAGTTATAGAAACAGAACTCGAAGGGTTTGGTATACGCATAAACAAAAGCCCGCCTAACATCAACTTCAAGAAGAAGGACAAAGGAGGCATCAGCATTACTAGCACGGTACCTCTAACGCATATTGACCATGACGTGAGTTTTAGAAACTGGAGAATATGTGCAAAACTTTGATTAACAGCTTTGAAGGAAATCAAAGCCGTCATGTCCGAGTACCGCATTTCTTCCGCAGATATCGCTATCCGCTGCGATGCCACCATTGACGACCTGATAGACGTTCTGGAGGCGAAGAGCCGAAGCTATATTCCAGTGATTTACGCCTTGAATAAGATTGATGCTATATCAATTGAAGAACTGGATCTGCTCTACAGGATACCGAACGCATGTCCAATCAGCGCGGAGCATGGCTGGAACGTTGACGAACTGTTGGAGCAGATGTGGGAGAAGCTGAACTTGAGGAGAGTGTACACCAAGCCGAAAGGAAAGATGCCGGACTACTCTGCTCCTGTCGTGTTGCGGTCGACGGCCTGCACAGTGGAAGATTTCGTAAGCTGAAACCTCACCCATAGAAGCCCGCTACTAACCGCTGCAGTGCAACGCAATTCACAAAACCATCGTCGAGCAGTTCAGGCAAGCCATTGTTTATGGCAAATCGGTCAAGCACCAACCGCAGAGAGTCGGCTTATCTCACGAGTTGGCGGATGAAGATATCAGTAAGCTCACCAAGCCGGCCAGAAAGCGTGGGGTATACTAAGATGGTTTAGTCACAATCATTAAGAAATAACTTCTGTTGAAGTCGCTCCGGTAAACCACACGCGGCGTAAGGACAGCGCTCAGGGAGGAAAGCCGAGTCCTCAAGGGATGTCCCATTGGATTGCTAGAAGCATCGATGCGAGAGTGTGAGGCGCAGGCGGCGTATTGGGGCTAAGGAGTTGGACCAGGTGCGGTGTCAATGCTGTTGTATTGGCTTCAGGATGTTTACTTGGCAATCGCAGTGTACAGAACATTTCGTCACCCGCCACTACCTGCTCGTCTATCTCGAAATCGTGATCAGCGGTCCGTAAAGCCAGCCAGCGGACAGCAGCGCCAAACGCGGCTCTCGTTTTGATGAAAACAACGTCGCGGCCTGTCTGACGTGCTGAGATGTATTCGAAGTCTGACGAGTTACAAATCAGACGCTCTCGGATCGCCGAATGTGCTCTGCGCGTGTTTGAATCTGGGCACCCTGGAAAGTCGAAATCATTCGACGATCATCGCACCTCTCATGCAGCATTTTGCAGCCTCGCCATTGTGATTCGCGGATCGGAGGGTAAATCGCAGGGATGGTGCGAAAATTCAGCGAGCCGTCGCCCGCTTCGGCCGCCGGGCGCTAACGCCAAAGCCGCCAGCCCAGAGTGGCTCTCATCCCCTGCGCGAATCTTGACTCCGCTCGTACTACCAGCGAATCCCTGATGCCAACGTTCATCTCTACCAGGGCCCCCTCCTCCGCCATCAGCCATCAGCTATCACTAATGTGCCGGCCGCCAGCCATGTCCGCGCAGGTACCTCGTCATGGAAAACCTCGAGAAGAGCAGCCTTGCCTTATCTGCGGAGAGGGATGCGCGGCTCGGAATATCCTCTTCTGCAAGTCCCGTCCTCCTTCTTGCGGGCTTGCTCCTTCGTACCTGAGTCTGGAAGATGAGGTAACCCATCAAGCTAGTTTCAGTCGCAATCGCTCAACACAGATCCAACTAAGCTTCATATGCCCAGTATCGATCTCTGATGCTCACTGGCCCCTCCAGACTGCTACGCTGATTAGCCGGTCTAATGGGGCTAGATATTTGGTCGTAACGGAGTCACAGCACTGTGAGCACGTATGGGGGCGATCAGGCTCATGCTAGCCGATGGGAGCTTTGACCGCTCCGGCCGTCCTGGCGCTGTCTTTGCACTTTTGGCTTTTTAACCGAAACAATCGCCTATTCATCCCATTTGCTGCCTTCCTCCTGCTTGCTCTCTTACGGCTGGCCGTCTCTGCGGCCTGCTCATCAACTCATCTGCCGCTTTTCCCGAATCGGCCACAGATTCGTCAAAACCCGTATCGCTAACGGCGTGAGCCAGGTACTCTCCAGGCCTCTGAGAGCCCGGCACTCCATCAATACCCTCCCCCTCCCCATTCCCTCTGGGAGATGAGCGTGGGCTCCCCCATAATGCCTGGGCTCCTTGCTCGAAACAAAACAAGGGCCTTCCCGCTCCGGACCGCAACCGTACCCGTTACTCCAAGTGCGCTTTCTGCAGCATTTCTAACCTGCGCCGCCGCCGTGCATACCGGACTCTCGTTACCACGATCCTGTCTTGTTTCGTGATCAGATACCGCCCCTCTCCAAGTTTCACCTCGTCTATTCATTCATGCAAGCTGCCGGGCTTTCTGCTCTAGCTCGCTACACGCCCGGTTGGGCGTCGTTGCCAGCGGCACTAGAGTATAGTACAGGATCCGACGATACATTCGCCACCAAACACCAACGCACACTGCTCGAAGCTTGTTCCACGAGCTTTCGGCCATAATGAGTTCAATGAACATTGATCAAGAACAACACCGGATGCAAGAGCCTGGATATGACGATGGTACTGGAAATTGGATCCACAACAACACCGCTTACAATCACTCGCACCATACAACGCCGGTGCATGAGTATACTGGATTCTCATTTACGCCATACCCTTCCGCAATGGCGCCACCAAGGACGACGCATCACCAACTTCAGCCCTTGGTAATGCCACAATGGCCTAGCACGTTGGTCAGTCAATCGACCTATGTCCCGCCAATATACCCTTCTGCTCCCGCGCCTATGCCTGTACCCGTGGGCCCAACCTCAACACCAATATCAGCCACTTCGACGGGTTCGCGAACCTCCTCAACTCCCAGAAAGACCCTCACTGATGCGGACCGGAGGCGCATGTGTCTGTACCATGAAGAGCACCCGTCAACGAAGCAGACGGAGATTGGTGGTGAGTACATGTATAGAATCTGTAGAGCGACTTAAACTAACGTGTATCTTGAAGCCATGTTCGGTGTTGAACGCAGGTATGTTGAACTGGAAACGATCTTAAGCCTTCATTAACGCGATTGATTAGTACCGTGTCCAAAGTCCTACGGAACAAAGAGAAGTACCTGTGCCAAGACGATGGCAGCAGGTCACCTATCAAGAGATCCAAAGGAAAATTCCCAGACATCGAGAGAGCTCTGTCCAACTGGGCGCGCAATCACGTCCGACAGGGCTATCCCATATCGGACGCTATGATCAAGGAGAAGGCACGATTCTTCTCTACCACTGTAGGCAACGGAGAAAACCCCCTGAAAGCCAACAGTACCAGTTGGCTAGAGAAGTTTAAGCAGAAGAACAACATCAATGGCTCCAAGTCGAGGAAGATTTCCACGACAGACGACGCTGAGGTTCTGTCAAACCCGGCTTCAAATTCTCAAACTCCAACCGGAGCCTCACCAACATCCCCAGGAGGTACATCATCACCACCGCTGAAGGGCGAAGAAGCAGAGTTTGGTAGCGGGCATCGTCCATTCTACTCCCAGAGCGACCCATCCTTATCCGGCGTTTTTGCTGATGCGGCTACGTCCTCGTTCTCCGCTGGCCCCCTCAGTCCAACGTCTCCATTCTTCACGCCTGACTCCGCATGTGGCCCGAATCCCTTTTTTCCTCCGCAGCAGGGCCGAACGCCGCAACCGAACAGCAACTTCCAACAGCGGCCCAGGAGCCAAACGTTTCCCTTGCTGCAGGGGATGGACTCGTATATGTCTCCGCCGCCCTCCTCAGAAGCCATGGCTCCGAACTACCTGAACTCAACCGCCGTGGAGTCTCCCCTCACCGAGCTCCCGCCTACTCTTAATGGCGTTGACGAGGTGCTCCAGCAGGACCTGAAGCCGCAGCCTCAGCGGACAAATTCGATGCAACCACCGCCTCTTCCAGCACTGGCGCCTGCGCCAACAATCTCGGGGTCAACACCGCTGCGACCGGCGCAACAGCTCATCTCACCGATCAGCCCGGATACCGGCACGCCCGGTTCGCCTTCGCAGGAGGACGCACGCCGCGCGCTGGAGCTGGTGATGAACTTTTGCCAGGCGCAGCCGAGCGGGTTCGTCGAGCCGCAGGAATACGTCACCATCGGGAAGTTGATGGAGAAGTTGAAGTTGAAAGCGGAGGGGAGATGAGGTTTTCCTGGGGAAAGGTGAGAGTCACTCTAGGAGCAGTCAGGGCTCTTGGTTCGAACCGGAGAAGAGGCCGGGGGATGTGCCTTACGGCCTTTGCATCGTGCTCTGTCTCGGTACTGTAGATTTCACGCTTTTTTCCCACCCTATTCGTACTGCGCGTTTTATTGGGCTCCGGGATATGGAACAAGGGGGACAACAAAGGGCAAAACGCGACCACGGACGCTGGGAGGAACTGGGATACACACGGCACGGGCCCGCCATCGCCGTCGTTTGGCACAGATCTTTTCCGTCTCATTCTTACATCATTTCCTCTTCCTGCATTCATCGTCATACCGCGCATTACTCGGGGGGATAAAGACGGATCAACCGCTCACGCGGGCATTTGGGATACCTTTTCCAGCTTCATTTCGACATTGTCATCATGCGATTTCTCGGTTCTTGATACTCTTAGATATGCTCTTTCCTCTATGACGACTAGTTAGTTTGCGAACGGGAGCGAAGGGAGCAAACAGCTCGCTCGTCCCGAACGGGTAGTTGCGTTACTCATCCGCGTTACCATCCACACGGCTCCGAGTCGGGCAGTTCGTCGGGCATCAATGCGTTCCATACTTTCGTTTCGTGAGGCATCAATGCATTTACGTTTCTGTTCCGCCACACCGCGCGCCTCCAAAGGCCCCCATTCAACCCAGCCTCTCTTCCATCAGCTCCGCCACCCCCTTGACCGCCAGCTCAGGGAACAGCCGCACCACCACTAATTCAACAATTCCAAACACGAGATGCTTGTTCAGATACACGTCCCCAAAAACGTCTAACATCTCTTCCACCTCCTCCAGCATGACGTCCTCATCACCCGTTCCAAAGAACCGGCTACTCACCGCTTGCGGCATGGCCGCGAGTAAGGCACGCGCACATTGCCGCTTGATGTCCCGGGTCTGGGCTTGAGTCGGCACGGCGCGCGGCGGTGCGGGAGCGTTGTGAGGGAAGAGGGCACTGCGCAGGGAGCGCAGAGCTGGGGGGAGGAGAGCTGGGTTCAAAGCGGTGGAGCGGATGTTGTGGGCAAGGAGTCTGTGTGGCGAATCGAACATGTTAGTCAGTGGTGTTTCTGAGTTCGTATTGTTTCGCGCTTCGTGTGGGGGAATGACTGGGATGACGGTCCTCCCTGTCCAGACATGTGAATCTTTCCCTCTCTCCTTAGGCAGGAACTGTTTCCTCGCCCGGAGAGTGAGGCGTTGCGATCCATGGCTCCAGTCACCCAGGGTAGACGAGTCTGGGGCCAGCGCGCCGAGCGTGGTGAAAGGAAGCGTCGCAACGCCCACAAGGGCCCTGCCTGATTCCGGGAAGGGATGAAGCCTGCAAGTGAACCACGGCCCGGCCTTGCACGACCGCGCATGGGGGCCACGGGAAGCATGGGAAGGGCCGGGCGCGTAACGGGGGCATCGAAGTCTAAAGCCCCCGGCTTCAATAACCAAAAGTCTAAAAATCGCGCAGTCGGCGGGAGTGCGAAATCCGATCTGCCGATCGAGGAGAAGACAGGAGCCCAAGGCCGCGACGGCGCGGGCGGAAACGGGAAAAGTGATGGGAAAGGACGGGCAGTGGACAAGGAAGTGGCACGACGGGGCTGGCGCCACACAACGCTGCGGCGTCGCTAGCTGCAGGCCGGCCACGCGCGACGATAAGCCGTGCGCGGGCAGGGAGTGGGCTGGCCAGCGCTGCACGGCAAGTCAAGTGACCTGAAAGGCATGCGGGGTCACATCGGCCTGCGACGCATGGCGCCGCCCTAGGCGCCTCACGAAAACGAATGGAAACGAGTGAAACCTACCTGTCCAGCATTCCGTCTGTTCGGCCCACCTGCCCAGGCCCGACCAGTGCACCGTGGTGGAGCAGTGACACAAAGCCGGCGAGCCAGGGCATGCGCGACTCCAGCTCGAGAAGGTGGGATGCGCACGACCAGACGCTCATGCTGAGGATCGGTCGCTTGGGCGCTGCTGTCTCAGCTGTTGTTGCTTCGGCTCTGAGCAGCGGGGATTGGCGTGCGGAGACAATTGGTGACCAAGGATTCGATCCTGTCATGGATCTGGCGGGCAGCGAGGAGGATGTCGCAATAGCCAGGATGACGGCGCGGATCGCAGTTACCGCAAAAATAGTGTATTGGACCACAAGCCATAACAGGGTCGTAATAGCCGTCGGCTCATGAGCGATGATAGCATATGACTCCGCTGGCTCGGTTGTTTGGTTGGAAGACGACAGTAGACCAAACTTCTCCAGTCGGTTGAGCCCCGGTTCTAGCTTGCTTTCCACTACTTCTTCGACGACGGGTATGCGAGGACGTAATACGTCTGCAACCTTCGTAATGGCCTCCCATATCAGCCAGCCTTCGCAAGCCTTGCCGCTGATTCCATTGCCAAGGATCGTCTCAGAGAAGACCTCTGCTACCAGTGCCCGTAGACACCCATTTTCAAGATCCTCGGTCGGTAATAGGACGGCTAGTACGCCTTGCACGAGCAGCTGGCGCCACGCCGCCTCATTCTGCCCCTGCTCCAGCATGCAGGAAGGGTCGTTTTCATACGGCACAGGCGAGAGCGCGGGATGCGGATTGAGGGTGTGGTAGACCTCGCGAGGGTCTGAGGCCAGCGACTGGTATCCAGTGGCGCGTCGTGAAACGCGATATGCTGTGCCGAAACTTAAAACAAACTTCTACCAGTACCAGAGACGGTGTCCTCTACATACCTTTGACATGACTGTCAAGCAAACCAGGGATCTCGTCGAGTAGCAGCGCTTCCAGGTCCGCCTTCCTCAGTCTCTGCTCCAGTGCTCGCGTGCAATGCGCGATGATCTGGATCACCTCGTCTACAAAGACGTGGTCCGGCGTAATCTTGGTATACCAGGTATAGACGAATTCTTTCAGGACCACGGCAATGATGGCGTATAGCTGGAGATCCACTTCGTTCGAGCTTGTCAAGGGCGGCAGCAGCTCCTCGATTGGTCGCGGAGTACTTCCCGCCTTCTCTCCGTTGAAGAGGGTGCTGTTTGAGACATGATGGGCGCAGAGCGTGCGGCGAATGAAGGCTGCGGTGGCCTTGTCGGATAAAAAATCGGTCGCTTGCTTCGGCGCTTCAGGGTGACGAGCCGGTGGAGCACTGTGCGAGAGCTGCGCGGTGTTCGTAGAGGCGGTAGTCGCGGCTACATCGACTGCGGACACGATGGGAGGCGCTGGATCTGGCGTGTGGTTCTTGAGGTAGCTGGAGGTCCTCGGTGGGTTCTGCGTCATCGCCAGGCATTAGTGGGCATCTCTTCAGTCTCTTGCTACATGCTCCGTCTCCACTATCCAACCCTCTTCGAAGCGCTCGAGTGCTGTATTTACAGCGATCGTAAGTGCGATTGGTCGACTCTGTCAGCTACGAACAAGGGTCAGTCAGAAAAGCTGTTGCCGCATAGAGAGCTCGTCAGGAACATGACGGTGGATGAATCAAACGCAGTTGCTAGCTCAAAAATGTCTTCAAACGATCAATGCACGAGAGTGCTACAATGCTGAGTGACTCACGGTTTCTATTGCGTAGAACCGGTCTGGCTCTTTCGCATTGGAAAATCCCAAGTCCAGCTCAGTCGTGACACTGTATCCAGAGCGGTAGCGGCAGCAAGGCGGCAACGGCCTTTTTAAACGGCCCTTGGAATCGCAAACCTCATTCAAATGACGAGGATGGCGTTATGTTTCACCGGCGATATTCTGCCGCAACCTACCGCCCGCGTTGACGCTCGCGGCTATCACCACCCAAGCATTCCATTGTCAGACCTATAGCTTCGTGACCCTTTGAGTGATCGTCCTTCCTCCATGGCTTGTGGCAGCAGTGACTACCCGGTTTACCATAGTCCTTGAGCACACCGGCAAGGCGAGTCAGCAACAATGGCTCCCGCAACCCTCCCCGATGTCGAAGGCAAGCCCAGCACCCCGCGCAATGCAGAGCCCATCCTAACACCAGCGCAGAGCATCTCAAAAAGCTGGTCCAATCCCTCTACAACCTGATCGTCCAATCCTACGACCATCAAGGCGCCGCATCCCAAGACGCCATGAAGCGCGAGATCACGTCCCTAATCAGCCACCTGCAATCCCTTTCTACAACCGCCGCAGGCCTGCCAACCACCATCCCTCCGGAGGTGATCCAGTATATAGAACAGGGCCGCAACCCGGACATCTACACGCGCGAGTTTGTCGAGCTGGTCCAGAAGTGGAACCAGAAGATTGGTGGGAAGTGCGAGGCTATGGCGCTGTTTCGAGACGTGCTGGCTAGGGAGATCGTGAGTGCGATGCCGGAGGTTAGTGGGGAGGTGGAGAGGGTTGTTAGGGCTACAGGTGGGAAGAGCGAGGGCTGAGATGGTTCGTATCATGCCGGCTGCTACGAGAGGACGAAGAATAAGCTCTTGGCTGGAGGACCGTTCTTGCCGACGGGGCACCGATGAACGTGGAGCGACTCACAGCTGGGTCACGCGTGGACTGGTTGACGGACAGCATGTGCAGCAAAGCAGATGCTGGGTCTTGGACCTCAAGACTGGTGAAGCATGGGTAGACAGATTTGAGGAACTCACGAGGAAGACACAGGATCAGCTCTTCGTCCGGCCGCGTCTCTGGTCCCGCGGGCTAGCAGAACCCCTGAGTCGGCTCGCGGCCACTGCTAGCGGATGGCCATGCATACACAGGGGACGAAGCACCGGCAGGAGATTCCGCAATTCTCTTTCACGTTCCGGAGTATCAAGACGCCGGGGAAGACTTCCACAAATCACCCGCCGCGCTGGTCACTATCTCAGCGACAGCATACGTCGTGCTCACAGTCTAAAAGCTATACAACGTCCGGTGTAGGTGTAGACTCCGACCTGTGCATTGGCACTCTTCTCTCTAGCCTCACATCTTCACATTCGTCTATATCATCAAGGCACAAGAGGGGACACCCGAGGCCTTCAGATCACGTTGATTGGTTTCCAGTACTCAATGACTGTACTCCACACAAGATTGTAATAATGCCCCCTTGCCGATGCAAATGCCTTTGCCTATGCACGCTCGTACGCCAACGCCGGCCCATGCAACAGAATAGTGACAGTCGTGCTCAACTTCCCTGGCCGCACCTCTGCATGTTGACGCAGTGCCCCCAGGCTCTATCCAAGTTCTCGGAACCTTTAAGACCCTCACCCAGCCATTGCCGCAGGCCCGGCAACTGACGGTTAGGCCATCCGCCTCTGCTGCCCCAGTCTCTCCTCGCTACCGAAACGACCACGCAGGAAACGTGCCCGTCCCCGCCGAACTCAGCTGCAGGTGCTGATACGGACTACTCTGCGGATCATAGTACAGCCCCTCAACCTCCCCATCCGCGCGCCTCAAACACACGTAATAAAACCCGCTGATCGTAAGCCCGCACCCGTCCTCACTCAGCGCCTCCTGATCCCCCGCCCCGCCCCACCCAAGATGCCGATCCGACCGCTGCTGCTGGCCCGCCGCCTTCCGCACAAAGCACCGCTCCTTCCAGCGCATCAGGATCCAGTCCCTCTGCAGCTCGGCCAAGAACGTGCGGCTGACGAGGCGGTGCACGAGGTCGTCGTCGCTGATTTTGGCGAAGGGCGGGAGTTTGCGCCAGTAGGTCGCGTCGGTTGCGGGGGAGGAGGCGAAGGACTCGGTCTGGAAGGTGTGGGTGTTGAAGTCGAGGAGCTCGCCTTCGAGGTAGGTCGTTATGCTGGAGCTGCGGGTGGGGGTGCTTGCGGGCCGGGCGGCGGGGTCGTTGGTCGGGTGCTGGGTGGTGGAGGTGGGGGCGGAGGAGGTGCTGGTTGTGGCGTTGGCGCTGCTGATGATGCTGGTGTAGGAGGGTGTGTGCGAAGGGACGTTGTAGGCTTCCATTGTTGCGGCGAGGGTCATGGCGGAGTAGTCGACGGCATGAATGGTTACTCGGACGGGCCAGCGGTCTTGTTGGGATGATGTGGATGTGGCGTCTGCGGTGCGCCGGAGGTGGGGCGGTGTGTAGGTGTGACTCAGCCATGGCCGCGCTGGATCGAAGTTTGACCTGGCCGGGTCGAAGGTTGTGGATGTCATGGTTTCGTTGTTTCGGAAGCGGTAGAGGGTTGTGCTTGTGGCGGGACTAGGAGCTCGGGTGACAGAGGCGTTGACGGATGTTGCGCGCTGTGACCCGGAGAAGACGACACCTGGCGCTAGCCATGAGGTATAGGGTGGACTGGGGAGGCTGCGGGTTTCGAGAACGAAATCTTCGTGCCCTTCGCCGAAGAATTCTTTGGAAACGAAGCCTGCGTCCACGGCCAGAGACAAGCTGTCCTCATAGTAGTTGGAAGACCGTAGTCGGGAAAGGTATTTGATGGTTTCCTCAAGCCATGTCGGCGTTGCCGAAGGACTACTCGAAGAGGGATTCTCGAGATAGCCGCGCCGATAGGCGTCAATCCGTGCTCTTACATCTCGGTCCAGAGTGACGTTTGCTCCTGTAGCTCCTGCGGCTCGTTGCTGGGATTGCCAGGCTCGGCGGCCGGCCTCATAGCGACTTGCGCTTGTGCTGGTCGACGCTGCCGGAAGTCTCGAAGAGGTGTGTCGGTCGACCTCTCCCCCTCCATGCTGTCCGCGATATGCTGCCTCTCGATCCATAATATATCGCTGCATATAGTCCCTAGACCTTGCTGAGAACCTTGGATGCCGACGAGCGGAGGACGGTGATTGTGCCGCCTCGTGTATGTGCGTGCGACGAGAGTTTGCCCAGTTTCTGGTCTGTTGCTCCACATCCAGCTGGGACCGCCCCAGCACTCTCAATATTTCCGGGTGCGTGTTGGGCTGCTGATGGCGGAGCTCTTGCAAAACCTCCTCGAGTTCTTCTTCGTCGTCACCTTCCTCGTGCGCCGGCGACCAGTCGTAGAGATTGTTCTGTCTCGGTGTCCGGTCACTGTAGGCCATACTGTCGGCGTTGGGCGGGTCGTTGATGCGGCTCAAGGTGTTGAGGATCCTCGACAGTCGCATCTGCCGCTCCCGGTCCTCGTTTCGAAGCTCTGACGTCCTTGCCTGCGCTCTCTCCCGCGCTTGGAGCCTTTCTCTTGCGCTCCGCACCTCATCTAGCAGTTCCTGCTCCGCAGCCGCCGCATTCTCGCTACGCCATTCTTCTTGAGGATCAATGCTTCTGAGAAAGCGTATATTTTCTGCGTCGGCGATGTCCTCAGCCTGAGTGGTAAGCGTGGCTGCAAGCCCAACCACCGCCGGAGGGCTGTCGAGGTCGCGGAGTGCTGAAAGGTAAAGCTCGGCCGGTGAGTGAGGACGAGGCGCTGAAGGGTCCTGCATATTGGTGGTTCGTCAGTCGGCAGCCCGCCCGCTACGATTGATTTGTAGTAGCGCTTCATTCATGCCACTCTATGGAGGTACGTACCGCTGGAGGGCTAGCGGACCTGCGCAGCATCGGAGTATTGCTAGGTGGCATGACTCGGACTGCACCAAGGGTGCATGTACAGTCCAACAGAGACTGGAGATGTCAACTGCGTGGATGCTACATAGCACTACTCGACTGGCATAGCGCAGATGGATAGGTTGGCGGCTGGTAAGTAGAAGCTTGTGACGACGCGGTCGTCGGAGGAGCGGCTCACTGGTTGCGGCTGCTTTGTTTCGGGCGAGCAACACCGACAAAGCATGGCGTGACGCGGAACAATGCGGCTGAATTCGCTCCAGAGACATGGCGATGAGCCGAAGCAATGCTTCTTGCAGGAACCAGACCGAAGCTCGCCGTGTAGCTCATCAGGAGGCTTGATAGTCTGGACTGGGTGGCACAGTCAACCCTGGCAGCTGGACGAAGCACCTGTGTCAATATTCACTTGATGAAACACGACAACACCGATTGTCGGAAGCGATAGGCAACATGTTCGAATGTCCATTTGTTTATTAGGTTTAGAGGTATATGTTTAGGGAGCCCTGCTCCGTCCAGCATTCCTTTCGCTCTCCATTCAATGGCAGAGCGCGCCTTCAAGAACCAGCCTGAAGTGTAGGAGAATGTCCCTACGAGCTAGCCGCAGCTTGCGACAGGATTGGGAACGAATGCCGATGGTCACAGGGGCACAGTCTTCCGCAAGCAGAAGAACTGTTCCTGCCAACCGCCCGCCACAGGCGATGCGGCTTGTTGACCATCGGCGCCGCCCTGTTCCTATAGCTCACCGCAGCTTAGCGATACACTATGCCAACATCCCAGATGCGGACTGTGCTACTGTCGCCGTCTCCCACTGTGTCCAGCTGGCACTCAATACCAGTTGGGTAGACTGAACAATCTTCGACCAGAGGGTTGGCAAGCCAAAGCCGCTGTGGTGCGACAGATGCCCGAAACGACACGAACGAAACGAAAGAGTAATCGAGTGTACCCGCCTCCATAGCCGCGAGGCTTAACCATCTTCCTGTGATGCACGACTAGCTAACCTCCCAGAGATGCAAAAAGCGAGGCGTGTCAGATCCTGTCGGTGTATGCAGAAAAACGACACAAAATCCAGATACACGCTCGCTAAAAGACTGCGAAGAAATGTGGATATCCAAGGAAATCTCAACAGCGAAGGGGCGATGGAACCCAAATCGCTGGATCGAAGAACGCCGTCCCAATGATGTGGTATAGAGGTTGATGTCCTAGAATGACATCAAGTCGTTGAAGCATCGCATGTCTCGTCTCGTGTCGGCGTCGCAAAGGCTCTGCGCAGTAGCCTATAAGCTGCCGCCATGGGAAGCGGACGGTGAGTGGCCAGATCACCAGCTTTCCATACTGTCGACATCCGAGTCTTCACTCAATAGTTGCTATATGGCGGTAGCATACTGCGGTGCGAAGTCGTTGTAGCTCCACGAAAACCCGCCGAAGCCAGCGCTCGTGTAGTTCGGCGAGCATTGCTGAGCCAGCACGCTTGGTAGCGGAAGAGCCAGCATAGGAGCCGACACTTGCGGTGGAGTAGAGTACTGGTTTGTCGTGCAGTATGGCTGACTGAAAGACGGCGTCGGGGAAGGTAGCTGGAGGTTGTCCATACCCATGGTGCTCCAGAAGGTAGGCTGCTGATCGCTGCAGGTGGTAATGGTGGGACTAGGGGTCGACGGAAGCACGCGCCAGGACTCAAACGGCATTGCTTGAGGCGCCGGCAACGGTTGCGTCGGTTGCCACCAATTTCCAGCTGCTGGTGAGCTCGGAAGCAGCGGAGCCGGGCGAACGACGTCCACTATCCTCGGCGGCGGTGGCAGCAATGGATGGAAGAGTCCCATGATGGCGTTCTTGACATCCTCACCCCTCCCTTCCAGAAGCTCACCGGCGCCATCCTCCTCAAGACCTTCCAGAGCCCGCACACCTGTCCGAAAGACGTAGCGATTGACGGCTTGAACAAACTCGTCCTGGAGCTTCTTCAGCTGGACTTCCTTCTCGGCCCATGACCAGGTGCTGGCAGCCGTATCGACGGAGTAGATGTCCTTGTGGTATTCGATGAGCGCCTCGATAGTCTCCGGTGTAAGCTTGAACGCGACTTCGTGTTGTGACACCATGTCCACATGTACGACGTAAGCCTCGATGTGGATGAACTGGTAGTTGAACAGCGCCTCCACCAGTGGATTGGGGTCCTTTCGCAGTTCAGAATCGGGGGCCTTGGGGACCATGACGGAGCACAGGGACCAGATCGCCGCTGCGCCGGAGAGTGTCTCTGTGAGACATCGGTAGTGCTGCGGCACGCTGTTGAGGGGACGCTTGACTCGGTTTATCCGTTTCAGCGTCTGAGTTAACCACGGTTCCACGCGAGAGTTGAGAACGATTGTCGGCGCTGAGCGGGGCGCAAACGCTGCGGCAGAGGCCGGCAATAGTTGTATAGGCATGGTATCGACGGGAGAATACGAGTTGACAGATGCGACGGTTGTATGGGACGACGATGCAACGATGACAAACAGGACAAAAGAGATTAACGGTGAAAGCTCTCAGGCGGTCCCAACGAGGGAATTAGTTCGCACGCCGTGTTCAAGAGAGTAGGAGAGGTTCGGACGAATGAGAATGGAGGAGAGGGAGGTTGATGTGCGGGAGGTGAGGGTAGGGTAGGCTTAGGTGGGGTGGGGGTGGTCAAGTCTTTAATACAGCGACATCCGTTTTAGGTGGACAAGGCCGACGGGGTGGCCACGCCCGCAGGCTCTGCCGAGAGAGCCAGCGCCGGGGCTGAGTGCAGCGCTGCGCATCAGACTTGCAAATCGTGCATGCAAGCTTGGGCGACCTGCATGATTAGGCGGAAAACAAGCTGGACGGCGCAAAACACTGTTCATGTCCGTTTTGCTTCCGCGCGCTGTGGTTCGGCCCCAGCGACGGCAGTCGAATTGCGACATATCGCCGCTTGCGCAGACGATGCCTCGACTGCTGCAGCGGAAATGAGCGCGCAGAGGGCATCAGCAACGCATTCTCTCATGGGTGTGTCTCCCGCCAGAAACCGTCTCTCCGTATGCACGATCCCAGCTCTGGGGTGCTGGGTCGGCCCACACCAGAGGCCTCTACAGGCAGCTTGCATACCGGACTGCAGTGATGACCTGAAACAAGACTACTTACAGGCGGCTACTTCCCGGAGTCGAGACTGACGACAGCACTGGTTACCTGCTGCTCTCTCGCGGCCGTGTTCATCGTCAGCTGGGTCAATCCCAATCTCCAGGACGGCTTCGTGGGCTTCCAGAAAGCTTCGATCTCACAAGGAGAACCTTCCACTGCGTCGGCGCTGACTGCTGCATCGGGAAATAGGTAATGCGCTCGAGCATCCAGAGACGCTGCTCAACGCGAAGATCTTCCTTGTGCCTGTCAGACAGGCAGTGGAGGAGAAGGTCGAAGACGGACGAAAAGCCGGTCGACAGGTTGTCGTTGCTTGAAGCTAAAGATTTGGCGGCCAGGGCGCCGTCCAATCGCCGTGCTCAGACCGGGGTGAAGTCTGGAGAGCTTTGGCCGTCTTCAAGAGAAACAACGCAGCCATGTGATCTGTGAGAAGGCGCCTTCCAGCGCAATACAAGTAGCACGGGCGCCTGCCGAAGCATCTCATGACCGTGAAAGACCACTTCCCCATGCTATGACGACTGCCTTCAAAGGACAGCAGATGTTGATCGGAGCAGCCGGGCACGCCGGGCCATTCTACCGCCACAGAATGAGGCTGTGTTCGAACCGGCAGAAAAGAACACCAACACCAGTGGCGCGAGATCTCGGCATCGCGGGCTCCGGTCTTTGCTGTCGCCTTCCGTTCCCGTGACCGACTCTGGCCGAATTACTGCCGCAAGATGCGCTGGCCGCAGTCATGGAGAGCCTCGACAGATGAGTGCGAGGAGTTGACTGCTGTTTCAACTCTCTCGTTCTTGTTCAGCGGCGAATGCTGCCACTGGGCTCCGCTTTCTGCGATCTGACGTATCTTCGTTTCTGTGATCACCCCGGATCTACCTATTGATGGCTTTTTATCAGCGGGAGCTATCGATAGCTATCCACAAAGTTTCGATCGTTCCGTTTCAGAATCTGCAGAGAATCGTGGGCAGAAGGCGACGCCGACAGAAACCTGGTCGGATGCGCGCCGACTGCTGCGCCTCAATCCAACGCGTTGTCGAACCCGTCGACGGCGGATCGTGCAAGCCGGGTTCTCCATTGGAAGAAGCTCGGATCTCCCTTGCATGACATCTTTCCTTCTTCAGCATCTTTCAGCTGTGCAGGGGTGCTTCTGAACCTCATGGCAAAGTCGAATCTGCTGACTTAAGGCGAAGTCGGAGAGCGGGCCTGACACGGACTTCGCTCTGAATCCGGACAGTTCATGAAAACACTGACGCAGAACCGATTCTGCCAGCGCATGTTTCAGGATGAGTTGTTGGAGTCATTCGTGCATGAGGCAGCCATGCAAGAATACCTCACCGCTGAGGTGCTGGCCGAAAGGACGAGTCATCCAGCACCATGACCGCCAAGGCTCTTTCGAAGATACATGTACCTAATATGGATCTCCATTCTGATCTGGCACGGAGAGGATTTTGCCGGCTCATAAACTTGGTCTTTGGAGAGCCTGGCCAGCCTGCAATCGATCCGCAAGAGTTGAAAGACCCGGGTACCATATCTGGTAGACCTGACAATGGTCCAATGCTAAACGACACTCCGAAAACGTCTGCTTTGCGCTGCACGGCGTCCTCATGGGTCGATGAGGATAAGCAGTGGCTGTGCATGGCCAAAACACTTACCCATGTGTTCTTGTCACAGCCAGCGTGGGGATGATTTTTTTATTTCGCGCCAATCTGCTATGTTTCCCAGATTTCACGTTCGGCTATATTGATGGATGAGATATTGTTTCCAACCCTCTCCAGGACAGGACTCTATATCACAGTACACCTTCATGAGAGCTCGCGTGCAGTACTCCGAAAGGCGGAGAGAACTGATGCAGTGGCTGACATTCAGCCTGATAGTCCTTCTCGAGAGCGTTTCCACACCAGCTCTAAGCCACGCTTTTGCAGCGTTTTCTATCGTGAAAGCAATGTATTCTTTGGGTATCCTCTTATCGAAGCCTGCCACCCTCGCGCGAATCTTCCCCAATCTTACCTTGAAAGTGCATATGCGCTCGTCCGGCTTCTGTACACTTCGCTGCTAGAAGCATACCCTAAATAACTGTTTATACTTTGTGATCTTTCTCGATACCTGGCTAGAATTCCAGATGCCTCACTTTCGACTGGGTAGAGGCTCGCGCACCTTTGCTTCGCTTCGCTGTCCAGCTGGTATCAACGCTGTACTTGACGATCTCAATGAGTAGTAGGGCTGGAGATTTTATTCTTAGAGTATTCATTCGCGTGTGCCGGTAGCAGCCGCGGAATTTACCATGCGGACTAAATGCACACCGCTGACTCATTGCTGGATATCCCGCCCAAGATGCCTTCACTCCATCTGTATGTGGCTGTGCATGGAACGCTCCTCAAAAGTGAAGCGGAACTAACATCCTCTCGGGAGATTTGCCAATCCAAGGCGAGATGCGAGTGTTTGAACCTCTCAACCTCAACTACCAACACAGCTATGAACCCATTAACCGAAGTCGGCAAACTCTGTAACTCCTTGCCCCCTCAGATCGAAACGCGACGGATGGAAGCGGTGGAGATTTCAAACCGTGTACGCCACGCTTGATCATCTCCAAGCACTGCAACTAGGTTGCAAGTCTGTGGAACAGATCTCTCTGCACAATTGTTCAAGACGCAAATCAGCTCTTCAACCGCTTGAATATACCATCAAGCGTGGTCTGATCCGCACCCCTCTTCTGCCCAGCTCTGCTTCTGGTGCTTTTCGGCGACTCCGGCGACATGTGTGACTTCGCGTAGGCGGGAGGTGCCTCGTCATCACCAACATCTTCCTCATGTTCCGCCTCGCCATCTCCGACCATAGCACCTATCGGACCCTCCCTACCCTCTGTAGGCCCCTCCGCCTCATCGTCGAACAAAGCTCTCCAGCTCCCATCCAACACCCTCGGATCATTCCCATACAGCCCAACCTTATACGCCTTCTTCATCGCCTTGAGACAAACATCCCTCCTCTCCTTGAACTCAAACATCGGCTTCGGATAAACCCTAAACTCCCCCTCCACGCCCCCTTCCCTCCCCCTAACCAAACACCCCCAGCGTTTCTGATCCACCACCGGCGCCTTCCACGGCTCATAGATATACTTCTCGTCAAACCTCTCCAGCTCGGGTACATACCGTCTCACAAACATCCCCGCCTTATCCCACTTCTTCGGAAACGCGATCGGGGAGTAGATGCGGTGGAACTGGCTGTAGAACGCCACGCAGGCCAGCCACTGCCAGTTCCCGATGTTGCACGCGGCCTCGTGGTCGATGAGCCACTCCTCGAAGACTTCGGCGCCGCGCTCCCAGTCGATGTAGCAGCCGCCGCGGGTGAGGAAGGAGGCGACGGCGTGGCGCCCAAGGTGGTGTATCCAGCCCTCGGTTTTGAGCTGCCGCATTAGTCCATCTATCCATGGGAAGCCGGTGATGCCTTCTCGCCAGCGGCGGAGATGTTCTTCTGCTTGCGGCGAGTCGATGTCGTAGGTGCCCGTGATAAGGTTGGTGGAAGGATCAATGCGCGAGGGGAGGTGCCAGGGGATGAAGCGGCAGTGGGGATTGGTGACTGTCTGCCCGAAGGAGTAACCCAGCGCGGCTTGGGCGCCGAAGTACATGTCGCGGAAGAGGAGCTGGCCTGTGAGGCTGGTCGGTGGAGTCGATGCTGCACCTTTTTTGTAGGAGTTGACGGTATCTTGGGCGCGCCAGTAGAGCAGGCGGCAGGACAGGCTGCCGAAGTGGTGGTGTGGGGAGAGGAGGGTTGTTGATTGCGGGGAGAAGGCTGTGGGCGCTGTTAGGGGCTTCGAAAAGGTCGCGGTGTAGTCGGTGTCTGCGATGATGATGTCGAGAGCCTGGAGCGCGAGGGTCTCGCCGCCGCGGTGGGGGGTTGTGGCTGGCTTCAGGCCGAGCTCCGAGAGGGAGGGGACTGCGAAGTCGCCGTTGGGCCCAGCGAGTGCACTGTAGGACCGATCGGCGCTGTCTCGCTGGATGGCGTTATAGTCAGGCTCCTGCGAAGGCCTGGCTTGCTCGAAGTCGAGGGAGGTATCACCGGGGTCTGGTATAGATGTTGGTGCTGGTATGGGTCTCGGGATGGCTCCAAGTTTCTTGCCAGCCTGTTCAGGAGTAAGCTCCGGAATCCGCAGTTCTCTGTCACATTCGTACACTCTTTCAAATCAGACGCTCAACGCACCTGCTGAACCTGCGTAATCGACATCGTCGGCTTCCCACCATTCGCCCTGACAAGCTCATCAGGATCATACAACGTACGGCCCGTCCTTACGATGACCTTGACGCCCGCCTCTTTGGCTAGCTCCATGATCTTCTCATCTCTTTCCCGGGCGTACGCGTCCGTGTCCTTCTCGAACACAAGGTGCGAAATCCTCCATGCCTTGAACAGCTTCGGGAACAGTGTCTGGGGCGCCTCGCGGATGACGAACAGCTTCGATTTCGGGTTGAGCCTGGTCAGGGATGCGGAGAGGTCGTTTTGGCAGTCGAGTCTGGGTTGCGATCAGCTCTAGGTTCAGGAGTTGCTTCGCGCGCATCTACGAATGAGGCACCGCTGTGAGTATTCACTGGCACAAACTTACAGGAACTGGAATCTGTTCGGCCCCACTCTTGCGCGGTAGACATAGTGCGGATCCCAAGTCCATATCGGATATAGACATTCTGGGTCAAGGTCTAGCGCGGCCTTCAGCGCTGGGGAGTCATGGAGGCGCAAGTCGGTGCGGAACCAGTATATCACTCGCGGCTTCGGCATGGTGAGCGCGAAGGGTACATGAGAGGCTCACGTTACACCGATGGAGAGACCGAGGAGAGTATCGGAACGAGGAATGGATTGCGCAGCCATCTCGAAGCTCTGTAGAAAACACCGGCAGAGAGGTCATCAGCCAGATCGTTGACGGAGGAGGCTTGAGCGGGCCGTGATGCAGGTCCCGATTTGATCGCAAGCACCAGCCACATCTTGGACCCTTGGGACCGATCGCATGGAGCAATGAAGCTGGCATTCAATGGTCTAGGTTGATACAGAAACTCTTTCTAAAAGATATGCTACATCGTTGAAAGCTCCAACACCTAAGCTATGCCAATGTGTGTCTAGCGCCATCTCCTGTACCGGCACCTCGTTCCAACCCCCAACGCCAGGAAATGCACTTGAAGTTTTTCACGTTAGTCGTCCCACTCCTCATCGAGCTGGTCTATTAGACGGTTTTCATCCTCTGCTTGTCGCCCTCGCCCCCGGCTATTGTCGCCGTTCAGGGAGACACGACTGTAACCGCGCCGACTAGGCAGCAGGTTTGCGCACGAAGATGTAAGGATTATGAACGTATCCTGAAGCATCCTGTCAGCCAACTGGCCAAGGTCTGTAAAGTTTGGAAGGTGAAGACTGACCCTGAAGAAACCTCCAATGCCTGCCCAGAAGGAATAGTTGGGCAACTGCCGCCATCCTCGCTGGTGCATTACGTTCCGCTGATAGAAGTAGCCTCCGAGGAAGTACGCCAGAACCGCAATGAGCGCGCTACAGACGTCAGCATGTGAAGTCAGAGCCGCGGAGAATAACTCACATGATGCCAAAGACGCCTGACGGACCGACTTGCTGCGTTTCCTTCTCAATCCCACCGCAGGCAGCGAACGACCGAGCTTCAAAGAAGTATGTGCACTCATCCGGACTTGCGGCTACAAATGCTACCGTCGTCGACGCTAGCGGATCGCGTTCGCATAGCAGTGAGATGATTGTAGACTTCCTGCGCTTGTCTCCTTTCTTAGGCTCCTTCTTGTGATCATCCTCGTCTTTGTCGTCGTCCTTCTCGGCGTCGAGGTCTTCAGCCTCGTGTAATGACTTGGACCGTTTGTCGGCGCTTGAGTCGCAGGGCGAGCCGTCTGTGTAGTTCAATACGAGCTTCCTGCCGCGGAAGACTGGTTCGCCGTTTTGCTGTCTGGGAGGAGAATACACGTCAGCCTTTCGAACCCGACTTAGGTATAGCTTGAGGCCCGCTGTAATACCGCTTCCGTGTTGCGAAAGCAATGCGTATGCCCTTCTTGACCATTGTGCTTAGTCGAACACACATAGACCGCCGACTCACCCGATGGAGTATACGTCCCCGTGTAACGTGTAATATGCGCTGACGTTCGCCCACAGCGCCTTGTCCACGCCTACTACATCCTTCAGCTTTTCAACCACCGGCTCGCAGAAATTGAGGGTGAAGTTCATGGGATAATCGTAGCCCCTGGCGTGCCAACCCTCTGTGATATCATGCTTGTGTGGCTTCTTGCCTTCGACTGGCAGCCGCGCAACTATTGGGTTGAGATCGAAGTATCGGTCGCTTGTGGGTGATCGAACGGTACATGACTTATGAGGCTTGGCTTTGGTGTCTTCGGCGACGGCGGTGAGGGAGAAGAGGAGCGCGAGCGCCGTGCTGATGTCGAGGAGTCTCATGATTGACCGGCAGTCATTGAGAATGTCTGGAAGAGGATAGTGGTAACTTGTAGTTCCGACAGCGATATCGGAGCTTTGCGGTAGGTTCAACGTTGGAGGCTAGGTGGATATTTGCGAGGATTTCCTGGACCTCTGCTGCTCTAGGTCGAAGGCCGACAACAACTACTAGCTAGTTGCGGGTAATCGAAAATAGATGACAGAAAAGAGAGTTACAGAGTGTCCTCTATTTAGGATCCCGGTGCCTTGCATGTGGCTGTGACGCTTCGCGCGCTCGCGCTAAGATCGTGCCGTGGCTGAGCCAAGCTTTCGTGAACTGGACGGGAGACGCGACATCCGAGAATCGTGAACTCGAACCATGACCGTAGCTGCTGTACATTTTCAGGTTTGCGAGACTTGCTGGAGGGTCAAGAGCGAGCGTGGGTCATAAATACATAGTTTTCTTGAGCCAATTCCTTCGTACTGGAGTCTTACCTTTGACCGCGTCTTGTCAGTTCTGTACCTGTTCAACACATCGCGCCAAGTCCACTCCCTCTCTGGCATCATGTCCAAAGCAAAGTCGCAGGACGCTGCGCTTTTGGAGAAGCATGGTTATGAGTTTTGCGGACCGTGAGTTTCATCCAGCTCTTTCCAGGTTCAGAGGCTTACCAGAATCAGAATTGGGGCGGCTGCCATTTCGTTCGGTGTGCCACTCGCATGCTACTTGTTTGTATTTCTCTGCAACGATGTGTCTGGGTGCCCTGCGCCGTCCGTCTTGCATCCGACCAGCCTGACACTGGGACAACTAAAGCGAGATGTGGGATGGCAAGGCTTCTCCCACCTGCTCAACACCAAAGCTGTCGTTGCAACTATCGGTTACTATGCTTTCAGTTTGGTCCTGAATGCCTTACTGCCAGCTCAAGAGGCAGAAGGAGTGGAGCTCAGGTCTGGCGGCAGATTGAAGTACCGGATGAACGGTGAGTGTTGTTTGGCTAGACTTTGCGAGAACACATGGCTTACACAGTCCACCAGCTTTTGCATCCGCTTGCTTTACACTCGCTATAGCAGCTGCGGGAACTTTTGCACAGGGAGCTGATTTTCCGCTATGGACCTTCATCTGGGACAATTTCATCCCGCTCATGACTACGAACATCCTCATCTCTTATGCCCTTGCCACGTACGTCTACGTGAGCAGTTTCTCCGTCAAGCGTGGTAACCCAGAGCATCGAGAGCTTGCCGCCGGCGGTCGTTCAGGCAACTTGCTGTACGATTGGTTCATCGGCCGGGAGCTGAACCCGCGCGTCAAGATCCCTTTCTGCGGCGAGGTCGACATCAAGTCTTGGATGGAGCTCCGTCCCGGCATGCTGGGCTGGATTTTGCTCAACTTAGCGTTCGTGGCGCATCAGTACAAGAACTACGGCACCGTCACAGCCAGCATCATCATTGTGACTGTAGCTCAGGCGATATACGTTCTCGATGCTCTTTACATGGAGCCGGCCGTCCTGACGACCATCGACATCATAGCCGACGGCTTCGGCTTCATGCTCGCCTTTGGTGATCTGGCTTGGCTCCCGTTCACGTACTCCATTCCTGCGCGTTATCTGGCGATCCACCCTGTCCAACTCTCGTATCCAGAGATTGCCGGCATTCTTGCCGTGTACGGTCTGGGCTACTACATCTTCCGCTCCGCCAACAACGAGAAGAACCGCTTCCGCACCAACCCCAACGACCCCAAAGTCGCTCATCTCAAGTACATGGAAACAAAGTCCGGCAGCAAGCTGCTCGTCTCAGGCTGGTGGGGCACAGCACGCCATATCAACTACCTTGGCGATTGGATAATGTCCTGGGCCTACTGTCTTCCAACAGGCGTTGCAGGCTACCTCATCCAGCAAAGGTCGATCAAACCTGACTTTGATGGTCAATCACCGGCTGATGGGGGCATCCTTGGTGGTCAACCGGTAGTGACGGAGGTGGTGCCTGGTGAGGCGCGAGGCTGGGGCATGATATTCACTTACTTCTTCATGGTCTACTTCGCTGTGCTGCTCATCCATCGCGAAAGGAGAGACGAGGAGAAGTGCAAGAGGAAGTACGGCAAGGACTGGGAGAGGTACTGCGAGGAGGTGCCGTACAGGATCCTGCCGGGTGTTTATTAAGGATAGATACTAGATTTGGATGTGTGTGTGTGTAAGATAGCAACATTGACCTCGAAGACAGCTTAGTTAGATGCCGGAAGAGCCCCTGGTATACATGATTCTTCTCCACGATTTTTTCTCACTTCAGCCGCAGAACAATACAGTCGAGCGTCAGGGTAAAATAAGGGTTCAGCCACTGGCCGTGGCGCCTGAGCAACGAAGCGCGCCTGTCGCACGCAGGGTCGCTGTACGACACTCATCCGGCCGAGGTTTACTCTGCTGAGGCGCATCGTTGGGGAAGTGAGCTCGGAGGAGAGAGCAGAAAGGCCGTCCATCCAGGGTGGGAATAATTCTAGTGTCTCGCTCTGGACCAAATCGTCCCGAAGTTGCCCGAGCGCGCGAACCGTCTTCGGGCAGGCCTGTAGCAACGGCGCCAAGCAGCCCGTTCTGGCTTAGCGCCTCATCTCCAAAAACCTTTCGCAGCCCGCCCGTTCTTAAAAACCAACTCTCTTTCTCCCTCCCACACCAACCATCAACCCACCCACTTCATCTCTCCACTCAATTCCTTCTATCCAGCGGTTCATTCATCAACCGTCACAATGGCTCCTCCCGCCGGCGATGTCGTGCAGTCGAAGAAGTCCTTCATGGGCATGCCGGTAAGCTGCATCCACAGGAGCTCCTATCTTCCCCACAGCTCGCGTGCAATCCATCAACAACAGCTCTTTGCAGCTCGATTCAGCACTGCGTGTCCTCGCACAGGGCCGCGACACAAGCTGCTTATCGCTACAGGGCTGTTGTTGATGGCTTCTCGTCGGTTGTGCTGCCGAGCTCCGTCCGGGTTTGTGAGATGATCGCATCGGTTGCTGACCCGCTTTCCTTGACGTATAGGGCTTCATGGTCGATTTCTTGAGTACGTCCCACACTGCGACACTCCCATTGAGCCGTTGCGCTGCCATTGGCATTATCCACGACCTCTCCGACATGAACGCACGGTATTTGATCACTTTGCGGTAGCTGACAGCTTATCAACAGTGGGTGGTGTTTCCGCCGCCGTCTCGAAGACCGCCGCCGCGCCCATTGAGCGTGTCAAGCTGCTCATCCAGAACCAGGTATGTTGCGCTTGCAAATCGCATTTTCGCGACAAGTCTTGCACGCTTCAAGCTTGCGATGCACATGCCAACAACTTTTGGTGTAACAGGATGAAATGCTCAAGTCTGGCCGCCTCGACCGGAGGTATGCTGGTATTGCCGATTGCTTCAGGCGAACCGCTCAGGCCGAGGGTTTCCTCGCTCTATGGAGAGGTAACACCGCCAACGTTATCCGATACTTCCCCACCCAGGCTCTCAACTTCGCTTTCCGCGACACCTACAAGTCCATGTTCGCCTTCAAGAAGGAGCGTGATGGTTACGCCAAGTGGATGATGGGCAACCTGGCCTCTGGTGGTGTACGTATCAAATCCCGCTTCTGGGAATCCAATTCCACTAACGTGTATCCAGGCTGCCGGTGCTACTTCCCTGCTCTTCGTCTACTCCCTCGACTATGCTCGTACTCGTCTCGCCAACGATGCCAAGTCGGCCAAGAAGGGTGGTGAGCGCCAGTTCAACGGCTTGGTCGATGTTTACAAGAAGACCCTCGCCTCTGATGGTATTGCTGGTCTCTACCGTGGTTTCATTCCCTCGGTCGTTGGTATCATCGTCTACCGTGGTCTGTACTTCGGCATGTACGACTCTCTCAAGCCTGTCGTCCTGGTCGGTCCTCTCGAGGGTAGCTTCCTTGCCTCCTTCCTGCTCGGCTGGACCGTCACCACTGGTGCTGGTATCGCTTCTTACCCGCTTGACACCATCCGTCGTCGCATGATGATGACTTCTGGTGAGGTACGTATCGATCTGCCCTACATTTGAGTCGTGATTGCAGGCTGATATTGTTTCTTCCAGGCCGTCAAGTACAAGTCCTCCGTCGATGCCGCTCGCCAGATTATCGCCGCCGAGGGTGTCAAGTCTCTCTTCAAGGGCGCTGGTGCTAACATCCTCCGTGGTGTCGCCGGTGCTGGTGTGCTCTCCATCTACGACCGCGTGCAGCTGCTCATGTTCGGCAAGGCCTTCAAGGGTGGTTCCGGTTAAGCGTCGAGTGGATAGCGTCCTGCATAGAAGCTGCTGGTGTGGAGGTGCGGTGGAGAAAGGTGGTGAAGGTGATGGTGGTTCGGCAGCAATACCAAGCGTCCCCGGCGTGGAAGACTGTTCTGGTTACGGAAAGCAAACCGACGGTGTGAGAAGGGTGCCTTGTCCTCTGGCTCGTCTCCCTCCTTGTACTTTACTTACATCTGTACTACTGTGTTTTGTCCCGCTTCAATTTGATGCTTTCCCGATTCAGCCTGTGGTGTGCATTTGCCCTTTGCTACGTGGTCGGACTTCTCTGTCGATAGATGCACATTTCGGCATTGGGTTCAGCGGTTGATGTTTGGTCGCGCTTCATAAAATAGGTGCATAGATTGTTGGTTCATTCGCTACCTGCATTACCTTAACTATGACTCTCAACAATTGCCATCTCTTGACGCTTGCAGCTCGTAAGGTTCTTCTATAACCACAGCGCTCTGCAGCCCTTGAACAGCGACGAATCTACCGTCTTTCCCGCGGCCCTCGCAGTCAATCCGCTTCTCCGCACGACAACAAAGAGCCCTCCATGCAGCTCTCGATGACGATAGAGCACTTGAGTTCTGCCGCGCACTCACGACTGAGCCACCTCCTACCAGCCGCACGTGACACCAACGTACGTCATCCGACCCAGAGCGGCAACCAGCTCTCTTGAGGCCAGCATTCCTTTGAGAGCAGCCTCAACCCTTGCAGCGCCAGGCACCTGCATAAAAAGACCCCGGAGACAGCTTTGTCAAACTTCCATGCCGACTTTCCACACACCAGCCTTCCGCGATGCCACCGATACCGATCTACAAGGACGCTCCCATAAATCCAAACACCACCGCCGCGAAGCCAGAGGGTGTTACACCAAGAACAGCTGCGCGTGAGGACCAGCAACGACAACAACAACCGCAACAACAACCGCGTCCAACACCTACAACCACCACCGCAACCACGACAGATCCCACAGGCCCATCGCCGCCTCAATCAGGTGCGCGTCCCGCAGCGCCCACAGCATCAAGCACAACACACAATGGCCCTCCACCGCCCCAGCCAGGCGCAGTGCCCAAACCCCCCAACCACATACCGACAGTCACAGCCACTATCACCGAAACCATAACCCACCAACTCCCCCCGACCCAGATGCCAGCCCAGTACGCCATCCCGCCGCCCTCAAGCAACAGCGCGCCGACTCGCTCCACAGCAGCCGCAATGCCCCCACCACCACCGCCACCAGCACAGCATCCCGCACCCCTCCCCTCCAGCGCCGGCGTCCCACCTCCCCCTGCCCCGCCATCCTCATCCGCAATCCCGCAGCCCTCGCCCTTCGAGTCCGGCCAACAACACCCCCCAGCCGCCCCCGGAGCACCAACCCACGGCCACCGCGCGCGCCACTCCCTCGAGCACCCGCCCAACTACGCGCAGAACCCCTACATCGACGGGAGTGCCGCGCAGCGGAACGCGCTGCTCGATGCGGCCGAGGCGGAGCGGAGGGAGCGGAATAGCGTTGGTGCCTGGGTCGGTGCTGTTGGGGAGAAGCTGAGGGAGGTTGAGGAGGGGGTTTGGAGGGTTGTCGGTGGGGGGAAGTGAGGAGGTTGCGGGTTGGGAGGTTAGAGGGAGCTGATGGGGACTAGTGGGGGTGCGGGATTGGGGGGCTTGGATAGCGCATTTGGATTTGGGCGTACTTGGGGGGAGGTGGCTGGGGGCGAAGGGGGGTCAGAGCATCAGAGGGGAGGATTTAGGCGTCTGTGAGCATTTTTAGCTGGATAGAGGGACTGTCGTCACCGCGCGCCTGGGCGCTCTGGCGTCATAATGGACGGAGTAAGATTGGCTATGTTACGCTGTAAAAAGCATCATTTGTGTTAGGTATCAGAGTTTTGGAAAGAACCCTGCTTTTTTTTTTGGACAATAGGGGTTAATAGTTACAAGAAAAACCAAGCAAGTACGCTCAAAACCACCATGCATTCGATTCCGTGCTGGGTATCTCAAAACGAAGCCACGATGCCGGAAAAAGCCAAGATCCTTGATTCCAACATTAAGAAAGCTGCGAACGAGCTTAAGGAACGTGGCCGAGCCTTCTCGCCGAAGATGCTAGCCGAGATTTTAGCCTGCCGAAGAGCAGGAGATGAGAAGTTTTGAGGGCGAGAGCCAATGACCTGGCTCGAATGCGTCGTGTACGGAAAGCCGCCTCGAAGCTCGGAACAAGTTGTCGAAGCCAAATGCATCCTAAAGACAGCGATGAATGTCTTCAGAATCTGGCTTGCTAGGTCTCATCGCCCTGAGTAGAATCAGGATGGTATTCCGAGTCCTCATCATCCGTGCCAGCCATCCGCACATCAGACTGAGTTTGCGTTGGAGTCTCTCGCGCTAGAGCAAGACTGGTACCGCGCGAAGAATGCCAGTCCTCCACTGTGGGATTAAGGTTCCTTCGTACAGGAGCCTCGCTGTTGGCAGGTGTAGCAGAAGCGTCGGTGTTGCTTCTTTCAACTTGCGGTGTGGATGTTTTCGATCGGGAGACTGGAGCACTGGACGCTGCGGCGCTTACGGAAGGTCCCGAGGTGTTGTCAGTATCGTCGGGCGTGTCTTCTTGATCTTCCCGCAGAGAGTTCGATGCGTTTGACTTCCCTCCGCTGACCATGGTGTCGTCGTTGTCCCAGTGATCTCCATTTTCGCTCCTCGTATCCATCGCGTCATCGGCATTAGTGCCATCCTCTTCGCCAGCACCTTCGTTAGCCGTAAACCCTTCGTCACTATTGTCTTCGGCCCCGTCCACAAGCTTCTTGAAGAGAGGTTCAGCAGTCTTCAGCACCTCAGCAACCTCTGCACGCAAGGTCCGCTCCGGCTTCGGTAAGAGCTGTCCTTGTGGCAGGTGCGCGCCAGTGAGGACCGTAGTGTAGTCTCGCTTCATGCTGACGAAAACCTCGTCCGCCTTAGTGGCCATGTGTTCTTCGACCGCGCGGCACATGCGGATCAGTTCGGTCTGGACAGTTTCTGTTGCCTTGCGGAACATGGTATGCGACTCTTGACTGACGTGGTCGGTCATGGCACGCTTCATCCGCATGAAGGATCCTATTCCTATTGCGCAGAATCGATTAGCAGGATTCCCAAAGAGGATGACGGTAACGGGAGAACGTAGCGAGACTCACCGGATTCAGCAACGCATTGTTCGTACGCGGTTGTCATGCAGTCGGCAATGACGGGCACGAACTCGCGATTCGCGTCTCGCTGCATGTTTTGGATGACTTCGACCATCTGGGCAGCCAAGTGCGCGAATTGCTGATCGTATACGTTCAGTTGCTGAGCTAGCACATTCATGCCGGCTGCGCCAGCTCCGCGCGACCTTGCGCGAGCCTCGATCGACCTATGAAACGATTTCAGTAGAGTGTTGGAGCTCTTCTTGTAGCTCTCTAGGACATTAGGGAGACGGCGAACGAATGCTTTCTCCCAGCCAGTAGCTAGCAGCTTCATAACCGGTTCGAATCTAGCGTATGTTTAGTGACAGGATTTTCGACTGGTTATTGCGTCGTACTCACAGCTGTCCGTTGAAGTCATGGAGACCACCGGCGCCGGTGAACACACCATTCCTGCGACAAACTGCTTTGTAAGTGGCCCAGAAGAGACCCCCTTGATTCCTGTGAGCGCCCCATCGCTGAGAGGTAGGTAGTGCTTCCTGTTCTGCCTTCTCGCATGCGTCCTTGTACTTCTCGAAGATGTTTTCGGCCAGCGCCTCCTTCATCTCCCGGAGGCATTCTGCAACAGCAGCCTCCAAGCCCTGCGTAGCAATTAGTGGGTGACTTCATCCGACGGTTAGGTAAACGTCAGAAGAGAAGTGTTGACAGATGCTGTTAACATTGCTATGCCTGACATAGCTCATGCTGAGCTTTCCAAACTGGTACCGCAGAAAGAAGATGTAACGTACCTTCTCAAGCTCATTGAGTTTCTCCTGGAGATACGCGTTCTCTGACCTCATTTGGGTGTCCGACAGTTGAAGTCCAGTCCCGTCGTTTGAAGCCCAAAGCCCCATCGAGTTTGTGAGCTGACTGAAGCTGCTCAAAAATCGTCTGCAGCTCGTAATGCGTCCAGACTCCGTCAGCTTCAGGCAGTGCGCTTGGAGTTGAGGTATCTGTGCGCTAGTCAGTAAGAGCCATTTTCATGGTACAGTTTAACCTTACTTCGGTCTCTTCCAATGTCTTGAACCCCGGCACGTCTTCGTCCCTCTGCAAACGCCCGCTGAGTTTCTGATAAGCCCTGCTGCTGACGCAAAAGACAGGCAGAGAGCGCGCAACCTCATCGTAGTCTCGAAGATCTTCCTCAGGATTGAAATCCGCCTCGTTCTCCTCCATAGCATTCTCCTGGTCGAGTTCCTTGATGCCGGCAGCGAAATCTTGCTGAATAGCGCCCTTCGAGTATCCGTTTCGGCCCGCAATGCAGACGGCGCTGATCTCAGCCTTGATTTCGTCCATTTGAGATTGAATTGACCTGATCTCTTTCTGCGCCTCGATGATCTTCGCATCCAAGTTGATTCGTTCTTGCCTCGCACGCTTCTTGTTGGATTTGATCTCTGCTATCCTTTCTTCCACTCGCTCTTCCGTTAGAGGCACCCGGGATTCGCTTTCATCATTGGGCCTGGTTGCTTCGCTCTCAGATTCCGAAGAGTCAACAGCGATAGGTTGGGAGTCGAGTTCGAGCTCGAAATCACTATTGCGGCGACTCTTCTTGCGTTGCTTGGGGCTCTCTGGCGATCGCTTGCGCTTAGTTTTCTCCCTCGGCGCGAAGACTGTCTTACCAGCCTGTACCCTCTCAAGGAGGCTCTCCCATGTGTCTAACTGCTCGTCAGCTTCGTCATATACCTCCTTGTACACTGCTTTCGATTCCTTGAGCTCCTGAAACTCCTTCTTCTTCTCCTTCAGCTCGCGCTTGAGAGCTTCCTCTTGATCCCACTTGTCCGACAGATCGAGATTCAGGCTATCCTCAGCTTCCGTCACCGAGATATCGTCGGTCTTCGAACAGATGAACGTGACATTGCCATAGGTACCGTCGTACTTCAGTTGTCTCCTGAACGTGTTGCCCAAGAGGGATTTGGCAGTCTTGTCATCCACTGCGCGAGTGATCGGCGCAACTATCCACAAGCCTGTGCATTGCTTCATATATCCTTCTGCGACAGCGGCGCGGGCGGCATTGGAATCGTGCACACCAGGCAGATCGACCACGACAGCTGCAGTCTTCAACGCGGCAGACTTGGTATAGATTTTGACGACCTTGATCAAAGGCCAGAACTCCATCTGCTTCGGCTCTCCCTTTTTCTTCTTGTCCTTTTCTTGAGCCGTGGCTTTCTCCTTGCTGTCTACATAGAACTGCAGCTGCTTGTAGAAGCGATCAGACGCCGAGGCGACAATCTGTCGTGTGGTACCTAGAACGTCTCGCACGGCCGGAACTTTCATGAGCTGCTGCACAGATTGATCCCCCATCATCTCTTTCGTTAG
This sequence comes from Coniosporium apollinis CBS 100218, assembly GCF_000281105.1. Classification (NCBI taxonomy): domain Eukaryota; kingdom Fungi; phylum Ascomycota; class Dothideomycetes; genus Coniosporium; species Coniosporium apollinis. The sequence continues at coordinate 273,487 of NW_006913272.1, forward strand.
TTTGGGATACACGGCCCTAATTTTGGCATAAGCTATACCTGCCTCAGAATCCGCGTTGTAGACGTCTTTCGTGACCTTGCCTTCAGAATCGAGAAGGTCTGTGTACAAGACTTCCAGCTCTTTCGCCCAGTCCTCTGGCTTGATGAACTCAACTTCAGCCCGATATCTACTGTGTTCCTGCTCGCTGTCGTTCCAAGACATTTCTGTTACAACAGCGGTACAGGCTCGCATACAATTGGTAGGGACGAGTCGTTCTTCATCCAGTAGAGCGTTGATAACACTGCTTTTGCCGGCGCCAGTGTTACCGACCACCCCAAGCACCGTCCGGGCTCGTGTGGCTTGTTTCTCAAGCGTCTCGACAGACTTCAACCAGTTCTCCGCATCAAGAGTATCCTTGAGATGCGGGTACAGCGGCTCCTTCAGTGAACTCAGTAGCTCTAAGCTTTTCTTAACTCCCGCCTCAAGCAGCTCCGGAGACTCTTCTGTCATGAGTTTTTGCAAGTAGACGTTCTGAGGCTCCATCGAATCTGGGCGAGACGGAGCTTCAGCCGGCTGGAAGGGAGGATCCGACGTTGGCGCTGCAGGAGGGTGCAGTCCCTGAGGATAAGGAAACCCACTCTCGAGTACTTCGCTCTTGATGGGCTGCGGAGCCGCATACATGGACAATAACCGGGGATCAGGCGGGAGGCCATAGTGTGCCCCAGATTCCAACTTTCCATCGGGCGTGGGAGGAACCCCAGCCGGAGGAAACGCATGTGGATTCACATGAGTAACGGCGCTTTGATCTAGAGGGCTCGGTGGTGGCTGGACGGGAATATTTGGCTCAATCGGTCTTGAAACATGCGACGCGTTGGATCCTACATCTTTCCCAGTCGGCGGAGGCTTCGCGGGCGGTTGATCTTCCGTGGAGGGTTTCACGTATGTCTGCCCATTGGTTGGCTGCAGTGGCCTGCGTGTGCGTGCTTCTGGAGGATCCCTGTCCACGGCGCGGAATATAACGATGTTATCGTTGTAGTAGTTAACCTCTGCCAGTTTAGCGCCTTCAGAAGGAACCTCGTCGTCAAGCTTAAGCACTACGTCTTCCGCAGTTTTCTTGAAATACTCATTCTGGATGGTCTGAACCGTGATTTTCTGATACATGTGTAAGCCAAGATCTGAGACTGAGCCGAAAAATCACTTACACCATGCGCTTTAATCCAGAGAAAGTCAGATTCCTGACTGATTGCTTCTGGCTTCCTCTCATGATACAGAATACCAACCCAGAAGCGGTTCGGTTTTAGGAATTGATCTGGCCTCAGAGCTTTCGCGCGCTCGTGAAATCCGGAATTCATGGTGCGCAACTTAGAATGCCAACTAGATGGTGTGCGACGAGAAATGCAGGATAGCGGTTCTGTGCAGAAGGGTAACACTGCGGTTGACGTGATGGTCGAACAAAGTTGAGTTGAGAGAAGATCTGAACACCCTGGCTGAACAAGGCGCTCGAAGGTGGAATGGAACGTTTTCGACAGGATTGACAATGCTTGTTGACCAGCTATTCGCCGCCCATCGGTTTGGAACCGTGGAGGCACCCGAATGGTTCGCGTAGAGTAACGAATATGTGGCGCTGAAGTTGTACGCGACCTCGCGTTGGTCAATAAGATGCGCTAGAGCCGGTCCACGTGATCGTTACTTCACGAATATCTTATTACTTCACTTCTGGAAAAGTGCTCGGTCCGGTGAAGGCGCTCACACGCGGAACATCGGAACGGCTGCTGCGAACTGACCCGATCCTTCACGACTGCCCAGCATAGGTGAGGGGATCCGATGCGTTTTCTTTGCCGTGAATAAAGATGCGATGCGTAGGTGAATGAGAGGGCGGAGTTGGATCGTGAAGCGAGAAAACTTCCAACCCGATGATACGTGAAGACACTCGCCATCCCTCGGATACTTGCACCTGTTCTCTCTCACGGCTTAATGCCTAAAGTTCACTGTTTATGGGTCAACATCGCGGTGAGGCCGGTGAGCATACTTGCTTAAATCAAGCCTTGTGTAAAGACACCTCATCGTTCAATTCTTTTATAATTCGGAGTGCGTATACTTCAACGTCTAAGAATGCATCCACCTAGTGGTGTCTCGTTTCACCATTGATACATCAGATGGCTCCTAGTGCTGCCACCGGGAACCGATTGAGGACCACTTCGGTTTTACGATATGGCGCTACAAGATTGCATGGGCTTTCTACGTACCATTCGGTCTACGCGCCCATGCCGCGGCCGAATACGACAGGGTCAGAGCCTCGGTAAAGCGATGGTAGGATCTGTCGACTCCTATCCGTGGATTGGATAGAAAGATTCGCCAGATCTAAGTGCGACGCTGCCTCCCAGCGGATTTTGCATATAGGAAACGTTCCCCTGCACTGCTATGCGAAACCAAGGGCTCCCTCATACTCATATTCGCTAGCAGTTCAACTTTGGATCCCTCGCCAGCATAGACATGGCTATTGAGCGGAGACCGACGGTAGAATAGCAGCTCCGATCATGGAAAACTTCGGCCACTGCATTTGCGATACGGCTGGAGCACTCGCTGCACAGCCAAATCTACCTCGAACTTGCCTCGACAATCGCTACGGCTGAGACCGCGCTTACAGCGATGCAAATTACAAATCTCATTATATGTTCACACGCTAGGTCATATGTCTTCTTTGTCAATCTCGACTCTGTTTCTTTATGGTTGACCTCCGTTCTATTGTATCGACCTTTAGCACTCATTAAACTCTTTGTTTTATTCAGGACTCAAGAATGCCTTTAGATAATGTCCTCACGTTCAGCTCTATTACTTTTCAGTCTTATCTGAATACATCAAACGTTTCAGTAAGAAAAGCTTTCAGTTCCATTACTATCTTCAATAACTGCTCGAATCGCTGGGTCGATCGGCATGTCCGAGGTCGCCTCCGCATCCGAGGATATCCTCAAGCTCTTACAACCCTACATTGACCACTACGGATTACTGGACGACTCCACCATTACCATTGGAAACCTCCGCAATGCCATCCATCCAGTGTTTCAGCGCAGCAATTTTGACACCTCAAAGGACACTTACGATACCCTAAAGCCAGCTCTGCGTCTAGCCTCGCAGTTTTTACAAAACGATGCACTGCTCGAGTGGTGGGTGCAGGCAGGCCTAGGCCAGGAGGTGAGCGATCCGACAACCGGACAGGTCTACCTGAACCCCCCACCCAAGGCTGACGACCCCAAAGACAACCTCCGCACCACTATGATGGCCTTAGCGGAGATGCGATATCACGTTCGTTTCTCATTCGACCCGCTAACTGATGTATTTGGACACACAACCATAGACCGGACACGGCCATCCCGTCCCAAGAAGAATAAGATTTTCAATGCTGACTTCAAGGCAGCCACCCAGATCGGGCTAAGCGACCTCTTCGAATGGTGGGCCAGCCTGTATTACACCTCCGATAGCACTACTGAATGCCAGCGTCTGCGCTTCAATTTCTTCTTCGCCGTCAATATCGTCCACGAGCTGGCACATGCCTTCGGCGTGATGCGCCGTGGCGGCGGTAACGCAGAGCCCTGCCACAGCCGCATCGACATGCTGTCCAGCACCGGCGCCGAGATGGGCTGGTCATGGGAAGTATGGACGTTCGGCGGACAGATCGCTCCGCACGACGACTTCGCTGCGCCGACGGCCATGCTGGTAACTGCGATCCCACTCCCACGGGAGGTAGCCGCGAGAGGTGATCGCAAAATTTGTCCGGTGCCTATGTGGTGGATCGGTCAATGGTTTCAAACCTCAACTTGGCAGGGGATTGAACAGCACGGGAGAAAGGCGCTGCCGAGACCGCCTCGTGACTTGCCTATCCAGCTGGATGATCACGCAGAGTGGCAACTGGTTAAAGCGAAGAAACGCAAGCGCGATAGCGATGTTGAAGTCACTCAATCTATATCCAGGCCTTTGAAGCGTCGGCTGTGGCGCTCCAACACCTGGGCCCCCGAGACATCCCTCTCGCCACTGCTGACATACTAACAGGTCACTCAACGCAGGTTAAATTCAGTCTGACAGATAGGTAGAGAGATATACTTGGTTCCATACGTTTCTTCATGTCTCTTTCAATGCAGCTGGTTTTCTGATTGTAATCTCAGCAAGATCATTGTATTACAGCACTCGTGACTCGACCCGCAGCGGATCGGAGTCGTACCACCTAGTAGCAAGAACTACAATACCCACTCCTCAAACGCTATACACTCATGTTGACCCGCCGCGCCCTAAACTTTGTGTTGAAATTCAGTTGCCTTACAAACCACGCATTATGCGTTTCCCACTCCTTAGCCGGATCCTCAAGCTGAATCTGCGTACCCATCAGTAAGTTGGACCAAGATTTCTCTAAACCGCAGTAACTCACCTCAAACCGTCTTAGAAAGCTCGGCACAAGCTTATAGATCTCCAGTAGACTGATGTTCTTCCCAATACACGTCCTCGCTCCCGCACCAAACTGAAACATCGTCGCCCTCATCTCCTTGACCCTCTCCGGGCTCGCCTCCAGCCACCTCTCCGGCCTAAAGACATCGACATCCTCGCCAAAGACCTCAGGCCGCCTGTGCAGAACCCAAGCATTGCACCCCACAATGGTCCCGCCTGGGATCCGCTCGCCTAGGATATCGATGCCCTGCTTCGGCACCACACGCTCGAGGATTAGTCCCGCAGCCGGGTGGATGCGAAAGCTCTCCTGCACGACCGCGTCCAGATACGGCAGCTTCTGGCTCTCCGCCCAACTCACAGCTCCGTTCGCGCGATCGACTATCACACCGTCACGTACCGCGCCGTCCAGCTCAGCCATCAGCTTCGCGTAACACCGCGGATGCTTCAGCAGGTAATAGAACACGGTGCTGAGACTGATGGCCGTGGTCTCAGATCCCGCAAAAACCATGCTCACGCACGAGGTCAGGACTTGCTTGGAGGTCATGAAGGAGGGGTGGGCGTGCTGGGCTTGCGTGAATTTGGTGAGGAGGTCGATTCCGCGGTTGGGGTCCTGAGCGGTGAGGCCGTCGGATGCAATCTTCGCCATCTCGGCTGAACGCTCCTGGCTGCGCGACTGCGCGAACGCGGTGACGGGGAAGACGGTCTGGCTGATGCCCCATTTTTGCAGTTGGAGCCGGAGGGGATTCTTCTCGAGGAGCAAATCGAGAAGAGGGAATTGGCCGATCTGGGACGGTGTCAGCAGATTGTTCCGTAGACTGGTGTGGAAAGATGTAAGCGCTTACCGGCCCAGCGTAGCTCAAAAACCGTCCCAGAAATCCAACAATCCCATCCACATCCTCGTTCTTCTCCACAAACCCGAGCCGCTTGCTCCACGTCAGTTCGCCGATAACATCGAACGCGAAGAACTGCAGCCACTGGTTGAAGTTGCAGCTTCGGCCAGTGTCGGCGAAGAGCTGCTGCGTGCGCTCGAGGAAGAAATTGGTCGTCGAATCCACGAGCGGCTCGTACGACACCAGCGAGCTCATCGCGAACGCGCTGTTCACGCATCGTCGGTACTTGGCGTGGTAATCTTCGTCTGTGGTAGAGAAGAGGGACGGGAGACGCTGGCCGTTGGAGACGGCTTGTTGGACGGGGTAGAAATCGGACTGTGTAAGGGGACTTGTGAGTGTTTTGCTAAGGGGCTTGTGGTGGAGCTATGGATGTGTACCTTTGTCATGCCTTTGTTTAATCCGTATATGATCTTGATGGCACGAGGATCTGCGAACGAGAGAACGTTGGGTCCCAGCCTGACGATATCGCCATACTTGCGATGCAAACGTATATGAGTGTACTCTGTCTTCCGGCCAAGCGCGTCGAAAAAGCGCCACCAGTCTGTGTATGCTGCTAGCCAATGGCCAGGATACTTGTTAAGCCCTTTATTATATTTGTTGCTGAGTAGGTATGCTGTCACTGCGGAAAACAAGACAAGCGGCCAGTATGCGATGATGAATGGGAGTATCTCCTGAAGCAGCCCCATGATGTTCTGTCTCGACCAGTTTTGGACGAATTCTTGCCATCTCTGTGTGGTCACAACGTCTTGTTTATATGAACACTCTCCGTATCCTGCTGCAGACTGACGCTCAACTGCCGACAGCCAAGCGGCATTCACAGCACGGCATTATCTGGTGAGCGTGACAACTTGCGTTGACGTCTGGGAGTTCGGCAGTTGAGGCCGGAGCAATGCCGTTTACATAGCCAAGAGTGCTCCTGGATGCCATGCCCGTTACGAGTACAGTACGGACCCATAAATGATTGCCACTCAGTCCTCAGATCATCCTGTGGAGCGCATGTGGGGACAACCGCGGGGTCGTCTCTACCGACATTGGAGGTTCTGTTGATGTCGGCGTAAAACCAAAGTGGTTCGGAAGCCGACCTCAGAGTACAGCAACTCTGTATGAAGGTCGAAGTACGGGGAATTAATGGAACTGATTGGCACTCGTACCTGACTGCACTGCACTCTCCGCTGTGCATCGTGACCACGAGGAATTTTGTGTCAAGCCATCGAGCCCGGAGGATCCACCACGAAGCTCACGGAGCACATCGTTGCATCAGCGCAGCCGACTGCCACTCAGGCTGAACATGGACTTTATCGGGCGAACGTTGAACATGATTCAAGCACGATCTGAACACCTTAGACAATGCGGCGTTCTACGATGGAGGCTATATTACCGCTTTGGGAAGCGCGCGCCACGGAGAAGGCGGCGAGTTACCAGATATCATCCACAATACCAAAGTCAGAATACTCATGGCCATGCAATGTCTTTGTACATGTGTAATGTATGCTTTCTATGCTACCTCGTCTCTCTGCCATAGCCCTTGGAGAAAGAGTGACCACATTTCCAAGCGCAATGCTCTCAATCTTGGCTCCTGATTTCCTTTTGACAACGGTGTGCACGTGTGAGCTGGCCCTACAGGATTGATCTTGTCAGCCACTATCTGGTACCTCAGGAGCTTCCAGGGTTCCAGTACGAACTGGTGGGGTATTGGAAAGGGCAGTTCTCCGTACCCCGCGTTATCAAAACCTGGGGTATCGGATGTGGCTCATATCTCCGTTGCCCCGCAGTCATATAATACTAGGTAGTACCTCCTCAAGGCTGAGTTCAGAGTGGATATATCCGTTTACCTAGACAGCATCAAAGTAGAAGATCCCACATACAAACAGACAGGTACGTTTTACTCGAAGCCAGAGCAGAGTATCCATCTCCCCGTCCGAATGGGGAGTGCACAGGCTTGCTCGAATCCTCACTTGTCGCAACTTGCTGAGAAGTATATCTCATCCTACCAGAGGTCCAGCAGGAACCAACCGCCATCGTCTCGCCCACCATGCCTGTCGCAATCACAGTCCTCTACCCCCAAACCTCCGATGCGACCTTTGACCTCGACTACTACCTGTCCTCCCACATGCCCTTCGTCCAAGAGAAGTTCGGGTAGCGTAGCCTTTCGCCCCCTTCCCATATCCATCCAGACTAACACATGTCCCACAAACAGCCCACACGGCATGACCGGCTACCGCGTCGCAAAGCTCGTCGGCACAGCCACGGGCGACGAGTCCCCCCACAGCGTGTGCTGCACACTGGAGTTCGGAAGCGTCGAGGAGTTCCAGAATGCGCTGAAGGCGGAGGCGGGGCCGGTGTTGGGGGATGTGAAGAACTTCAGCAACAAGGATCCTGTGCTGTTAGTTGGTGATGTCGTTGGGAGTGGGCCATGAGGAGGGGATTAATAGTTGGGGGGGAGTGGATGTGTATATCGGGTAGTCATCCTTATCTGGGGAACGAACATATACGGCCCGTCAGTGCGGACCCTGGTCTCCATGCTCTTGCTGTGACAGTATGCCTTTTCAATCGCTCCTATGACACCGTCTGCACTTTTAGTGTTGGGCGGAAAAGACGATGGCCCACAGTCCTATTGAAGGAGGCTTAAGTGAGTCAGGCTGCTCAGTTCATTACTCTGTCGCTGCGGACTACGTCAGGGAGGATGCGAGGCCTCGTCAAACGTAGCAGTCTCTGGATGGAACTGCGGCCGCAGGTGTTAAAAGTATGGAATCGCTGCGAAGCCGACACGGCCTTCCTTGGTCTCGGTTGCTCAGCATTGATCACGCGACATATAGAGAGTCAACTATTCTCGTGCTACAGATAAGGAGAAGCTGAGGAGCGCTGTGTTACTGGATTGCTACCATCTCCGTGGACCGGAAATAGTCTCTCTTCGCGCTCTGCAGATGGGAATCTAAAACCCCAATCACAATCCTTGCTGATGACGTCGAACCTGGAGGACGTCGGATAGCCGGCTAGGTGCGTAGACGACTCAGACGCGCGGTTGTCAGTGAGAGAAACAAGTCCACTTCATGTCTAAGGAGCAGCTCAGGTGCAGAATCATGATCCCAGCTCCTCTCGGACACAGCGTTTGGATCATTGATGCGCCAGCCGCCGCTGATGTCGCTTCGCATATTTCCAAGGCATTTTCAATTGCTTGTTGGAAGCTTAGCAGCGGAAGGCGCTGGATGATCCCTGGCTAAGGCGGCCAACGGGCGCCAGCTGGGATCGGTGACCGAGCAGTGTCGCGCCTGCTTCGTCAGGGCTTTGCCAGAATGTTTCGCTGGGGCATGGCTCTTCACTTCCGGGGGTTGTTGATATCCTCTTCTTTCCCCGGAGCTTTAGCAACTCAAGCATCTCCATCATCACGCAGCTGTTGATCTTATTGCTTATCGCTGAGCTCTAGTTAAGACTATTGATACTGGACATTCACAACCGCGCAATATCTGTCTGCAGCGAAGCTAGCGAAAGCTCCCAGCAAGACTCACACCGTTACACCTAAAAGGCCGCCGCTCCACCCTACCTCGCCTCACCCCTCATCCTCATCCTCATCCTCCTCCGCCAACAACAACCACACCGCCGCCAGCATGGCCGTCATCTGGGGCCTCGACCTCCACGAAATCCGCTGGTCCAAATTCGCAAACTCTAATATGTGGTCCCGGCGGTACCACCTCCGCCGCACCAAATTCATCGTCTACCAGCTCGCCATGATCCTCTGCGTCGTGTCGGAATCCCTCGGCACGGCCGCGCTCTCCGACTACGTCTCGCAGCAGCGCTTCATCGAGCGGCACGACGGGCGCGCTGCGGTGCACAACGACGATTTCGTTGGCGCGGCGAGCTACAACATCTTCGTTGGGATATACGTCGCGACGATTTTCGGGGCCGGCTTCTTCTTCGATCTGATCTGGCCGGAGCGGCGGGAGTCGAGGGCGGTAAGGTGGGCGTGGAGGGTGTGTTCGGTGCTGGCGTGTTTGTTTGCGCTGAGTAGTGCGATTGCTGTTACGGTAAGTGACCAAACGAATTCTACACACCTGCGACGAACATCAAGCGACTGACACCATCGTCCAGGTCATCACCGCATCCTCCCGCGCCCGCATCACAGGCGTCGACGCCGCCACCGCTCGTGCCGACCTCAAAGCCTCCGGCGACTACCCGCTCGAGTACTCTTCCAACGCGCACGCCATCGCCTCAGTCGTCTTCGAGTGGGCTGGCTTGCTGGCGACCATTGCTGCTACCATCGTTCTGTGGATGAGCTATCGGCACAACGAGAGATTCGGTCCCTTGAGCGCGCATGTGAGGGCGGAGGAAGGGGTAAAGGAGAAAAACCCGGGGGTCGAGGAGAATGCGAATGCGTTTGATGCTGCACCGGTCACAGGTGGCACGTCGCAGACTGAACCGCCAAGACACGAAGCGGTATAAGCGATAGGGTGGTACAACAGGCTTTTACTGTTCTGTCTTTATCCAGTCGTCGGGGGATATTCTTTGAGGCACTGGCACCGGGGAGCGCATGGAGCGGGTTTCGTTACTTCATTGAGTGCAGCGTTCCGGCTGGATACCTAGTCTCTCTGGATTGTAAGGGCAGCAGTAATATAACGCGTGCTACCAGCACGATTGCGGAAACGTCCTGTGTCTTGCGCTTTGGCTCATAAAAGGCCATGGATTGTCTATTCTGTTGCTGCGATGCTTGCTTACACAGTTCTCCGGTCCGTCATCACCCTCACGATACTGCCTGGTCCCGCTATTTCTATCAACTGTGAGGATAAATGTCGTCAGCAAGGTTCAACGCACTGATGCAGTCGTTCTGTGCAATTGATGCGATACCCATAGAACGCGAAAGATGGGTCACGCGTGAGCACGTGATGTGGGCTCAATAGCAGTTGCGTGGGGAAAGGCGTCTGGCTGCTGGAGAGAGCTACAACATACCTTCTCATGCCAGCTCAGTAGCACGCTCATGGCTTGTCCACCGCCTTCGCCTCCGCCTCGAGAGTGAACTTGCGAGAAGCCGGTCGCTTGCGGGGTTATCGATCTCCCTTGCGACGACGAGGGTGGTCCTGACATGCCCTTGTAGCTGTGTTTGATGGCCGGCGCATCAGTCAAACTGCTTTCTGCACTCAGAAGGATGGAAAGCGAGTGAAAGTGGGGACAGAGGCTTTGGCCAATAGTGTTCTAAGAATCCCGGTCTGGGCAAAGGGAGGAGCGAGGGCTCAGGATGGATGAAAGGGAAAGCCGTGTGGGAAGCATCCAAGCACAACGTACAGGTACTTCATCAGGACATCCAGCACCTCGGTCCCGCCTTCTGACTGGTACATTCGGCCGAGTATGGGCGATATTTCTGCTTGCCGTATCGATTGGAGAATCTCGATCACTGTGGCGGTATGGACTTCCTGTGGGATGGGTGATCCGCGTCAGCACTTCCGCCAGATCTTGGTGTGATGCCCAAAAGCTTTGCATGTTTCCGAGACACGTCTCATAGACTGGACCGGAGCAAGGTATGGAGACCCCTCAACCAGCTCTAGTGTCTGAGAGCCACCGGTTTGGTACGAAGGGAGCTTCGAGATGCCAACCCACCTTCCCCCTCTCATCGGCACCATACGGCGCATTCTCCAATGCTCCTCTCAGCGCGCCCTCACTGTCCCCCCCACGGAGCAGTTGCCGTATCTGACCCGCCAAACTCTGCACGTCCGCCGTCGAGACGGGCACGACCGCGGGCGTGAGCGTGCCAAGGTCGAAGTTGGCGGCTGAATCAGGATCGTAGGCGTCGATGTTTATGGTGCGCCAGTTTGTGACAGACATGGTGGCTGGATTGGTGGCTTGAATTCGTGGTTGGATTGCGACGTGGCTGCGGTAAGGGACGTCGGAGTTTCGGCCGGTTGGTTCTGTGGTGAGATGGGTGGATGTGGGTGTGGGTGCGGTTGTGGTTGTGGGACTGCCCAGGTGATGCTTCCGCGTTCGACGTGGGTGGAAACTTGGCGGACAGTGTGGTTGAAGTTGGACCGAGAAAAGACAGATCGCGTATACGCTCCAAGTGTGACAGTGGTTCAATCGCAGCAGTTTCGAGTAGTACTGATCGAAGTTGCTAGTTGTGTAGTCGGGCCTACTGCCCAGGTAGATTTGTGACAATGGTGGCCGACATGCATGTCTCCCGCATCACCGCCTGGCGGAAAGATCAAGGTGCAGCTACGGGATCACATCCGCGCTCCAGTGTGTAACCGCGGTGCAGAACTAAACGCAGAGGCAAACACATTCGGATGATGTAAGACTGAAGTCCGATGTGATTACAATGGTATTCTGCCGCTTCAATAGCATCTAAAGATACACAGGCTCAGGCAAAGCCCAACAGCTCTCACGACAGGATCAGATCTGCAAATGCAGAATGTGATCCTCCAGTAGCAAAGCACGCTACAATTTGCGCGCCGTGCAAACCTGAGCACCGTCCCAGCCGAGCCGTTGTACCACTATCCCAAGCCCTGTATGAGTGTGCAGAATGAACTGCGAAACGATGCCATCTATCCGATGTTGTCCTGCAAAAAAGAAAGGTACCCATTTTGGTATCACGAGGCCTGAGCCACCCATACTCTAGTTATCATCCCAACGCCGAAAGACTTTTTGTGAGAGGTCGCCCGCTCAAAGGTGCAGAGTATGAAGGGTATAGAGCGCTGATCCGGACATAGGAAATTATTGGTACAGCGTCGATCGAATGAGGAGAATCGCTTAAGAAATCGCTAATGGGGTATTGAATATGTCGAAGCCGAAATGCAGTCGCTGTGGAATTAAAGTTCGTAGTCGATCAAGGAAGATGAAGCGGTCGGGAGGATGGCCTGTGGCTCGGGAGAAAGTTTGCTCGCTGGCTACTAAGGGGCGCGTTAGTCCGGATTTCTCGCGACGCAAGGTGTTGCTCTGTGAACCAACGAGCGCGCGACAACTCACCTAGCGAGACACCTCATCCCTCGGTGGAAGATGAAGTCGGAAAGCAGCCAGCGCAAAATCCCGACGAGTAGAAGTGGGCCGAAACGAATAAGATTGGATGGAAAGGGTGACGCGTGCACTTCGAGTATTATCGCCTCTTCGGGGGCGGCGGCGGCGGCTTTGGCGTGCCTGTGGTATCGTAGGCACCTCGTCCCATGTTGGTGGATTGAGATTCCCGGAGTATCATTGTGGAATGAGCGTCACTTTATAGCCAGTCAGTAACAGACTCCTCACATGATGAGGTGAGCTGACTGCTTCAGCGTGCGTTGCTGACTCACAGTGTAACTGTCGTAGGCAGCGAGGATGAACTCTCCGGGAAGAAGAGCAGGCGAGGTCAAGCTTGTATAGCACCCGCCTGCAGAGAAGACAGCTCTTGAATGTGTGACCGGCAGGCGCTTTTGTGGAAACCGCCTGCTATTTTTGGTGACGTGGGTCTTGCGTTCAGCTGAATGCCGGCGGACGAATATTAAGGTTCGGCGTACAACCAAGGAGACCGTGTGCGGAGACGGAAAGGCCTTTCAGGCAGACAGCCGTGTGAGTGTGTGAGATAGCGGAAGAGAGGATGAGTGAGCAAGCTAAAACATGGCGTGGGGAGCTGAAGGGTTGATATATGGGGGCCCCTTTCTGCGCAAAAGAATCGTACCTAGCTTGGCAGCAAAGCGAGACAAATGAAATTTGAGAGTCTCTGAGCGAACATGACGTGCCTGCCGACGGGTTTGCGGGCTGTTTCAGCGGCCAGCTTGTCAGAAAGGAACAGTAATTTCTGTGGCCTAGCAAGGGTGATGGATCGCCCTGACTTTCTGGGAAGCTGTTCCTGCAGTAGACTGAGATCCGTCTCAAGCCACTGCGGGCCCGTGTTCCGGCCGCCGGCCTGTCCATCAATCGACCGTCTCAACGTCGCTGCAGCAGCAGCCACAGTTGCCTGCGATTGTCCCTTCGCAAACAAGGCCCGCCATGTCTGGAGTGCGCCGTCGCCTCCAGCGCAGTGACTGTGCGACGAGTGCGAACGCTCGCATCGCAGCATGACACAGTCACGTCTGACAATCGGTAGCGTTCAATCTCGGACAGGCTGCCGGGCTTCGTAACCTGCTCTAGCTTGGCTGCGATGACTCGTTCGCAGCGCTAGAATTGAACTAGAAACAGCCTCAGCTTCCCGGCTGCTGCTCCCCGACGACCACTTCCACATCCCGCCCTCCGACTGTTTCCCCCAATCGCCCGCCATCTCCCGGGGCACCGGTAGTCCACGTTCGATCCAGCTCTGTGGATACGAAGCTGCCCTGTGTGTGGTGTGTTGTTGAGGAGCGGCTCGAATGCTATCCAAGCCATCGCAACCTTGTTGATTCCTGTGGTAAATCCCCAGCCGCGCCATTCAGCGCCGTCGGCGCGCAAGCGGGAGCTCTGTGAGTCGATTCTGGAGCTGGCTGCCCACGTACCTGCTGAGGGCCTGCCACCTCCCGTCTCATCTCTCAGAGACTTCTATCTCGTTTGCGGCTCTGCTCCGTGATACGAACGCAATCGTGTCTCGAGTAGCACGAGACATGCGATGCCCTCCCACGGCTCGCCCAACCGCCAAGCAGCTCGGTTAGGAGGAAGTTCTCTGTCCGTAGAACCTGAGAGGCCCAGCTCGTCTCTTAGTGCTAGCGCGTTTGATCGACCGCCTGCAACGGTGACAGCCGTTTCTCGGAGCAAAGAGGACGGATGCGTAAATACTCCCACAAACGCGCGACTGATGCGAACCATATGTAGCGGCAATCTTGGACACCGCAAACGCACATTGCCGTCTTATCAAAGATAGTGGCTGGCTGGCTGTACCACGTTGCTATTGCTTTTGGCAATTGAGGCTGCGGCGACCGTAAGGTGCATCTCAAACATGTTGCGTTCACATACAAATCCGGCAGCCGCTCTGGTTTTCCTTCTCTTGCAGAACTTGTTGCCGATGAAATCATCGTACTTCAGTGTTCGGCGGCTTTCCCGCAAGGATCAACACCCCAGCCTAGTCAAATCAAGCGGATCGTCACACATGGAAGAAACCCCGTTCAATCAGGAGTAACCGAGGCGGTAAGAACGAGTCGCAAAGCGATTGATACAGCAGCGGTTGCGCGGAATCGTGATATCGGGGGGATGAACCTAGGGAGACCCGGTTCTGTTCCACCGACGCAGCACAGCTTGCGATAATTGACCCTATCGGATACACATCCTCTAGAGGCCACTTGACGCACGACTCGACAAAGACTCGCAGAGTAAACCTTATCCAGGGCGACAGTCCCTCGTTGGCGCAGGGCCTGCAGCGACAGAACCTTACTGACCCTTCATCCTGCGCAATTTCGTGTCCCCATTGAGGTAACCTAGCAACTCGACACCCTGTAGGTTCTTGCATTTGACGTGCCGTGTCAGCTCTGTCTGCCGACAGATCGCATTTTCGCAAGGCTGAGTTCGATCCTTTGGGCTGCAGTTCGCACCTGCGGGGAGACCGGGACCTTGGACCTTGGGCGATATGCTTCGAACGGCTTCCTTAGCTGCAGAAAAAGGTGCATCGGGGATCCGGAATGGTGGAAGCGAAGCGCAAGGACCACACGGGATCAGTGTTCCTTAGAGAGCCATCCCAGCTCCACACGTGGCGGTGGCGCCCCCTTATGCACCCGGAGGAAGCTAGGGATAGGCAATCGCAGAACAAATAGGCTATGCTACACGTACAACGTTACGCGTCCTTCAATGTCGAGCCACACCAGTGGTTTCAAGGTTTAAGGTTGATAGAATCAGTATCTGCCGGCCGCATTTGGACTAAAACCCGGCTCACTCACAAGCCTTCCACGGCTGCGGAACCATAAGACAGAAAATAAGACCCAGAGTTGACGCCCAAGCGGATGCAGATAATAATAGCGGCTCGAGTGTCCGACGATCACCAAGACGTTGGTGATCGTTGTTCCATCACGTTGGTTCGTCTGTTGCTCTCCACGGCAGTTTTGAGAGCGCCCCTGTCGATCCTGGCGATCAGCACTCACGTCACACCGAAGAGCTGGCTTTTGGACCCTCTAACCCAGACGACAAACATCGTCAAACTCCACGATGGTCGGACTTTGCCATAGTTACTCACCATGTCTACCAAGGTCCTTGCCATCACTTCTCTATCTGTCACCGAATTTGCGGCACGCTCGCAAAGTCACGAGCGTCTCCTTTCGCCTACGCTCTTGATAATGCTGTACTATCGTATCTGATGCTGCAGCTTCCGACAGATCTTGATACACCGGCATAGCACTATAGTAGGTAGCGACACTCCACCACAGTCAATGACGCAATGCTGTGAACTCGCGCTCGGTGAAAGAGTTTGTTTGACCGCTGGCTTCTCATCAGTCTTTTCCGCATTATCTGTACGCAAAAGTTCGTATTTTCAATTCTTCTTGGGCAACAAACAGTCACGAGCTCATTGTCCGTCACTTTGAATATAAGTTGATACGGAACTCAGCCCGTTGTCTCTGTAATACTACTCTATCAAAAACATAGTGCCAAGAAACTCGTTGCTGGAATCACATAGGTCAATCCCAGAAGTGCCAACCGCCGCAATGACAATCCTATCATACGTGTGTCGGGGGCTACAGCCTCAACTTGTTAGCCTCGCACGTTCAGCGTCAACTCCATAGAGGGCTGTCCGCTCCTTCTTCTCCTCCCCCCGTTCTTATGGTTGACAGCCTCAGCGAGAGATCCGGTATCTCTGAAGGTCTCCTCCGTGGCGATATTCCTTAGCGTCCTGGCCTTTGTTGTGTTGTCGGTGATTCTACCCCCGGCGCCGGCGAGCTTTAGAAGAAGTACGAGCCTCGCTGCAGAGCCGGGTTCCATGCATGGTTTACCGGCCGGACTATCTGTGCAGCTCCAGTGGCGGTATCACTCGGACCGCAAGGCTTGTGGACAAGACAATGGATTCGTGCTGCTTCTAGGCCGGGGCGCGTTCGGCGCCGGACGCATCCATGCAGTGCTGTACCTTCCTCGTACATTTCAACGACAGCGAATCCAACCGCCTCTTTCGAGAGAAGGACGATCAAGCAGAAGTCTCAGCGATACGCCCAAACGACACAGGCCTCTAGAGCAGCCATAACGGTTACCGCCCCACCTCCGCAAGCAAACCCAAGCTCGACGGAGTGCAATAGCACGCCAACAAGAACGCCAACCGCAATGCATACCAGCATAGCAATCAAGAACAAGAAGAATCCCTTTTTGTGGCTAATCTCAGACCCAAGTACAAGGACGTCGGTCTCCGGATTCGCAAAAATGCGAAGCAGCAAAGGCAGTACCGGTTCAGTTTTGCTGACATCCTGGGGGTGACGTAGCGCCCCAGTGAGCTCGTCGTTGCGCCGATATCCCAGCAGTGGAACGCTGCGACGAGGATCTTGGCTCTCGACATCAGTGGCAATCTGCTAGGCCGTCAGCCTTTGACAAAACTTATGGAAAGGGATCTTCCGAGTGCCCTACCCTAGAGAGGCTACCAAAGCCGACCGTAGGTTCCTGGAAGAGGAGCCATCGCTCCAAGAGCCGGACGAGAGACCCACGGCGGCGTCTATGCAACTCGTCTAGGGCCTCTATGAAAGTAGCGGCTGTTTCGGACGGCGGTACCTCGAGAAACTCGATCCAGCCTCGTAGGCTGCCATTGGTGACGGCTACCGGCAGAGTAAAATGGCATTGGGAGCCGCGTTGGTGAGTATGTGGTACGACTTTGAACATGCTGACAGGAACCGTGGTAGTTGAGATATTCGGATGATAAGTGGAACCGCGGAAGAGTCAACGTTAGAGAAAGAGATGGACAATGAAGACAAGAATAGAACCATGGTTCGGCCATCGTTAAGTAAGATATAGTCTCGCTATGCTGGAAAGTGCACATTCCTTGGTGCGTGGGGAGATCGTCTGAGTGCACCTCGTAGTGCGCGGGTTTGAGCCTCCATGTAGTAGGGCCTAGTAGTTGTATGGGACGGGCCTGCAGTCTTTGACTCCCAAGCATTGACGCGCAGCCAAGATACTTCGTGAGATGCGCGGACAGGCGCGCTCTGCTGTGCGGGTTCATACTTTCAGTAGCAGGGGCCATCCGAAATGCTCGTTGCGGCATCCTTGCTCCAGCATGCTCAACACCAGATTCATGATCAAACTGGACTCACGATCTTGTTGATGGTAGAGCAGCTAGACCAATCTCATGCGATAGAGAGTAAAAGCTGTCCGTCAGTTTATGTCTTTGCTGCATCAGTCATGCAAGGTGATTTTGATCCATTGACCGTCCTTTCTGACTGTTCCCCTCCAGGGCTATGGAAAGCTTTCAATGCGGCAACGGACATTTTAGATGGCCCTTGTGGGCACGGGAGAGGTCGCGATGTTCAGCCCTGCAACAAGCACCGCCGGCAACTTACATAGGAAGGAGTAAAGGCTCAATGCTGCTACCACTAGATCGCAAAAGACGTTCATTGCGCTGAAGGGAATTGTTTGTGAATTTTTGAGTTTATTATATGATTGAATTGGTGTACAGAATAGCAGGGCAGACGCAACAAGCTCTACCAAGACACGCAAACCAGAAAAGGTAAAGCGCGCTCATGAGAGCGGCCGTCCCGAGTCCTTCGAGAGTGAGATCAGGAGCGGCTGCGCGCTGGGCACTGCGCCCAACTGCGCGTGCGAGCTACAGCAGCATGGAAGGCTTTTTGCCCTTCTATGGACTGTCACTCAGGAGAGCTCATCTACTTTCTATCGCGGCCGCCTCGCGCGAGGAAACCTCAGTAGCTAAAGGGTTCTCACGATGGTGAGTCGCCTCAAGAGGATTCAGACGCCGCTACAGCTAATCGATCGACGCGTAGAAAGTTCCTGTGTCGACCCACAAAGAATCGGACGTCTCACTCGTACCTAGAGCGCCTGAGAAGCCCATCAGTCAGCCAGATGTACTAGCCAACTCTTTTCTAAAGACAGTTGAGCCATACGCCCGTTTCGGATGGTGTAGTGTCCAATATCATCCAGCCATAGAAGAAGACCATGAGGCTTGGTTTGGGCAGAGGAGAGAAGTGGGTGAAACGGCGTCGAATCCATGCCCTGAACCCGAGTTACCTAACTGGCCCTTTCTATCTTGGGACAGTCAACGGGAAGCGAACTTCCTTCGTCAACGCATGCACAACAAGACGCCTTTCCCGTGCCTGGAACCTGGGTGTGATAGGCGGAACGCCAGAGGCTACGTGCGCGAGACCGATCTCAGATCGCACCAGAGAAAAAAGCATTCTCGACTGTCCCAGTCAGACGAAACAAAGCCGATAGGTGCCGATGGCTCGAACCGATCAGCTGATACTATCTCAGCGGTCATGAGGGAGCCCGAAACCGTAGTTGGCAGACCACTTGAAAGTGAAAAAGCCCGTCCTACTGGAGCTGATACAAGAGCCTCTACTCAAACCATCCGGGGCACAGTCACTGAAGAGGAGGAAGTCTTTGGTGCGAAAGTCGAGGAGCTGTCATTGTTCTCAGCGACATTGCCGATCACCCCCTCAGTAGAAACAGCGTACCCTCGAGGCGACTATTCAGCGACAGACCACAACCCTGCGGAGGATGACGACTCGTCCAGTGCATCCGAGTATCCGCGGCCACCATCTCCTTGGCAAGAGATGCAGCGGCGTGTAGTGGATGGGCACGACAATGACGCTAAGGCTAATATCACCCACTGTATGAAATGGATTCTCCACAATCGCTTGCCGTCGATGGACCAGCAAAGCCGGTTCGACGTACGATCGATTGCCGATGTTGATGAGTCCAGGTATGACACCATATCAACAGTAACGGAAGGTATAAGAGGCTGGAGTAATCCGACAGATGCTGGCGCTTCTAGCAATAGCAGTTCATCCGCTGCCCCTTGCCTTGGCTTCGATCGCACTAGTAGCTTGGGCAAACGCGCCACCGGTTCCCAAGAGGAGGGAAGTGACCAAAGCCCCGGCGACAATAGGGATCTGAAGCGTGCCCGCACTAATAGCTTCCTCGTCCCGGACGGCAAACATGTCCGCTCTAGGTATGCGTGCCCGTACCAGAAATACGATCCAATCGGCAGCCCTTATTGTTGCATGCCAAACCAGAAGAATCGCGAGGGGGGCTATGAAACTTTTCACCGTGTCAAGTAAGTTGAAGATGCCGCAAGACGGCATCGATCTTCCCCAGCTGACATTGTTTACTAGACAGCATGTACTCAAAAACCATGACCCGTTTGTGCGGTGCAATCGGTGCTGGTGCTATTTCAAAACTGAGAACGATGTCGCAGGCCATCAAGAAGTAGCAAGGTGCATTCAATCCCCGCCACCAGCCAAATGGTGGATGACTGCACAACAAAGGAAAGAGGTGAAAGAAACGAGGTTCGTCGGTAATGGTGACGACAGTTGGTATCATCTGTTTGGTTTGCTCCTCCCAGATCTACCTAGAGATGGACCCTATGGAATAAGAAAGCGTTATTCACCTTGTGCGTTCTCCACACTCACTCCTCTGTGCAGTACTAACAGGTCCGCAAGATTACGAAAAGCCTGCAATACTCCCAGTTGTGATAGTTCCTCCCACTCCTTCACTAAGTTCAACATCCAGCGCCACAAATGCAACGCCAAACCTGGTATTGCAGCCAACCCTTTCGATGGATAATCAAGAATTCGTGCCTTCTGGAACACAGAGGTTAGTCATGGCTCTTGCACATTTTGAAGCTGTTAGGTTCCTTTTAATACTCCTTTGTACGCTCTTGTCATTCCTAAGGCTCTGGTCAGGATCCCCTGTAGTTGTTAGTTTTTATACTCCCGTCTCAGTAAACCGAGTCCAGAGTTGTAGGTACCGTTCTATGGGAAGGCTAACAGGCGTGCAGCGACATCAACGGACAAGATCTCCTCGAGTTTGATGCGGTTGGCTTTGATGCCGCTAGCTTTGATGCCGCTGGTCTAGATGGCTTCGGAAACATGGATGAACTAATATTCAATTCCAACAACGGAGAGTTTACTCTAGACATCCCTGCTATATGCACGGCAACCCATGTGGCAGTGGATCAAGCCCAACAGCGTACAACAATATTTGCAGAAAGCACGCTAGCTTCACAAGACCAAGCTGCAGTTGCCACATTGCCAAGTGAGTCTCAGCCGGTCACACCATGGACTACAAGCGCCGCGGATAGCTCAAGCCGACTTGTTCGGAGCAACGAGCGCATACAGCAGGCGAACACACAACTGCGTGCTCAGATATCTCACCTGCGGGGCAGGATTACCGGGATAGCGCCGCTAGTCGACCGGTTGGATGAGCTTTTAGAGGAATATTTGATGGATCAGGCAGTACCGGAGGGTCTCCATGAGAGAATCTCTCAGTGTCATCAGATCGCATCAGATCTCCGCAATCTGCTTGACTGAGCGTAAACCGAACCTGCTGGCGACCGCAGCTATCGTTCACGTTTCTTTCGAGGTCTCAAAGTTGTGTAGAGGTCTTAGATGTCGCAAGTGCAAGATTCGGCAGGAAGCTTGGTTCAACTGTAGAGGAGAGGGAACGAAGCGGAACGAAGCGCTCCTGATGAGGGCCGCATTTGGGAAACCGTCGTCCCACCTTAAAACGCAGATTTTATCTACAGGTTAATCTGAATCGGCATAGTCATTTGTCTACAACACCCTACCACGGCCATCCAATTGAGCCTAAAAAGATCTTCACTAAGACGGTCTTTGCTAGATCATGACTATGCGACGACCCATGCCTCACTAAGTACCTACCATCTACTACCCACTTAAGTGGTCTTCAAAAACAAGAGAGGCTTGCTGCTTGATGGTACAAATGCCTAATCTAGATTGATGCAATTGGGCAAAAAGTCAAAAGAAAATGACTGCAGCTTCTGTGGATCGAACACAGTGCCTCCAGATACACCGCACAGATGAATTAGGCCGAAGTTGAACTTCAGTCTGGCGCTCTCCCAAGTGAGCTAAAGCTGCTTAATCGTGAGAGCAAGACAGGCTTAACAATATCTAATCCTTTCCGCGAACGGAAATGGACACACCCCACGCCGATGAAGACCGTGGATCACATGACCGCACCGCTGCCAGGCCGTTTGCGACGCGAAAAGATTGCGTCACTGCCCTTTCATCCCATCCAAACCTTCCAAGGTTTCCCTGTCGTTCCTGAAAACAAACACCAAGCCCCTACAACCACCGCTTAAGTTTCCCACTCAAATTCAACACACCCCTCTTACCACCGACACCATGTCAGCACGTCGCAAGAACCCCTCCACACCCTCCACGCCGCACACCTACACGGAGCCCATCCTCAACGGCACGCCCACACCCTCAACCAGCATGCGCAACAGCCCACCACGCACGCCCGCCTCCGCCCTCCTCCCCACGCGCCTCGAAACCCTCCTCATCTCCCTCTACCCCGGGACGCTCCTCCTCGGCTCCATCTTCAGCACGCTCTCACCCACCACACGCCACGCGCCCTACAGCGCGACGCTGCAGTCCCACCCACCAGACTTCGCGCCCTCGTACTTCGCGCAAAAACGCAACGTCTTCAACCTCTTTTTCGTCAAGCAGGGCTGGGCGTGGACAACGGCCGCGCTGGTGCTGTTTCTGCTCACGCACCCGAGTCTCGGGCCGCCGATGCGGCCCGTGTTGACGCCGCGACGCGTCAGGGCTGTGTTGAGGTATCTGCTGGTTACGCTGTGGTGGGCGGGGGTCACGCAGTGGTTCTTTGGGGCGCCGTTGATCGATCGCGGGTTCCTGCTCACGGGGGGCCAGTGCGAACTGATCAAGGACCCGGGCGCGAGGGAGGAGATGAGTAATACGCGGGAGTATGTCACCGCTGCCGGGTGCAAGCTTGTGGGCGGGCAGTGGAAGGGCGGGTACGATATCAGTGGACACGTGTTTTTGCTGACGCTGGGGAGCGCGCTGTTGTGGTTTGAGATCTTGCCGGCGGTGAGCAGGGCGGAGGGGCTGAGGGATGGGAGGAGGGTGGTTATGAGCGATGGGAAGGTTAGGACCGCGGCTAGCGAGGCGCAGAGGGAGTCCCATGGGGTTGAGGGAGGGGCGGAGGAAGGTCCTGGACTGGGCATGAAGGTCGCGCTGGGTGTTATGGGCATGATGTGGTGGATGCTGCTTATGACGGCCGCGTTCTTTCACACCTGGTTCGAGAAGTGGACTGGTCTAGTGGTGGCATTTTCGGGCTTGTGGGTGGTTTACTTCCTCCCGAGGGCCGTCCCGGCTATGAGGGCTATTGTGGGTATGCCTGGGGTTTAAGAGACGGACTTTCACGAGCTATCTGATAGGGGGATGTTTCAGCTGCCAGTCCAAGGTATTTCTTCGCCTGTGGAAGGCACGGATTTTGGTCAAAGTCCACATCGTTCAGGGTCACAGCACTTAGGTGGCTCTAACAAAAGTTGCCAATGAGAAACGAGATTACTTTGTTATGGCACGTCGGCCAGCATTTAAGTTCTGAATTAAATAGCCGCTAAACACCCAACGCTTCCATATACACCAACCCAAGCTTGTATGTATCAGCACGCGCAACCCTCCTTGGCACCCGCAGTCCCAGCACCGGCCAAATTTACTCTCGACGCATCTTGCTGCTGGCCTCCCGATCCCAGCGTCGTTTGCCCACCGACCCCTCTCGGCCCCTTCAGCTGTGTCTCCGGTATCGCGTTCGCGATCGCCGTAAACACCTCCGCAACATTCAGCCCCGTCTTAGCACTTGTCTCGAAGAAGAGCAAGCTCTCCTCATCCGCATAAGCCTTCGCCGTCTTTGTCGGCACCTTCCTCGCGTCGCTATCTCCCTCCTCGTCCGGCACGCCGTCCGTATCATCCTCGCTCTCGCCGGCCCCACCAGCGTTCACGAGATCGAGCTTGTTGCCGACGAGCGCGATTACGATGCCTGGCGAGGCTTGTCGCTGCAGCTCCGCGACCCAGTGTTGTGCTTTTGTGAGCGAGGACGCTTTCGTGATGTCGTAGACGACGAGCGCGGCTTGGGCGTTGCGGTAGTACATCGGTGCTAGCGAAGCAAAGCGCTCTTGGCCGGCGGTATCCCAGATCTCGAATTTTATGGTGCGTGTGGGGAGGTTGCATTTCTGGGTTAGGAAGGCGGCTGTTGAGGAGGATAGTGCGTTAGCAGGTGCCTAAGAGCGGGAGGGAATATTGAAGGGGGCGGCGGAGACTGGACGGGGGAGACCGGACGGCGGAGTAGAGCTTACCGCCTATTGTGGGTTCCTTGTTCTCTTGGAAGTCGTTGTTCACGAAGCGCATGACGAGCGAGGACTGCAGCACTTGTGTCAGTGTGTCCGTATAGTGATTATAAGATTGCGCAGATATGTACCTTTCCGACAGCTGCTTCTCCCAGCAGCACCAGTTTTACACTGCTGCTTGGCTTAGGCGCCGCAGATCCCGTCGAGTCGGCCATGAAGCGCGGTATGTGTAAGGTATGGAAAGAAAGTAGAGGGTGTTTGATCTAATGGCTCTGAATTAGGCGGCAAGCTCGGACTCCCACGATCTCTGCTAGAATAGAGTGGTCTTAGTTTGCGAGGTTTGTTGGTATGGGGGTTATATACGGAGATGTTCGGAGAATATCGTGCGCAGGTCTATTACAACCCAGGTTTGTCAACGGTAACAGATATTTAAGTTGAGCTTCATGACGTTCCCGGCGTTATCACACCTCAAGCCAGTGGATGTCATGTGACACAAGCGGTGGCGGTGCGGCTCCTGCCACAGCCGGCACAGTCACGTGACTCTGAAAAGTCTCTAATAATCTTGAGATGGAGGATTCACATCATAAAGTCGCCGCCACGAAGCATTCCTGTCGCACGCATTGTCACTGCTCTACAGTTACAAGGTCGCCGTCCACCGTTTGAGGTACTCCAAGTGTCGAAATCAGCGCCTTGTGCATGACCCCGCGGATAGTGTATCCTGTTTGCGACTTTGTCTCACGCCCAGCGTCTTCTGGCCAGCCTTCGTGGTTATGCTTGGGGTTATCCAGGTGCTACAACCACGCTGAGGTTGGAAGGCTCTCAAAGCATGATTTGACTCGCCTCGATGGGATTTACGCAGATGCTCGCTTGAAGCTCTTCGACGACGTGTCAGGCATGAAGAGGTACAACATTTCACATACCCCGGATCGTCATGCCCTTACAGCGGCAACGCCGCCCCATCCGGATCTAGAATATTGTGGGGTAAAAGGCCAGCAAATGAGGACTGGAGAAAAGCCGCAAATCAATGCTTCTGGGCTGCTTTGCCTGCCCTCCAGAAATATGTGCATGGAGCTACTGTTAGCGAGCATTATCGCAGAGTCCAGCCCCTCGCTTTTCAAAGCTCCCTCCAACAAACACAGGCGGAGGATTTAAGTTGTCAAAGAACTGCCGTTTGTCGAGAGGCGAGAAGGCCCAGCTCCGGCAGGCAAGCACCAAGACACGAGCATCGTCATCGCAGTCATGTGTTGGAATCCTCCGGACCTTCCGTTTAGTTGCGGCCCCGCTATCGAGGTGAGGAGGTGGCTTGCACCCGTCGCTTGATAAACTATTCTGGCCTTGCTTTGTCTCCAACTCTTCAGTGGATCATCCATGGCTCCTTGACAGCAGTCTACCATGAGTTCGCGATACCGATGCCGGGTACTGCTGGGATAGTCTCGTGTTGTCAGGCCACGATGGCCTTTCAGAAAGACAAACCATCCATGCGGAAAAGCAGTGAGGGGCACTGTCCAAGCGTTGCCGTTCAAGGGTTCTCTCAAGCGCGCGGCCGATCGCCCGCCACTAGCTTTCTCCCATCGCTAGACGGAGCGATCAAGTGGCTTGCCCTCGCAAGTTTACGTGGACGCGAGCGCTCCAACTCCGATCCGATGGCATTCTTTACAAAGCGCGGCTCTCTGCCTGACACAGATGGACAGTTCTGACCGAGAACCAACGACTTCGAACGCGCACGCTCTGGCTCTCTCAGTGCGGCTTGAGTGGCAGCCGGTGATCTCGCGCTACAGTCCCACAGTCCCAAGGTACGGCGTGCACGTGGATTGCACCAGTCAATCAGGGCGCGGGGATGGGAACCAAAAGGCCCCGGCCGAGGCGAAGCACGCGGCAGTTAGTGCGATGGTAAAGCCAGGTACGACAGAGCGAGAGGGTTCAGCCAGGCGCACAAAGCAAAAGTCCAGATGGTGGGCAGCCAAGTGTTGTACCTGCGGTCCTTGGAGGTAACAGTGGACGTGCTGGTCATGGACTGAACGGTCAATCGCATAGCGACGTGACCTGGACAAATTTGAGCGGCTGCAAACCAGATGATGCTTTTGCGCCTGTCTCGATAGTTAACTATGAGTACTCATACACGAGAAGAAGGACCGGTGTCAGCCACCGCTATCCTTAGTAAGCCCTGCGCTAGGCCAGCAGCTGCACCTGCACAACATGGATAGCATGGGTTGGGTTGATCTGAGGGGACTGCAGGACTGCTGACCCGATGCCCGAGTAACACCTGCCACCCTTGATCTGCTGCCCTTCTTTTTTTTGGGCTTCCCACAATTCCAGCTTCTTCTGTTGTCGACATCACCAGAGCATCCACTCGCATTCAAACTGGGAGACGCCGCTAATACTGTCATTCCGCCCGGCGCTTCGCCCAAGAGCCGAGCGGCTCCACTGCCTGCGACACAATCAGAATCGAGCCTTGCGGGTGCGGCGCGGCTTCCTGCACTTTCCCTGCTGCGGGGACTGCTTCCACATTCTTGCGGCCTCTGCCTACATTTTTAATTTCTACAGCTGTGCCAGTGTCAGGTTCCATCAGAACACACCGTACTACTACTGTCCGACTGCACCGTCGTTGCTCGCCGGCTTCTCGCATCAGCAATTGCTACCTGGCATCAATACACTCCGTTGAGGCTGTGCAGCACGTCAGCGTTGCAGCCTTAATCCTTCCTGGCTCTCAACTCGTAGCTTCTCAGGAGCTCCGGGATTGAGAGCCACCTTCCAGCAACAATAATCATGACAGTCTCCAAGGTGGGGAATTTGCTGTTGATCACTCCCCTTCAAGAAGCCGCACGCTAATAATAGATGTTTCGCAGGATATGCATTCGGCCCGTCCGTCGAGTCAACATCGGCCGTCGTCCAGCTCGATAGCCTCCAGCTTACCCTCTCGCCAGTCGCGCATCCACTCGCAGTCGCTGTCCGTCGGCTCAATCAATCCGGCACACCGCGTGACCCGTCGGAAAAGCATGACATCGACTGCTGCGAACAACGTCGTCGCAATGGCTGCCGCCGTGAAAGGGTCTCCGCCTGGACCGGGAACATTGAATAGGCGGACGTCGAAGGCGAGTTTCGGCCCCAGAGGGCCAGACCCAGGCAGCTACCCGTCCATGCCGAGCAGCCTCCCGAACAACGGCGAAGGCTTCGGACCAGGGAGCTACGGCGCCGGAGATGCCAAGAACGGTACCGCCGTCACGGATGGTCCTCCACTGGCCTCCATGCCAGAGGGCACAAAGACGAACAGCAAGGCGCGGATACGCCGTGCCAGCGAGGGCGCTCGGCAGAGCAAAGGCGATGGGAAGAGGACAAGTGGTAGCGAGTTGAGATGTGAAAAATGCGGGAAAGGATACAAGCACAGCAGCTGTCTTACAAAGCATCTGTCAGTAACCCTTGTGCCAGCATCCCGCATACATTCATATCTTGAGCTCGGATTCCGCACTCCGCATGCAATCAAGACACAGTGCAGCAGCTTGAGCAGAAATGAGAGTTGACACTTCATGCAGATGGGAGCACACGCCGGAATGGGCGATCACCTCCAAGTTGCTCATCTCGAAGCATCAGCAGGTCCAGCTTCTTGAGGCGGCCTCGGTGTTGGTCGCCATGAACCAGGACGCGGACGCTGCCAAGCACGGCGACAGCGATCACTCTTCAGTCTCGCCAGCGGCTTCCGGGTCATCTGACCTTCATGAGGATGACTCGAGCTCGAACGACACCACCCCGCCGCCACAAGCGGACGAGCATGTATTTGGCTCTTACTCAGCCAGACACTCGCAATATGGCCAAAGCAAACGCTTCAGCACCCAAAGCAGTGTCCTGTCACAATCCCACCGGTCATCTAACTCCGTCTTCTCGGACAGCGCTCCCAACGGGCACTACATGTCGCATTACCGCCAATGGAGCAATGATGGGCGGCCCACCACATCCGCAACTTCGGTGACCGGCAGTCACTACGACGATGAAGAGCAAGCGGATCTGGCAGCCGCTGTAGGTTTGTTGAGCTGCAGCTACGGCACGCCAAAGAGCGGACCGGTGACCCTCCCGGCGGATGTGCCGCCCGTGCCACCCTTGCCGGCGCGGTTCCTCAGCCAGATCGGTAACTCCACGATCGCTGCGCACGGCCCCCAGCGGCACTCGACCCCGAGACCGAAGTACACTTCATACGCGTCCGAAGGCCGTGATGTGGACATGGACGACGAGGGGCTCATGGATGAAGACTACGATGATCGGCATTACGCTGCGAGGGGCCGTAGCGACGAGGACGAGGGTGTCTTTGGCACTATGGAAGAGTAGACGCAGCTTCCCGCCAAGCTCTCCCTAACATGCTTATTACCGGCGTCCCTCAAGCAGAAGCTACCACCCCAAATCTGTCATCTATGTCTCATTTTCAATCTTCCGTCATCCAGCAAAGAAATCACAACACGCGTCCGCAGACACAGATCCTCAGCACCGAAGAGAAGGCACCCTGGCACAGTCTCACTCCAGCTCTCTAGCTCAACATATTTATCTCCGGCTGTCGCCATCGAGCGTTCGAGGTTAAAGTGGGGATCTATGCTTCTGCACCACGCGTGGCTCAAGGCATTCACTGCATCAATCATTTAGTGGCATTCGTTTACTGGAACTGGAGGCAGGGGCGCACGGGAATCTATGTGTTGATGAATGACCATGTATTAGGGGGGGCCGTCTCGGAACGGAAGGGACAGAAATCGGCCGTTTGTACATTCTGGCGAATTAGGTAGCACGGGGTTCTGGAAATCTGAGAGAGTTGTTATGTCTTGCTCCTATCCGTGCCGATATCATCCGTGCCAGCATTGTCCTACCAGTTCACGGCACGAGCTCCGCGAGGCGGGTGGGTGAGGTTGTTAAGTGGTTCATCTCATGATTCTCAATCGTTCTCTCCACGCAGTTGCAGATGCACAAAGTAAGAAGGCAAGTGATGAAGTATTTCTAGAAGTTCTTATTTCATCTGAGCCACCTAGCAAAAGCATCACCTCTTAGGTGTGCTACAAGCGCTAGAAAGCTATCATCCTACTACAAAAGGGCTGCCTCATGTGGGACCGCATCCCCTCAACCAAGAGGTCTGGCTAACGCCAAAGACCTCCGCCAGCTACAGAATTCCTGACTCATACCGGACTCAGTCCTCTCATCCAAAAGGTCTGGCTAACGCCAAAGACCTGATCCTACTACAAAAGTTCTTACTCATGTGGGACCGCATCCCCTCATCCAAGAGGTCGGGCTAAAGCCTCGATCGACCCCATCATCCAACTACAAAAGTGCTTACTTATACCGGACTCAGTCCTTACATCCAAAGGCCTGACTCATGCCAGATACCCTTCCGCGTTCTTGCAGGAAAGCAGAACGCTGATATGCGAGTCCTCTCAAGGTCTCGCTGTGCGTAGCCTTCCGATGACGCCGCACGAAGGCAGATGTCAGTGTTTCGAAACAATGAAGCGAATACTTCCGACAGGACCGCAAATCCTAGTCTTGAATCCGTTGAAGTCCCTGTTGCTTTCCCAAATCAAACAACCCTGACCGTCTCTTCAAAAGCGATGTGAGCTCCAGAATACTGCTCAGTAACGCTGCAGTAGAACGGCGCTCCAAAATGCTGCTCCAAGTTGACCTTCTCTTCGAGCGTAGGAGTGTTCTCCAAGACCTTCTTCCGCCTTGTTCCACAGACTCAAGCTTCGTCGTCCTCTTCCAGTGCTCTTCTCCAACTTCTCTCCTCTTCGCGAAGCAAGTCGTGCCCTCAATGTCCTTCCGCCCTTTCCGGACGATCAAGTTCTTTTGACAATCCGCTGCAGCCACAGCAAATCCCACTTCAATCACGCCTCCGTCTCATGTGCCGAACAAATTCCACGGCTTCGTCGTCGTCCGGTGGCAAGTGCACAGGAATGTTCTGCGGTGCCGTGTTCTCCGTCTGGCTTCCTGATGCAGTGCCAAACTGGTCCGCCATGCCTGTGTCTTGAGTCTGCGCCGTGGTGTCCTGCGGCTGGTTTTGCATTCTATTAATCTGAGCCAAGCCCTCCGCTGCTGCGTCCAGCATTTGGTCCACCGCTCCCGAGAACGACCCGCCGGGTAGCGGATTGTCAAGAGTTCCCCAGCCCGCATTCACATCGTCGTCATCGTCGTCATCGTCATCATCCTGCGCAGCTTGACCCTGGTTTTGAGCCGTTGAACTCGGAGGCTGATCTTGTGCTTCGGTGTCGTCAAACTGGCCCCCCATCGCTGTGTCTTGGGTGTCGTCCGTTGGTGCAGCGAGCGGGGCACTGGGAAGATGCCAGTTCTGTTGATTCGACGCAATGTGGCTAAGGAGTTGTTGCTGAATCGCGAATCCTACCATCGGGTCTCCGGGAAGATTCTGATCATTCGAGTTCGATATCCTCCTCGAAGTCGACTGGAGCCGGTGGCCGTGACGTTGTGAAGACCATGCCATTGACTATTCGTGTGTACATCCGGGGAGCTTGCTCGGAGGGGCCAGGCTGCGCGGCCTGTTGCGGTTGAGATGGAGTCTGCGTGCTTGACCCGAAGCCTGGCAAACCCGCGAAGATGTTGCGCTGGGAGGGTTGCTGCTGAGGCTGCCCTGTCGGCTGCGTGCTTGGTCCAGCGTATTGTGCATTCTGCTGTTGCATCTGCACTGGGGTCTGTCGGCTCCCTACGGTTTCAAAGTACGCTGCAAAAGGGTCCGACTGCAGGTATCGTGGCTGCGCCGTTGTCTGTGTGCTTGGCCCAGCGTTCTGGAAGGAGTTGGACTGTGTAGTCTGCTGCATCGACTGCATTGGCGTCTGAGGGCTGAATCCTTGCCCTTGCACTCCTCCAACAGGACTCGGCTGAACGTTCTGCTGCCGCATATGAGGAGGAGTCCATCTACCCATGCCTAGTCCTGGAAGATTCCCATACATAGGGTTTGTCTGGGAAGTCGGCTGCGGTGGTTGCACGTTCATCTGTGCACTCGACCAAGGACCCTGTTCAGCGGGTGTATCGTCCGTCATAGGAGAGTCGAATTGGCCGGCTCGCTGGTCCGGCTGGTCTGTGCCCATCATGTCGTCGTCCGCATATAAGCCGACCTGCCCCGTTTGCTGGTCCGCCTGGGTCGCTGGTTGTGGATCCAGCGAAACTGGCTCAGAATCCCCCATGATGGTGTCGGATGGACCATCCTGTGCCGTTGGCGTTGCGCCCCGAAAGTGCTCATCAATATCCTCTTGAGTCAGGTCAATCACGGTCGCCCTCGATGGCAAAACGGATGGCTGATTCAGAGGAGCGCTCGTGGAAGGCTGAGTGGGGGTTTCGGGCACATCAAACTCGTCAGGCTCATCCACGATAGTTTGTTGCGCAGCCGCAGCCCAATCTGGGCTTTTCGGAGCACGCGCTTGATCAGCCTGTTCAGGACGGTCGTCATCGGCTCGATCCGGCATCTCATAGTCTGGCTCCCCTTCAGCGTCCCGGTCTTCATCCAGCTGCGGTGACGCGATCGATGGGGGCTCAGCAGTCTGGAACTGGTTCGCCTGGGGCATGGTGGGCGATGGAGACCATGGCTGCGATTCCAAGTATGAGGCGCCGGCGTTAAGCGGAACCACTCTAAAGTTCGACGCAGGACTACAGAATGGTTAGCTAGAACGTTATGGATGGCTCAGGAGAAGTAGCTTACTTGAGAGTGGGCTGAATGAACGCAGGCTGCGGAGCAAGATGCGTATTGTTGCGGCCCTGCAGCGCCTGGATCTGCTCCGCAGAGAGTAAAGAAGCGCTGTTTGGAGGAGAAGTTGCCGCCACAGGAGAAGCTTCGGCGGGAGTAGAAGGCGCGGGAGGAGCGGGAAATTGTGGAAGCGCAGAAAACCCGAGAGGCGCAAGAGGCGTGGTAGGAGGAGGAAACGTGCCTCGAGTGAGAGTTCCACCAGGAGCAGTAAACCCAGCAATGGTGGCAGACGCAGCGGCCTCAACCGCCGCAGGAGGTAGAGGGAGCCCGGTAGCCGGAGGAAACGAGGGAATCCCAGAAGGCGCGACAAACGCAGGAGTCTCGACAGGGGCTGAAAACACAGCCGGAGCGTATCCCTCAGGAGCTTGGAATCGAGGAGCAGGCGTAGCAACCGCTTCGGTTGTGTCCGTCCGCGGTGCGTGCCTCCCACGCTGAGAATACCGCACTGGCCTCTTGATACCTCGCGGCCGGGCCTGAGCGGCCATTGGAGCCCTGACGGAGGAGGATCCAACTGGTCCATCGCCGACATAGCTGTCCTCCTGAACGTCGCGGAGGTCCTCAACTGCAGGTGCCTGAGGCGCGGGTTCCACCACGGCCACCTCAGGCAGAGCTGCCGATGACGGAGGTAGAGGCACAAAAGGGGCGGCGGGAGCATCCTGCATATGCGCATCCGCGGCTGGCATTGCCACTGATTCAGCTCTTGGAGCCTCAGGCAGGATTGCCGGCGCGGGAGCGGGAGGAGCGGAAGAGGCGGCGGAAGGTTGAGAAACAGGAGCTTCGACCGCGACACCAGCGGCCGAGACAGTATGTGCCCTTCCTGCAGGGCCTTGGGAGCAGATGGAGCAAGGACAGATACGCTCTCGAAGGGCCTTGGCTTGTGCCTCTATCGCCTTGTCTTGCTCCTTCACTTTCTCCTCAAGAATGGTGATGCGTTGGCCTCGTTCTGATTTCTCGAACGTGGCGTCGGCAACATCCTCCTGCAGAGTCGCGAAGTGTGTGCCGGCCTGAAGCATATAATCTTCAACCCTTTCCCGGAATGATTCGTGTTTGGCTTTCTCCACCTCAAGCTCCTCGTGCATCTGCTGCTGGATTTTTTCGGCTTCATTGCGAGACCGGTCCTCACTCGCTTTGATCATTCTCTCCACCTCAGCCTTGGTGATGCCAGCCGCCGGAGGCGCCGCGTTCCTCTCGAGGGCTTCGAGCCGCTTCTGGTGGTCGACAAGGGCCGCTTCATGCTCTTGCTGCTGTGCTTTCAGGCCAGCGACTCCGTCCAGCTTATAATCCAATGCCTTGACGGCTTTCCAGAGGTCATTGAATGCCGAGTGAAGCGTCGGAAGCAATTTCCAAATCTCCGCGGAAGTGCTGCCAGCGCCAATAAGCTCCAGCTGGTCTTCAGTGCCCTTCACCCGAGGACCCAAAGCTGCAAGGAGGCCTCGAATGGATTCCAACTCGTCTTTCAGCTCCTGGGACATGTCATCGCCATTGCCTTGAAGAGAGTTCAGCGAGCTCTGCAGCTTCTCAAGACCCTCATTGAGCTTCTTTTGGTTCTTGGCAAGGGAGTTCACTCGGGTATCCGTCTCTTTCTTTCCCCTGAATTCAGCTGCGACAACCCGGAACATGAAGCCAAGGAGAACATTCTGGGCACGTTTCGCAAGGTCGAAATCGCCCGCCCGGTGCGTCAGCTTTCTGATTTCTCCCCAAACAGTGTCCTGAGTAGAGGATTTCAACTCAGTTTCCACTAGCCCGACCCGCTTGGAGAGGCTCCTCTTGGTATCCTTGATCTGGAATTCAAGTTCTTGTACCTTCGAGGAAGTTGTTGTGCCTTCCGACAAAAGGTCTTTCAGTTGACCTTCAGCGTGCGTGACTCGAGTGATCGTGTCCGATGATAGACCACGGAAGATCTCAACTGCTTGTGTCTCGTTGATCTTGTCTTCTTGAACACTGTCCAGACGTTCGCTGATATACTTGTTGAAATCTTGGAGGTGGTTCACGTCGTTCTGGTTGGTCTTGCTTAAGCTTTTGAACTGGTTGGGGAGTGCTGACAACTGTCGCATGAGGACGTCGGGTACGGCCGGTGTGGGTTCCGGTGCGGGAGTGTTGCCCCAGATGAGGGTCTTGAGGCGTAGGAACGGCCATGCGAGGAAAGTGCGACGGCACGCGTTCAAGGCGATGAGTACGAGGAGGAGGACGAGAAAGACGCGGTAGTGTTGGATGAAGACAGTGAAGAGGTCACCGAAGGCGCGGTTCAGGTCGCGGAGGACTGCAGCACGTCAGTTCTCGATGCGCTCAACGAATTATTTAGAGGACTTGACTTACAGGAAGAGGGATATTCTTGGGAGAAGCCGTAGATCCGGTCGTTCTCATCAGTGTACACGGTCCACTTCGCCATGCCGGACGTCTCGAACTGGCTGGGGTGGAAGACGATTTGCTGAGCTGAGCTGTTACTGGCGATGCGCTGTTCGGCCAGCAAGATGGGAGCGTGCAGCGCTTGGTCGGTGGCGCCTTGCACGGCACGCGTTGGAGAAAAGATGTCCGGGAAAAACTGCACGAGGAAGGTCGAGCCCATAACACACGCGATGATCTCCTTGAGAAACATCTTGTAGAAGTCCCGCAAGCGCTCGAAAACGAATGCACGATATCGTCGAAGACAGGCAAAGGCAGTCAGACGCGATTCGCAATGTAGAATTTGTGAGAATGTGGTTCAAGAAGGCAGGCAAAGTTGTTGCGTTGCGTTCTTAGTGTGGAAAATGTTTGTGGA
The DNA here is from genome assembly GCF_000281105.1 of Coniosporium apollinis CBS 100218. NCBI lineage: Eukaryota > Fungi > Ascomycota > Dothideomycetes > Coniosporium > Coniosporium apollinis. Next base: position 307,422 of record NW_006913272.1, read on the forward strand.
AGTGGAAGGTGTTGCGGCAGAAACGAGATTGCTCATATAGCTGAAGCGAGTGCGTGTGAAGTTATTTAGCGCGAGGCACTGAAGTGAATTGGGTGACGCAGGCTCCGATAGATAAGGCGGGATTGTCGGTCATTCGGGTGCTGCTGATGTATTCACGGGTGTGCTTGGTATTGGATTCACTTTGCTTCACGAGCCCCGTGCAAACGCGTACGCGGGCCATCTGGCTTTTTCAGGATGCATCGCGGACAATGGAAGGAGAGTCTTTCAGATTGCAGAGAAATTTGATGAATTTACGGCCAATGAGAACAACGCCTAGGGAACAACAAGCTGAATGACACAATACCTCAAAGATTCTTTGCAAATCCTTTCCTGCTGCCATCAAAGCGTTCCAGAAGAGCCCGTAGCTCGCAAGCAGATCTTGTTCCACCGCCATCGTGAATCCAAGATTTTATGGGATTACGTCTACTGCGTTGGCTTACATGGACGCTCGAAACAGTGCGTGTGCTATTCAGAATTTGACATGCCGATAGATTGATAAACTACCATTGCGAAGGACAAAGGCTGAAGCCGATTCCAGACTAACAAGGAGGTCAGGTCTTTGATGGTGAGAAGTTGTAGTGATGATAGTAGAACTGACGCGGGATGAGGAATAACTTTGATCCGCGGCCCATCCAGCGCCAAGAGGGCAAAGAACTCTCAACCTCAGATTTGAGGTGCGTATACACTTGCGATCGATGCGCTGTAGTGGACCGATCAGTAGTAATAGTTACTATCTGTCGCAAATATTGCATCAGTCCCTCCGTTCACGTGTGATAATGAGTGAAGTTTTGTGATAAATACACGCTCGATAGGCCGTCCGTATACTCTCGCCTAACGGACAAGCATCCGCGTGTGGTTAGTAGGTGGGCATAAGAACATGATGAAGATTACTTCGATTGATGATGGGGTCACGGAAAGCACGGCGCGGCAGTGACGATGGTTCAAGACGATTGGACTTTTGTTTTGGAGCTAATTACAGGAAAGCACGCAGCACCCCGAACGCAGCAAAAGCAGAACAGAAATGCAGAATAGGAGACCACACCGAACGCCAAACGCCGCAAACCCAACTCAAAAAGCAATACAAAAAACCTACGCATGAATCCAAACGCTATGAAACACGAACAAAAGAAAACATGCGTCATCCACCGAAGCCCTAGTCAAGAAACACTTCCATCCCCCAAACCCCTCCGGGATCCTGCCACATGGTGCCAGCGACAGGCGGCTAGCAAGCCCACCTCGAAGCATGAACACCACTCTTGTCGCTCGCCGGTTTGGTTGCTGCGTCCAGCTCCTTGCCCTCCACTGGCACAGGAGCTGACGGACCGGGGGAGGCGTTGGCAGGATCCCATCTACTACCGATGACACGGCCTGGCCGAGTTGATGGCGCCGGGAGGATGCTGCACGCCATCCAGGAATAGTCGGAGCCGGACACGATGGCGGGGGTGGTTGTCGGGGCCGACTTCTTGGTGGCTGCCCCACCCTTGCGGGTGTGCGCCGGCTGGGAAGTCGGACCCTTGGTGCTGGTCGCGGGTGCTGGTGTTGGCGGAGCGGCAGTGGTGGTGGTGGGGTCGCGAGGCGCCCATTTGCTTTCGTATATGCCACCGGTTTTGGCGGCTAGCGGCGCAGCGGGAGAAGAGGAGGGTGTCATGGTGGTGTTGAGGGGCTTTTCGGTGGCCCACTTACTGGCATAGATGCCAGTCTTGACAACCGGCACGGCGGCCGGGGCGGAAGCGGCCGCGGGCGAAGGCGACGTGATGGTGTTGAGGGCGCTTTCGACGGCCCATTTGCTGGCGAAAATGCCAGTCTTGGCGACAGCAGGCGCGACGGCGGTCTTGTTCATGATGGCAGCCATGTCTTCTTGAGGTTGGTGAGGGAGGATTGGTTTTGGATTTGAGATTTGTGATGGTGGTTGTAGAGTGCTTGTAGTTTTTGTGCTTGTGGAGTATGAGTGTGGATGTTGTGCTTCAGGAGATGGAGGGACTTTCTGTCCATTAAGTACCTGCTGATATGACTCTTCATCAACCTTTCCAACATCTTCGCACTGTGGTTCTGTGGTTGGGGGGAGTAAGCTTAGCCTGTTTGAGTGTCTGAGCGACGAGAGTTCGGTTATCATTCGCGCCAACCGTGGGCGAGCCGAACAATTCTTCGACTCATCAACCACTTGCGACCGTTCCAGCAACGTGGCCACGAGGGCACCCGTGTCCTCGTGCACGGCAGGAAGATTCTGCAGCACAGTCGCATAAGCCGCCATCGTGTGATGTTGCCATCAAGCTTCCTCAGCTTCATACCTCCACGGCCTCCATCTGCTCCGCCCAGCTTTCTTTCTGGCCCTCGACGGCGGCGCGAAGCTCCTCTTGCGCAGCCTGCAGTCGATTTACCAGCCCCTCTTTCTCAAACTCTAGCAACGCTTTCTGGCTGGTCAAGAGAGCGTTCTCACTGAGGAGCTTGTTAGAATCGCCCTCAGCGCTGGCCAGTGCATTCGCTAGCTGTTCTTTCTGCACCTTCCACACTTCTTTCTCCGCCTCGAGGTCGCGCACCCTTTGGTTCAGCGCTTTGCCCTCCTTCTGCATTTCCGCCTGCATGATAACCAGATTTCCACAAATCTGACGCACATCTTGAGTGCGTAGTACCCAAACAAGCAGGTGCGCCATAACATTTACCGCGCCTAGGAGAATCCATAACCAGCATTTGCTGACGAAGTGGTGAACAAGAAAACTGAGAGAGTCCAGAAACGTCAGCTCAGGGCCTACATCGGTAAAGGCGGAAGTATCTTGCCAGATATCGAGATCGGAAACAGTTGGATAGATTATGTCGTTCCCGCCGACGCCCACTGACGGGCTTGCGCCAGTGTCTGCACCATTGTCAGGTCCGAGGCCATCGACTACGATGGTGATCGGGTCGTCCTGCAGGAAGGGGTGTTCATTCCCCGATGCATTGGAAGGCGGCGCTAGCGCCGACTGATAGGTCCAGAGAGATTTTACCGTGGCAATGGGCGCTATTATGGCGTGAGACAAGGTGAGAAGAGAGGATCTGGTGAGGCCAGTATAGGGACAGCCCGGATTCTCTAGATACAGGCTAAGTAGCACGATTACGATATCAACGAGTACGTAGAACATGTTGATGGTTCAGTGGATGTCTGTTTCGTAAAGATGATCAAGTGGTGGTTGCCAGCGTGTTCTTTTTTTCAAGATGCAGGAGAAATAGTTCCAGAAGAATGAGTAAGAAGGAGCTGGACGTTGAGGGGTCTTTACCATCGATTGTGGATCACTTTGTCAAGAGGCCATTCCCAAGCGGCCGTTATCTTTCTGCCATTGTTAGGCGGCCGAACGATGAGACTCATAGAACACTTAGAGTCACAAGACAAAGCTACCGTTAAAAGAGTTGCTCGTTCGGGAATCGCTCAACGGAGGCACACAACAGGTTCTACGACTGAGAACAGGCGGAGGAGACAAAAGTTAGTGGCGCGTGGGAGGACTGAGAGCTCAATCTACAAGCGTTCCTTCACCGCTTCATAACCAGTATGAGTAACGAAGACTACGATAGACGCGGCATGAAGCGTACTGCAAAAAATCGAGACTAACGAATGGAAGCTCTGTGACATATGTTGGCTAAGCCTCTACTTCGATACTCAAGCCATTATGCCCATCTTACTGCCATCGGTGTCCTTCGGGGTTCAAGTTGGCCTTAAGGCGGCCTCTGCGACGGCTTGATATTATGGTGAAGTGCGGATTGCTGACTTCTTCCCAAGGATCTCCTCTGTCTCGGAAACTCAACATCTTCAATACGAGGATGTGTGCACATCAACACGCCGCGATCAAAAACGAGTGAGGTTCTTCGAATTTCGTGCAAAAGGGGTCGGTGGAACATCTGAGACGTGCGCGATCCGATGCCGAACACAGCCGAAAGGCGGAGGGGTGGAGAGAGCAACGTTAAGATAGTCAACCACGATCTTGATATAAATTTAAGAGCTTCTAGAACAGAGGTGGTTCATTCTTCCCTCAATCGTAATTCATACTATCTACTTCTACGTCCATCCGGCTCTCCGATAGCATAAAGCCCTATCCACCGCCATGACGTCCTACACATCGGACTATCCCTCTACAGACTTCGATGCCGACTTCAAAAAGTTCTTCGAAGAGTTCTACGCGACATCCGACACCCCCGATGCGCACGACAAATATGCAGATTCGTTTACCGAAGACGCCACCCTAATCATGGCGTCTAAGAAAGCCAAAGGCCGCTCAGGTATGCCAGATGCGTGCACGTGATCTGCCAGAATCCCACCTCACCGTTTGCTTCATATGGCTGAGACTCTGCATACAGAAATCCTTGCCCTCCGTAAAGGCCTGTGGGAGAAGGTCTCAGGCCGTCTTCACAAGCCCCTGAAAGTGTTCCCCTACGGCGCGAACGCGGACGAAGTGATGCTGTTCGGCACTGTGGACTACGAGCTCAAGGACGGGCGGAAGGCGAATGTTGACTGGTCTGCCCATGCACATTTGGTAAAGCAGGAAGGCAAGGTCAAGATGGACTTCTATCAGGTGTATCTGGTGAGTGCTCTACTGCAGGTGATCTGCGGCTCTGGAGCTGAAGCTGACGGATTGAGCAGGATTCCGCAGCCCAAAATCCCTCGAAATGAGTCCGTGTCGGGTTTGGGACTGCTCAACAGCGTTCGATGCAGGGGTTGACAGAAGTGTCGTTGCTGTGCCAAAGCAATGTTCTCTCAATGTTGGAATCAGTGCTGGAGAGTCACGTGATGGCTTAGAGGCGCTGAAACATTTTCATTCTGCTTTTCGTAAGGCAGTAGGGGTTTACCCGTTGCGTCATTCAAGCTTGCAATGCTCCAAGGCTTCCTGCGTCCGAGCGAAACATGACTTGACGACAACCCGCTTGATGCCGTCCTGCATCAAGGGAGACGGCCGTCATCCTTTGTCCGACAAGCGGCCAACGGCAGAAATCCGTACGGTCCGTCCATCCCCGGCGTGCACGGCGTGTACCTGTGCGACTGCGGGAGTTGATGACCAGGCGCATGGATTCATCGGGTGACGAAGACTGAAGCCGTAAACGTGCTCGTTTCGAACTTTTCTGGCGTCTAGAGCGGAATGGCGGGGGATGGCGCACACTTGATTCAAGGCGACACTACCATCAAACGTGTGCAGACTGTCAGTCGAGTATGGCTGCGTGTCATCGCAACGGTGGCAGCAGCAGGCCAAAACGCTGGCTCCCTTTTGGAGGAGATTGTGATAGCCTGGCGGCAGATGACGGCAGTTGGTGATCAGACTAACTCGCCGATCACTTTGCCCTGCCGTTTCGCCGGCGCGTTTCAATGGGGAAAAGCGGTTAGCCCTCACCAAATCAGACGGCGAGCCGGCCTGCAAGGCACTGTTCCTGCAGCTGAAACCTGCCAGGCCCCCCTTGAAGCCCTGGAGGCTGGACGTCTCCACCACGACCGTCCATACTGCAGCAGATTTACCCATCTCGACCCAACTCCCTTCCGACTTCGTTTTCGTTGCCGTCCTTCTCTTCGCTCTTGAGTGCCGTGCGCTTCAACTGTCATTCATTTTCTCTCACCCGCGATTTCCACGCTTCGCATTCCTGCATTGACCAGATCGCTCTATCACGCGGGTGTTGTCCTACGGAAGTGCATTCCACGTTCAACAGCTCGACCTCCACCCAGGTGCCAGGCCGCCCTCATTCCTTCCGTCGTCCCGTTGTCCGTTTTCCATCGCCCGCTGCCAAGTCTACTGTTACCACAAGCAGCCGTTCTCCGCAGTATCTGAAGATTGGTCTCGGCCTAGGCCTTTGCTGTGCGACTACAATCCACCATCAAAACATCCGAGAAGGACAAGACGCCGGCTTCTACCGCCAACAGAGAACTCGCTGCAGCTGATCCGCCTTGTCGACATCACACAGCCCGAGCCCACCAAGAAGGACTTGGATGCGCTGACGTACTAAAATATCATCTTTAACCTTACCAGCCTCTAGACTGGCCGCACTCGTTAGCAGTGCGCCTGCTGCCGATTGCTCGACAGAAACACTTAGCCAAAAAGCTTCGGCCCCGTATCACTCCCACCACGTGTATCCTTACTATCTCTGTCGCCATAGCTAGCCTTTAACGCGGCGATGTACGCTCGCGTTTCTTACGACATGATCTCCCCAACCACGATGCGCTGGGCGCTCCTCGCAGTGCTGGCGAGTACCGCATCCGCAGCAGGACCTGCAGGCGCTCCAACGGGCCCTACCGAGGCCGACTTCGAGAACGTCCACTTCTCGAGGATTATCTGCTGGACCTGGGTCGCATGTGTCGGTTCCCTCGTCATTTACCAAATCATTGTCCATAGCGTCCGCTATGTGCGCACCATCACATGCCTCAATAACGATACTCAGCGCTTCTTCGCCCGGTCCCGCCCTACCCACGCCCTACTGAAACGGGACTTTATCGACGCGCCTCTCCTCCACATGAGGCATCACCGCGAGTTCAAGCTGTCCGCCGCCCTCAATGTCGGCACTCTTCCCAGTCGCATTCAGACGCTATACCTGGCCGGCTACCTTGCGATGAACGTAGCGTTCTGTGTCGTGAGCATCGACTGGAGTGGAGTGGAGAAATCAGTCGCCAGCGAGCTGCGCAATCGCACCGGTGTCCTTGCCGTCATGAACATGCTCCCTCTCTTCCTGTTAGCCGGCCGTAACAATCCATTGATCAAGTGGTGCGGTATCTCGTTTGATACCTTCAATCTCCTTCACCGCTGGATCGGTCGTGTTGTCGTGCTCGAGGCCCTGGCGCATACACTTGCCTGGATGGTCAGCAAGGTCCATCAAGGTTGGTTCCCACGAGGCATACGCCTGCGATGATGATTGTGTGCTGATGGTTTTAGTTGGATGGAGCGGTGTTGCCGCAGCCATGACCCACAGCCAGTTGATCATGACTGGTACCATAGTAAGCACATGACGATCCGCAATCCAGCTGGTGTTCTAATATTCTATTGCAGGGCACCGTAGCATTCCTTGGACTCCTCTTCCAATCGCCGTCCGTTCTTCGCCACGCCTTCTACGAGACTTTCCTTCACATCCACATTGCCTTGGCCGGCCTTGCCGTGGGCGCCGTATGGATCCATCTGAAGACCCTACCTCAACAGCGCATCCTCATGGGCGTGATCGCTCTCTGGGCCATGGAACGGTCCCTCCGCCTCGCCCGCATCATAATCCGCAACGTCGGCAGAGGCGGCACTAAGGTCGACGTCGAAGTGCTACCTGGCGACGCCCTCCGCGTCACGGTCCGCATGGCACGTCCGTGGAAGTTCCACCCCGGCCAACATGCTTACCTTTACCTGCCTACCCTCGGCTGGTGGACATCTCACCCGTTCTCCCTTGCTTGGAGCGAGGAGGAGCAGGAGGGACTCACCTCCGAGAAGGGCCTCGTGGTGCACAACCAGGACATCCTCGAGGTGAAGAAGTCGTCGATGAGCATGATCATCCGCCGCCGGACAGGCTTCACGGACAAGCTGTACCAGAAGGCCGACCTCAGCTCAAGCGGGAAGTTCACCACTAGCGCCCTCGTGGAGGGCCCCTACGGTAAGCCCACTCTTGTCTCCCTCCTTCTCGTGCGTTGCTAACACCCCTCTCCACCCACAGGCCACCAATCCCTCTCCTCCTACGGCACCGTAATCCTCTTCGCCGCCGGCGTAGGAATAACCCACCAAGTCCCGCACCTGCGCCACCTCGTCGCAGGCTTCGACAACGGCACCGTCGCCGCCCGCCGCGTGACGCTCATCTGGATGATCCAATCCCGCGAGCACCTCGAGTGGACCTCCAGCTGGATGAACAGCATCCTGTGCATGCCGCGCCGCCGCGAGGTCCTCAAGATCCTCATCTTCGTCACCCGCCCGCGGAGTCCCACGGAGATCGAGAGTCCGAGTGGGAATGTTAAGATGTTTGCGGGGAGGCCGAATGTTAGAGCCCTGGTTGAAGGGGAGCTCGAACATGGGGTTGGTGCGGCCGTGGTTAGTGTGTGTGGGACGGGGAGTTTGGCGGATGATGTTAGGCGCGCCGTGAGGGGGAGTCAGGGGCGGTGGAATGTGGATCTTTGTGAGGAGAGCTTTTCTTGGTAGAGGGTTGTGCTGGAAGGGTGTGCCAAGCTGCTGGGCTGGATTGACGGTCTCCTTTTCGGCTGTCGGTATTGAAGGGAAAGATTCGTTTCGCTGTATATCTCTACCCCATCTTTCTTTTGGGACGACCTGCGAGGTGGAACGGTCAAGAGCTGCGTACTTGGTTAGGTAAGACGGAACACGGGCACGAATCGAAAACAATGTAACGGCATCACGACTTAGAAAAACGAACACATCATTGGATATGAGCCTATCAATAAGTATGAGTACTTGGCGTGGTGACTTGTACTCGAGGAGCTCCTCTCCTCTTGGGCATGACGGCGAACCCGAGCATGAGACGGCCTTTTCTCCCATCCTTTGCGCTAGAAACTACCCTCGTAAGCCCGCCAAAACCCGTCTTAACTTCCTCTACGCCCGCCATCCTCCCTCAGCCCTATCCCTATCCCTATTCCACTCATCTGCTTTCTCCCTTGACCTTACCCACCAGCCTCAGCCTCAGCCTCCTCCATACCCAACCTCGCAAGCACGGCCTCCCAACCCTTCGCAACCACATCCGCCATGATGCTCCCACGCAGCTTCTCCCGCGCCTCGGCAACCGGCACCAGGGAGCTTAGATACAGCGCCTCCTCCGCATCTACCCCTGTGCCCTCTTCTTTCGGGGGTTCGTACCCCGGAGGCTCTTGCGCGATGCGTGTGCGGAGGGACAGAGTAGGGGGATAGGTCGAGGGTGGTGTGTAGGGTGGTTTCTGTGGTGTTGAGGCTGTGGAGGATGCAGTGGGGGACTGGGGAGGCGGGGAAGTGTCTGTGGAAGGGGTGGTAGAAGAAGCGGGGATGTTTCCGGTGGTGGGGGGCTGAAGGTTCGGTGGCAGCGTTTCAGCAATATACCAGAAGAGTATATACTGCGTCGTCGCGGACTGCGGTATCAACTGCGTCCAGACGGGCTCGGTCGAGAAGGGTGAGTGCGCGGCCGCTGGAGCGTGGGCGCGTGGTTGGCGGTGCCGGATTGGGAGGGGGAGGAGGCGGTTGCGGTAGCCGGACTATGTCCCACAATCACTCAAAGCTCCGCGGGTATTTTACCAATCTGTGGGGTGTAGATAGTAGTCAGGCAAGAAGGTAAATGGCCAGCTACCTTACCTCCTCATACCCCTCCCTCTCCGCCGCCGGCCCGCTTTCCTCGTTCGCATCCCGCCGGCCCTTGGGCAGGAACCAGTATCGGTCTCTACTGTGGAAGCACAGGACTACCCGCGCAGACGCGACGTGGAAGATCGCAACACCACAGCCGATGGTGAGGTGGTGCGAGGCATAGTTGGCGAGCACGGGACGACTGGAGGAGGGCGATGGTGCGGGTGCGGTATCTCTGGAGGAGCGGGACGGTTTGTATGTTTTGGGGCTGAGCTGCATCTCATGGTAGCGTTTCTGAGGAGTGAAGCTGGGCCATGAGGTCTCTCAGGGTGATGGGAAGGGAGAGGCACGTGACTGAAACCCCCTTTTGATATTACCGCGTACTACTGATGCTGAGTGGACATATGTTTCGAATCCAGAAGTGTTTTACATAACATGATTCGATAAGGATTGTCATTCTTGGCAAATCTCAGGAGGATGTGGACTCATGATCATGACGAAGGATCTTACTTTTTGCCTGCATGCTATCGAAAGAGAATTTGACCTAGCCATGGAGACCGAAGAAACATGCGGCAGACCAACACCATCCCATAACGCCCAAAAGCAAACCCAAGAAACCCCATCACTAACCCAGCAAAGACCTCTTCACCCGCTCAGCGCCGCTTCTTCAGCGCCTTCTTCGGCCTCGCAGCCAAGATCTCCGCATCCGGCATCTCCACCACCGCATCCGCCAACGCCGTAAGTAGCGGAAACTTTTGCTGATGCAGGTGCAGCCGTTCCGAAAAGCTTTCTTATTGAACGCCATGCACATTGGGAAACCCGACCATCCTGCTGCAGTCGCACGGGATATAAGGGCACGCTTTGTAGTCATGTCCCTTCTCCCAGCACCGGGCACAGGTCGAGCCTCTCGTGATGACGTTGTCGATCCAGGTGAAGGCCTATGATGGTTAGCGGAGCCAGCGATGAAGGGGACGTGTGACTTACCTCGTCGTCTCGACACTTGCGTGTATCGCGAGGTAGTCGCGGCCACAGCCTCCACATGAGCTCGCTCTCCACCATCCGCGCTCGCCGCACCATCCCTGTGGAGTCGCCCAGGACAAGGCACGTGAGCGGTTGGTGCCCGGTGGCGCCGCACTGCGGGCACATAGAGTGCGTCAGGCACTCCTCGGTGGTGTGCGGTTCGCAACACCAGGTACAGGAAAGAACCTCAGGCCCGTGAGGAGGGAGGGCGGCGCAGATTGTGGGAGCGCGGGAAGGGCCTCAAGTTCCTCGAGCTGGGCGGGAGGGGAGGATATGGGGGAGGAGGAGCTGGATTTGGCCTTTTCGGGACCGATGGTGGCGGTGGCGGTGGGCGGGGTCTGGAGACGTCAATGACATGTTAAAGGCTGGGTGGAGTGGAGGATCAGAGATTCAACTTATGATAGCAGCCTCAAGCGGGGCGTCGGCGAGCGCCGAAACGTCCGCCAAGCTGGCGGCAGGCTGTTGCTGCTGCCGCTCTATGGTGGCGAGGGGGAGGACGCGATAGGAGAGAAAGGATGGCGAGGAGGGGAGAGGGCACCACACAGCCTCCATCTGTCGATCTTCAGCAACATGTCAAAAGGCAGTGGGGATGGAACTTCCAAGGCATAACTTACTGCGGCAGCATTGAACGCGGCCTCCGCCCTGCGCCGTAGGCCGGCCCTGGCTGACACCCAGCTGTTGGAGGTATTGGGGAGATGGAGGGGGCGTCAGCATCTAGAGAGCTTCAGCAACCTGATAGGGGGTGTCGGAGTTGGATTCTCTCAGCCATGTCTTACCTCGTGGCGCGGCTGCTGCTGGGTAGGGGGCATCGAGACACTAGCGTCTCTAGCCAAGGGTGGGAAGTAGAGGGCCGGCGCACGAGAAAGCCGTTCCGACCAGCGAAGATAGGGTTGATAAGAGGATGAAGAGGGGGTAGAGAGACGATGTGGTGGTGATGGTGAGTTTGAGATGATGATGTTGGAAGATAGAGGATAAGGGCGCTTGGAGCAAGAGGTTCTGAGGTGAGAGGAGGACTCTTGTATACCTCTCGAGTGCTTGTGAAGGATGGCGGCAGCAGCGGAATAGCGAACAATGGAGCGTAGTCGTGGATAGCATGAACAAGCTCTTGAGCATGAATGGGATGAACGGAGTGCCGACACACCGCTGATTCTGGTTTGACAAGGCTCAACAGCGATAGCAGAATTTTGAGTCACGATTGTCACGGTAGGAAAATGATTGTGATGCGAAGGTTCGAAAATTGGCTGGCGAATGGCATGAATAGAATGACTAGAAGTCTCTCAACTCACTGACTCAACACAACCCACCTCAATGACGACGCTAATATCTTGAGTGTAAACGCATTACGGCAAGAACAATGCTACAATAGAAAGAGGAGAGACAGTGAGTGGATTTGACCTATCAACACACCAATGAGGATAGCACTCAACGGCGCAAGGAGAGCCAGCTGTTTGTCATACAGCCTCTATTCAGCTAGCAGTCTATCCCAAGATGCAAAGGCATTGATTGCTGACGCCCAGAACCAACCCCCATCACTAGAACATCAGACTGATGGCTTCGTAGACTGACCTGGAGGTGAACGAGGATACATCGATGCCAATCATATAGCAAGCCAACAAAGTGACATGATCCTAGCCATTCATCAGTAGATGGAATGTTAGCCACGATTGCTTGATACACCAACGGAACGTGAGCGTGGAGTGTGTCATTGCAAAGCATCACGACGTTCGCTGGTTCATCAAGGGCGCCGTTGGCGCCAATGTCGCGGCCCCGGGTGGCAGTTTCCGGGGGTGTTTTGGGTCAAGGGTCCCCGAGGCTGCCCACCGTCAGCCGCCCGCGAAATTGGCCAGGATCCGTGCCAATGATGCCCGAGCACAGCTTCAAACGCCCATTAGATACGCCCATCTCCTCCGTACTCGAAACCTCTACAGATAACCCGACATCCTTCACCGCCGCACGTTGAAACGACTTGAGATTGGGTGATCCCATCAGAATAGTGCATGCAAGACTTCCCGATCCCCGCTGCTGCACGCAACTCCCGCCGGCTTTTCTGAGCTCCCACCACTAGAACACCACCGAACCCTCTACTCTGAGACCACAGCTCCAGCAGGTTCACCAAATGGCATACCGGTAGACCGCAGTCCGTAGAATCGATTCATTCTTCGCGCCTCGAAAACTCATCATCCCGGTCATATTCTTTCCCAGCCTCGAAACCAGCCCCTCTACATTCACCCACGTGAAGATCGTGTCTCGAAGCTTGACTACCTCCAAGTGTTCTACACAGCAAAAGAGAGCCCCTACGAGACAACTTCGGAAGCGCACAAGGAGATCAATCTTGTTAGCGGCAACATACTAGTCATGGCTGCGGTCTCTTCAGCGTACGCTGCCGGCAGACTTACTCCCCCAAGCAGTTCGCATGGGGGAGGCTCATGGGATTACGCTGTACCGCTGGATATAGAGGTACCTCTCACTGTCTCCACAAGAACACCGCCCTGGGTATTCCGGTTTCCCCAGCCTCTTGCTTACTGATGTGGTTTGCGGCCAACAGAACTCCGTCATGATAGACCAGAAGCCTCTTACATCCGATCCCGCACCCTCTAAACCTTACCCGTCTCGTCAACCACTCGCAACCCAGCCCAACGGCGCCTCACGACTACCTCCGAAAAGCAGTGACGCTACAGACTATCAATACTCAAGCCACCTGATACCAAATAGAGTCGATGCACTCGGTCGGAAACGCAGTGAGGTAAGCGCAGCAGGGAGTGAGCCGGATAGCCTTCTGGAGCTCTACAAAGGCGGATCTGAAAGTCGGAAGAACTCTTATCATATTGGAGCTGGTGATGCGAGAAAAGCTTCTCAAGGTGTGGACAAGAATGACGAGGACGACGAGTCGAAGTGGATACACAGAGACAAACTTGCCCAGATCGAGAGTCGGGAGTTAGAGGAAGCTGGACTGCGCGCTCGCGGCACAAGTCGATCCAACCCACCCAGCAGATCTGCTAGCCACTCGAGACATCGGCGGAATGCCAGCCTCGGCGACACCAGCAAAGATACTAAGCAGGATGACGGAATCAACGGCCACTACCCACCACTTCAGGAGAGGAGACAACACGCAATTTCGCCCATACCAGCATCAGAGGCGTCAGAGAACGGCGATGTGGACTACGACCCCAGAACGAGGAATGAGGCGGCTGCTGAGCACGAGCGAGAACAAGCAAACCAAGGAGCACGCCAGCACATAGTACGGCCCAACACCTCCCGCATACCCCTCGCAAAGACCAGCCCGGCACCAGTACCACGCCCCCTAGTAGCGGGAGATTCGCCGCGGCCACGCAGCCGTGGCGGAAGCGGACTATGGAGCGGCCTGTACGAGAATGGCGTCGCAGTCAGCAAAACTCGAGACCGCAGCGCCACAGCTGAGAGCGCCGTGCTTCCAGACGACATGAACGACTCGGCCGCTCGATCACGGCGCGGCACGAGCATGGAAGCCACTTCTCCTCCAACCTCACCGCCCAAAGCTAGAGTCCCGTCGAAGACGACCCCTACATCTGGCTCTAGGAAGACCAGCAGAGCCACATCGGGGACCAAACCGCGAGCGACCTCCGCAACGCACAAGGACTCACCTCGGCGACCGGGCACAAGCTCAGGCGCGTCTCGGCCTGCCACAGCCCGACCGGAAGGCGAAGCACCGTGGATCGCTACGATGTACAAGCCGGATCCAAGGCTGCCGCCCGAAGAGCAAATGCTCCCCACGCACGCCAAGAAGCTGGCTCAGGAGCAGTGGGAGCGGGAAGGCAAGACCGGGTCCGTATACGACACCGAGTTCAGGCTCCTCAACACGGACGACTTTGCCAGGCTCGAGGCCAAGCCGAAAGAAGAGCAAGCGCCTGAACCGCAGAAAGAAGAAGAGCAGCCGCCGCAGTGGCCGCTTTCTACCCCGCCGACCGAGAAGGCCGAATCGGATAACCTGAGACCTGGCAATGGCGGGAGTCAGCATGGCGGCTACAGCACGATGCCGGCGGTGCGGGTACCGAGCCCACAAATGCAGCAACGGAGCTCTAGCTCTACCCCTCCAGCTAAGGTTGCACCTCCTATCAGACCTGCAACTGAGACGAGAAGCTCTACTACAGATAGGCCGACTGAGAGGATCAGAGTACAGGATCCGCCCGATAAGGAGGGGAAGGAAAAGAAGTCGTGTGGCTGCTGTGTCATTATGTAGATTTTCGATTGGGCCACGCTGTTACAACTTGCTTCGTTCTTTATTACTTTGCTAGCTTGCACATGCTGTACAGCGGAAATCACGCGTTTTGGTCTGCTAAAGAGGAGTTTAGAAGGATCACGTGGCACCGTTGATGGGGCTTGGACCTCTTGTTGTTGTTGTTGTTGTTGTTGTTGCAGGTATCTCGGCTCTCTACATCATCACCACGGCGGCGTTGATTTCTCTTTACTTTTGCTCATACCATGTCTCTGTCAAAGTGCTTCCTTTGCTCGGTTTAGCGTGTCTGGCTGTATTGCTGTCTGAGCCATTGACTGGCTGTATCTATTTCGTAGTTCCATCCTACCCTGAGCACCGAAAAGAAGGGGGCTAGAGCGGGATTCCGCCTCAGGCACTGAAACTTTGCTACGTGCGGGAAGCTGCTGATAACTTCAATGACTTGCGTTCATATAAGCGCCTTGATTGCCGTGATAGTCCCTCGTGTCCGCCGTTTCACCACAACGTCCCTGGCGCTGGCCTCCGGGGCTCCATGAGTTAACATGTAGACAATATAATTTGTTTTATGACGGCTTGAAGTTTTCATCTCCAACTTTCAGTGTGCCTGAGCCACCTGCGAGCCTCTAGCTTGCCGGGGTCTTCAGTCACGTGCACGGAAGCAGCCGCTCGCTTCAGCCGGCACACCAAAATTGAAGGTCGAACTTCTCGACACCGAAACACCAAGACACAGATTCAATCCGCCACACTCTTCGAGGATCATTCGATAAATCACTCAAGATGGTATGCTTCAAACAGACGCCCGCTCGCATTATTACAACAACAATCAGCGCGTCTAAACCACCGCTCAATTGAACACTCTCGGCCCACCGTCATCCTCACCTCCATGTACCACCAAGCTAACAACCCGTTCTCCTCCCACAGTCGGATGTAGAAGAGCCCACCTCCCCCGTCGCCGCCGAGGCCGGCGAAGTCGAAATCTCCGCCGACACCTCCGCCGGCAAAGGCCAAATGTCTGTCCTCGAAGCCCTCAAGGGCGTCCTGAAGATGGCGCTCATCCACGACGGGCTGGCACGAGGCCTGCGCGAAGCGAGCAAGGCGCTGGACAGGCGCCAGGCGCACATGTGTGTGCTGAACGAGGCCTGCGAGGAGGAGGCGTACAAGAAGCTCGTTGTTGCGCTTTGCTCGGAACACAAGATCCCGCTTATCAAGGTGCCGGATGGGAAGCAGCTGGGCGAGTGGGCTGGATTGTGTGAGTACCTCTGTCTTGTCGGTGGCGTGGAATGGTGGGACTGATATGGTCTCTACAGGCCAAATCGACCGCGAAGGCAACGCCCGCAAGGTTGTCAACTGCTCCTGCGTCGTCGTCCGCGACTGGGGTGAGGAGTCGCAGGAGCGCTCCATCCTGCTCAACTACTTCCAGACCGAGCAGTAAATATGTCTTCGATGCTCGACATACCCGCTTGGCGACCGCTCGGCACCCATGCTCGTCATCGAGACACAACACCAGGCATTTGGGTGTGGCAGTTTCGGTCGAAGGGTCTCGCATGAGTTTCCAGTATAATGCTGTCACAGACTGGCTCGGCTGGGCAGCTGGCTTGTATTCGGTAGTGGCTGGACGCGTTAAACTTCTATACCACCACAATCTATTCCGTCACATCCAAGTAAGATCTCAGTAACCGTGCAGTCCCGTTGCCTGGCATTACGTAGTGGCTCTCCATTGCCACTTACCTCCTGACACAAGACCGGGAAAATCTGCCCCTGAAATCCGCCTTGACGCCAAATGGAACACTTCCTCCCTCAACCACACCTCCCACATCACACCCACTCTCTCCACTCCTCCCCCCCTCCCCCCTCCTCTCCTCTCCCCACCCGTCCCCCCGGCTCCAACTTCGCCCTCCCCGGCCTCGCAAGCCCCGTCTCGACATCCCGTTCCGCCTTCTCCCTAACCTCAGCCTCCCGATCCCTGTCCTCCTTCTCTCTCTTCAACTTCTCCTCTTCCTCCCGCTGCCCGTCCCAGACATAATTCCCCGCGCCACCGCGGCCCCGATGTCCTGCGCTGACCTCCGCGAAGGCCGCGGCTGCGGGAGCTGAGGCTGTCGGTGGGGGGTTCGGAGAGACGGAGCCGGTGCGTGGATGGGTGTCAAAGTTGCTGGTGGAGGGATCGAGTGGGGAGGGCTCGGGTACGAGGGAATTGCTGGAGGTGGCAGTGGTGGTGGAGACGAAGGTGCCGCGCGAGGCGAGGTCGGCAGGGGAGTACCAGTTCCCGGCGCCGCCGCGGCCGGAGAGGGCGTACTGCTGGGACTGGGATGCGGTGGGGGTGGTGGTGGTCGGGTAGCTAGGGCGGTGGGTAGGGGCGGCGAAGGTCTCGGCGGCGGATTGTTGGGCTTCGAGGTCCTGCAGTAGGGGAGGTTTTGTGAGCCATGCTGAAGCAGGACGTCTATGGAGCGAGGCGTTTGCATTCATTGCGTGGATTTAAGCGCCCGCGAGAGGATTGTGGGAGGGCCGCATCGGTTTCACGGTTGACTTCTACGACGTACAGCAGATATTCGCCTGTTTTCCTCCTCGATCTGCGCGTCGGTCATGATGTTGCCCGCGCCGCCTCGGCCCCAGGTGGGCATCTTGAGTGTGGATTCGGCGCCTGAGAAGGTCTGCTAGCGGTGGGGGTTTGCTTGGATAGCTGTGTTACGCACGCGGTGGAGGATTCTATGCAGCTTCCGGCGTGTGGCAGGGCTTGGAAGGACTCAGTGTTTACGAAAGCTCAAAGAATTTGAGGGAACCTAGACGCGAGCACAACAGTGCTTCTTGAGGCGCGTCACAACATAGATAAGTTATCTAGAGGGTATCAGCATCGAGAGTTCTTGGCATGGTGGGCTGTTGGCGATGATGTCAGCGGGGAAGGTTGAGTTGAAACGCGAATCTGGCTCCGTAGTCTGACGATTAGAACGCATGCAGGTAGTCAGGAAGACAAGAAGACAGCTAGCCAGTTCTAGTAGATCGATGTTGAACGCGAAGAAAGTGTTCACTATAACGCCTACGAAACTTTGTGCCAGTACCAGATTCCCCCTCAAGTCCCAGTATCATAAACCTGAAGCAATCCCTAAGCCCTCCCAGCCACCTGGCGCGATAGACGCGCGCTCCTAGTAAGAAGCGGTAAGAAAACATCAGCCGTAAGCCATAACATGTATCCCATACATATCCACGCAGTTGCCGTGAACAGAGTACCACCACCCAAAGCAGCCGACCAGCGTCTGTTCCCCAGCCTACTCGCCATCCCGCACAGCTCGCAAGACAGGATACAGATCCACATCCGTCATCTCCCTGTTGTCCCTCGGTGATTCTGCCCTCGGGTGAGAATCCTCTTCAAACTCACCATGGTCCAGCTTCTCCTTAACCATTGATCGCAAAGCCTCAATGACGCGAATGTTCTCAACCCACGACTCTTGCGCCTTCTCTGCCATGCCAGCAGGCGAGTGCGAGTTCGAAGCGGGAGACTTGACGGTCGGGGTGGGAGCCACCTCCGTGTGTGGAGGGCTCATCGCCATCTTAGCGTCAGTGGAACCACGGGGCGAATCTTCAGGTGACGGTGAATCGTCTGTCTCCATCCTGTCCTGGTTGCGGATGACGCGCGCCTTTTGAAGCATAGGGTTGGAGTAGTGGCGGCGGTCGTTCGGATCATACGATGCAAGACCAGAAGTCGATGCACTGGTGGTCGCGGGATATGCTCCAGAGATGTCCGAGATTGAGCTGACGGACGGGAGTGTTGGGTACATGCTGCCAATGCTCGGTCTCGAGATTGGGGAGATGGTGTGGGCAGAGTGGACGGAGTTCGGCGAGTGCGCAGAACCGTACGACATCACGCTCGACGCAGGCGTCAATGCAGGCGTATCAGCAGACGACGGCGTTGGGAGAGAAGCGGCCGCGCCGGGCTGGGACGATTGCATCATTCCCGGTGGAGAGTTACTCGAGCGATAGTTGCTGTTCAAGGCTGGGTGGATGTAGTGCGATCCAGCCTGAGCAACTCCGGCCGCAGCAGCGTGGTTCGAGTTTTCGTATACGGTAGCCTGAAGCTGCTCAAGGAACTGGTCGATGTTGACGAGATCGCTTTTGGTCCTCAAGTTGGGAAGGGGAAGCGAATATTGGTGCTGAGGAATAGGTCCATGGACAGCCGGTGAAGCCAACGTAGGGCCAGATCCATAGTCGGCCGCACCGCCTCCATAGCCGCCGTTATGGTAGCCGCCCATCATAGGCATGCCAGGTAGGCTGAGGCCTTGGAGAGCCATGAGACGCTGACCCACGTCATAATAAGTGGACGGGTCAATAGCTCGACGTTTGGCGTCGCCGAAGAACTCATTAAGCGCGTCCATGGCAGCACGCTTCCGGATCTCATACGAGTCGTTGCTGAGGGCTGCGGCTGGGTTTACTGCATAGTAAACCGGACCGTAGGTAGAGTTCTGCGGTGCGGAGCCGTAGTAGGCCGCCGGACCGCTGCCATTCTGATGGCCATAGCCTGGATTGGGTCCTAGATTGTTGTCTGGGTAGTATCCACTCGCTGTAGCAGCAACAGCCTGCAAGTCAGCGACAACTGTTCGAGCAAAAGTTAGAATCTAGGAAATGAATTGAATGATTAAAAACATGACAGGCGGTGGTTGATACATGTTAGCTTCAGACGAAGAGTTGCGACTTACGTTTGCCGCTGTTGGGCGGATAGCCACCTTGGTTTCCAGCATGCTGGGCTCGGTTTGGTTCGGGCGATCGGAGCAGAACAGAGTCATCAGCGTGAGTCTTCACGTGCTTCTTCAAGTCCTGAGGGCGTTTGAAAGCCTTTCCACAGAAGTCGCACTTGTGCGGCTTCAGCGGGACGTGGACGCGGATGTGCGAGGTGATGTGATCGCGCTTGACTGTCGTCGTGCGGCAGTTGCCCCATTGACAGGTCAAGTTCAAATTATTGGTGCTTTTGCGACCGACGTGACGCTCGCAAACATGATCCTGGAGCACGTTCAGCTCGACGGTTTATGCGTTTTCAGACAATGCTGCTTACATAGAGTTGCTCTGGGGTCGCGCATCGCTCGCCGCAGTTGGCCCACTGGCATGTAAGCGAGTCGCCCGTCGCGCTCGAGGTCGCGGCAGACACAGCAGGTGGGAGTGCTTGCGGCTGGTTTGGCGGCGTTGTGCTCACAGGAGCACCGACTTGCGGTTGCGCCGAGTTCTGCTCAGCTGCAGTGGACATAATGTCTGTTGAGATGATGGCCGCCGAGACAAATGCGTGCTTGGCAGAGTACCCAAATGGTCTGTTTCCGCTGAGCGATGTCAAGAGCTGCGGTTCTGTGTTTTGTAGACTTGGTGCGCTTTGCGAACGTTCTTCGAGATAAGCGGATTCCGAGCGCTCGGTATGCGGTTGTTAGGTGAATATCTTGAGCGAGAGTGAAGCTGGAAGAAGGATGGCTTGAGCGTCCGCGGGGAGGACTTGGTATTTGAGCAGCCAAGGGCGGACCACTGGCAGGCGAGTCTTGCACCGCCCCCAAGCGTTAACCGAAAAAGGACGTTGCAGGTTTCAATTTGACGGTTGTTGAACCTGGAGCTGGGGAGGTGGTGGACTTGAACATGGGTCATGGCTTTGAGGATATTCTTAGGTGGTCAATGCACAGAGGCGTCACACTCCTCAGTATCACGTCGTCCTTGCCGTGTATAGCCAGCTACAGTTTCACCCCTTGATGTAAGCACAACTCCAGCTCGGTCTGACTTTGAATTGAATATGCTATCGTCCGGATACCGCAACGGCTTTTTAAATCTACCCTTGCCCCAGGTCTTTCATGTCAACAAATCAGCGCTTCTCGCGCTATACCATCTTCGAGCAGCCAAGCAGTAGGGCTTCCTAGCATGACGCGCGACCCCTGTGATCTTAAATGGGCGGAGGTACACGGCCAGAATGCCCATCACAGGACAAAGCAATCGATGACAGCTCTACAGCCCGTCCACCGTCCAAGGTTCGCAATCCGAGAGCATACCGCTTGAGCTCCTGACATACCGAGCAGTTCAGAGTGCGAGGCCTTCCTGTCGCGCGTGCCGGTACCCTAGGAACTTCCGGCCGTCATGTACCAGCTGGGGCCCCCGATCGGCATGCCAAGGGGTCTTCGAAAAGCCGTCAGCTTGGCCCCAAGTCCGCATTCCCGTACTCTTGTCCCTCTCCACCAGCTTGGCACGGAACGGCCAAGGATATCCGCGGAATGCCGAGTCTGCTATGTCATACTTGGGCTTCATTTGGATTTGTAGTGATTTTGCGGCATCGGAAGGTTCGCACGCACTTTCCCCAATGGACCTGGACGAATGTCGAGCTGAATGCTTACCCTCTGAGACAGGATTGAAGAAAAATAGACCAAAAGACCAGAGCCTCAAATCTCCTTCCTAAAAGATATCTACCCCTCAGGTACAAGGGGCGTCACAACAAAGTATTCCCTCAACTTTCAGGTTTCTCTTGCAGTGGATCCTTTGCTTTTTCCGAGGAGATTCATGTCAAAATATTTCTCCAGCATCATCTTACAGAATCAAACCCCGGAAGTGTGCTACTAAAATCAAGTGCAGAAAAAAGCGCCGTCCAATCACGCTGTGGATTTGTGTCACTGCCTACTTTCAATCTTGGTTCACAGCCCCCGACGAACACAAGTCAAATAACTTATTTTAGTCTCCAAAACCGCAGTTCAGATCGACAAGAAATGGATCCCCACGTGCCAGCCAGCACCAAGGCCGCGATAGCCCCGCATTTTCCCCCCACCACCAACAGGGCGTTTTCTTGATCCAGGCACGAATCCCTACCGCCAATCAGCGCCGGGGGATGACATCGGCACGGTTGCCCAGCTGCCTCAAGAAACACTTTTCCGGTGAGCTTCCCCTCGGAACTGCCACGTTGTTGTAAGCTTTTTCGGAGCGTCCGCTTTCGGCTTACGCAGCGGAATTCTTGTGTCTGTCTTGGCCCACGGGCGCCCAGGCATCCAACCTCGTTGCCTCTCGAAGCAACTGTGTTCTATTATTGAGAACGACAGGGCGAAGGGGCAGTGTTAGAAAAGCAACCCAGGAAGATCATGACTGGAAGCCCATGTAGTGATGGACGGGTTTTGAAATAGGATTTGCACAGCCTGGAGGCCCACTAGGGTTACAGCAATAAGTATCAAACATGGATGGAAATTGCTAGTTCAACGCGACGATACAGCTAGGTCAGAGGCATAGGCGGAAGGAATGGCGAAGGTGGCCCAAGACGGGCGATTTTGGAGTCTGGCGACTTTTATCAATGGGGAGAGACTCTGCTAGGGCCCTGATGCCTTCTAAAACGGACGTCGGGTGGTGGGAAAAGCAGTCATCTAGGTCATAGTCACACACTCCACAAAGTCCCAGTGTCTTAGTGACTGCTATTCAAAGCCATAACGACTGCGCCCAGCTTCCACTGTCTCAAGCTTCTACCCACTCCACCTCAACAATTGCACGTCGAAGATTTCCTTCGACAGCCGCGCTGGAAGCGGCAGAGGAGGCGACGTGCCGGAGACCCCGCCCTCACGGGCCGACGATGGCACTATCTCCGGTCTTCCCCTGCCCGTCGAGGCCGGGTGCTGATGAGGGCGAAGAGGAGAGGGAGGAGCGCGCTCTATCGGCGGAGAAGGCGTCGAGGGGGCGAGCGGTTGTGGCAGCTGTGCGGCTGGGTATCGCGGCGAGGGGAGGTGTCGAAGGGGCCGTCCGTCTTGTTGCTCTTCTTTGTGCTCCTCGTCCCATCTTTCCGTAGCCACGACCGCTGCTACTGCTGCTGCCGCTGCCTCTCTTGCCTCTCTGGCGGCCGCTCGCTGTGCCTTGCCAGGCCTTATCGGACGCGCGCCCGGCTTCTTCGCATTGGCGGCCTGGTGTGCGCGCCGCTCCTCCTTGCTCTTCGTCTTCCGCTTCTTCTTCTTCTTCTGCGGGGCGCCCTATTCTACGTCAACTCTACGATCCCCGTACCATATTGTATGGCTAGGGTAGGTACGTACGGCCTGCTCGCCCGCAGCTGGCCGCTTCCGTGTGTCTTCGTTCGCCATCTTCAGCTGTGTACTAGTCTGTATCAGTGTAGGTTCGTCCACATGGCACGATTAGCCTGTCCGGCGGTCCTTGTGAGACACTAGCAGCGTCGAGTAGGCGCAGAGGAGAGATGCATCTGAGAGGCGCGTCGTGCTCGTCCACAAGTACGTACTCTGCAGGTCTGCTGTTGATCGGAGGGTGATGTAGTATCGCCAGAGCCTCTCAGGCAGTCTCAATTAGTGCGGATGGCAAAATTCAGCGCCGAAAATCTCTAAGTATAAGTACCAAATGTTCTCTCTGCTCGAGATCCGATGTCTGACCGGAGATCTCATTGACTCGCTCCGAATAAATTGAGACCTTACAGTCACTTCATGCCCCTACGTGTCCTCACTTTGTTGCGTTCCTTCGCCACGACAAACTGATCCGCAGAACGTTCCTCATATTAATCGTGCCCCCCGCCCCTCCTCAACTTATCCATATCAAAGATCTCCTCCCGCCGCTCAACAGCCCCCTTTCCATCCGTCTTCACCGCCTCCCCTTCCGGATCGCCAAACAGAAAGCCTTTCCCAACGACGGCGCGCCGCTGCCTAGAAGCGAACGATGATGTTGCGGCCGGAGCTACAGCAGGTCGCTCGTCCTGGCCGAGCATCCATGAGAACGATGAGTGAGCTAACGAGGGACGAGACTGGTTGAAGTTTGGAGGTGGTGATCGGGGAGCTGTTCGTGATGGTCGGCCTGCGCCTGCTACGGTGCGTTTGCTTTCTCGGTTCGACGGCGCTTGCGAAAGAGTTGAGGTTTCGGTGTTTGCTTCTGCGGATGAGTTCGGTGATGGTTCTGTGATTCTGACCGCTGGGGGGTCATTGGCGCGTCCCGCAGCATCTTCTGTGCTGTTTTCGCGTCGTTTGTCACTGGGTGTTTCCGGCTCGCTTCGCTCCTTGTCTGGTTGCTGTGGCTTTGAAGCCGGGTCGGTCGGAGTAGCATCCTGCTCCGTTGACGACTCATCGGATGGCAAAGGCATGGTCGAATCTTCGAGATACACCTGCGCGAACTGTACTTTCGCGATGGCTATGCTTAGCTTCTCAACAGCTCCCTTAGGTGCTTCTTTCAGCTCCGCTGTCTCTTTCTGGCACTCCCATAACTCGGCTACTGCAAGTTGCAGCATCCTTGCTAAACTTTTGTTGCGTTCCTCGAGAGCTGTGATGCGGCTCAGCGCATCTGCTCCTTCCGGGGAGCTGAGTGACGTGGCCGCTGTCTGCTTCGGACGCGGCGAGTTGCGCGCACTCTGCAGACCTTGTACGTTTTTCCGGACTTCGCCCACTGCATCCCGAACAGCCTTGTTGAGGCCTAATTCCTCGCCGCGCTTGTACATGTTACGTGCGGCATTAGAGAGCAAAGACTCGAAATTCGTAGGCTGCGGCACAATTCTTACAGGCGAACCAAAAGGAGAAAGCGGTCGGATTGAAGGACTCCTGTTGTTTTTACGCTCAGGGGTCATTGACCGTTGATCCAGAAGGTTGACTAAAGGTAGTGGCCGTTGAGTGTACTTAGCCACAAGACGGCTTCCACCATTGGTGTCAAGGTTTCGCCGGAGATAGACAGCGTCCTCAACGAAGGTTTGCGGGCTCCGCGGCGGTTGTGGTACTGGATATCGGAGGAGGAATCCCAGTGCGGTACTGTTGTCAGCCTCGATGACTTCAGTATCATGTTAGCAACTCAAGACTGCGACAAAGACGGCGATAGTCACATACGCTGCCATCGTATCCGCAAGAGCATCGCTACGCATATCAGGTCAACCAAATCTAGCGTCGGGTCTTCAGCGAAGAGCAAGTCCCACACAGCGAGTACGTCGTCGTATGGAAACTCTCGACCGAAGAGCAGGCGGATCCATCGCCTGAGTCTTTGTCAGTGATTGTAACAGCAATGCGGAAGCGGGATGATTCGCCCACATTAAGAAGATCTGAGGAACAACATCGATTTCTTTTAGGTGATCGGCAAGACCAGGGTCTACAGCAGGTAGTAGCTGGTCGAAGATTCGGCGGCAGCGTATCAGCATCGGGGATTCTGTCGAAGAGGCAATCTTCGCAGTCCGCGCGGTTGAGCCAGGTTCATAGAAAGCCTTCGCGTTTTGCATGATGAGGCCAAACAGGGTAAATGTGTCGTGCTCGATGTAGCCGGCGTCAAACATTGCGCGGAGGAGTTCACCCTTATCACCTTCTGCATGACGTTCGGTCGTGGAGCTGACAGCATCTCTCTCGATAACCCAAAGAACAGGTGCCAGCACTTCATGCATGCCTTGTCTGTAACCAACGTCCGGGTTGAGCTTGCAGAAGATGAACAAGATATCAAGTAGCATGTTCTGAGTCGTTGGTTGCCGGAAGTACGTGTTGTCTGGCATACACCGCTCGACATCCTGGAAGATCTCGGCACGTAGTTCTTCGTCTTTGCGGAGGGCTACCCATGGTGACTTTACGAGGCTTAGTGACCGGTCAGAAAGATTTGCTTGAGTGAAATATATACGCAAATGGTGCTTGGGGAGTCATACCTCGTCGGTCTCACTTAAAGGATCCCCGGCGGACTCCAGCTCGTCAGGGTGCTCAATAGCCCGGAGAAAGTGGGCGCGCAAGGAGTTATAGGCGTCTCTTGAGTCATTCAAGAGAGTCGGCCATGTTGAACGATCGACGTTCTCGAAAAGCAGAAATGCCTAGAGTGGCAGGATAAGCATCCGCCTGAGTCTCTAGCCGCGTGACATGTATTGACCTTCCAGCACACAGACCGCAGCCCTGTGGTTATCTCATGTCTCCCCGTAGAGTGTCTCACGGCATCTTTCAGGTCTTCAAGAGTGTTGAACTTGTCGAGCAGCGGCCACCACTGCCTAAGAAAGGTCAATATCGCACGCGGTGTCGGACACGTCTGGCTGACCTGGCGCTATCGATGGTCCTCATGATTGCTTGTCAAGAAGGGGTGAATAGTATGCTCCAGCCATTGGACTGAGTGCAACTAGAAAGACATTCACCCGCGTGTGTAGTTTCCTGAGATATGGAGATATCAGGTGGATGCCACTCCGGACGCTTCGGCAACACCCGACCGAGCATCTTGAGATGCAGGTCCGCCGGCGAAGGCTTGCCAAGGCGCCCACTGTACTCAACCACGGCCCTTGTATCTTGAATGCCTAACCGCCATGTATCTGCAGTAATCCCCACGCTCGACCTGCTTCCTGCTTCCTGCTTCCTGCTTCGTCTCCATGCAAAACCCATAGCGCCGCCTCCGTCGTCCCGTCTCGTGCGGGTCAAACCCTCCGTCAAGTCCGCCATGTCCTCCTCCTCGCCCTTCCACTCGATACAAGCCTCTTTAGTAGCACAACGACAAGCTGTTCATCGCGCTCCACTGCCTGCTCACAATGCCCCGGCTGGAACTTTCGTGCCTGGTACAAAGGTCACGGTTGGGAACCACAGGGTTGTAATAGAGAAATACCTCTCTGAAGGAGGCTTCGCCCATGTCTACCTGGTGCGGGTGCCTAAGTCGGGCAGCGACAATACCGATGTCGCTGTCCTCAAGAGAGTCGCCGTACCGGACAAGGAGTCGCTGGCGAACATGCGGACAGAGGTGGAGACTATGAAGAAGCTCAAGGGGCACAAGCACATCGTCACCTATATCGACTCGCATGCCTCCCAGTTGAAGGGTGGAGGATATGAGGTCTTCCTGCTGATGGAATATTGCTCTGGAGGTGGACTGATTGACTTCATGAACACTCGCCTGCAGCATCGCCTTACAGAACCCGAGATCCTAAAGATATTCTCAGATGTAGCGGAGGGTGTTGCCTGCATGCACTATTTGAAGCCCCCGCTACTGCACCGGGATCTAAAGGTCGAAAATGTGCTTATATCTGCTTCTGGATCATCGAGGATATACAAGCTCTGCGATTTCGGTTCGACCGCACCACCGAGACCTGCCGCGACGTCTGCGGCGGAAGGCAGGCTCATTGAGGATGATGTCCAAAGACATACCACGCTGCAATACCGAAGTCCAGAAATGATAGATGTGTACAGGAAACAGCCGATCGATGAAAAGAGCGACATCTGGGCATTAGGCGTGCTACTGTACAAGCTATGCTACTATACCACACCCTTCGAAGCGCAGGGACAGATGGCGATACTGAACGCCAGTTTCACTTTCCCACCATACCCTCCCTTTTCCGATCGCACCAAGAAGCTCATATGTAAGTGTTGCCCAACCCCTTGATTAGACATCAATATTGACTTTGCTAGCATCGATGCTGCGAGAAAATCCCCAGCAGCGGCCGACCATCTACGAGGTGGTTAAAGAGGCTTGCTCCATGCGCAACGTCGAAGTCCCGATCAAAGACGTAAGCTCATCTTGCGAATTGCGCCGGTTCGCTATGCGATCAAGGCTAACGTTTTAGATATACGCCAATCGCTCTCGTTCAGAAGCACGCCGAAACGAAAAGCTTCCATCTCCCGATCCGATGGCATCACCTTCTCTCGTAGTCGGAATACACAAGTCTCCGTCGATACAACCCACCCAAGCCATACCAGAGATAACGCCAATGCGACGCGGAAGGCCAACTGCCCCTTTGCAGCAACAACCGGTCCCAAAGCCAGTCCCCTCACCTGCGCGAGGCACGTCTGACGATCCCTTCGCGGCGCTAGATTCGACCTCCGTTGCCGTGCGATCGGCGGCCGCCGACGAGCTTGCCGCGAAGTTCCCGCCCCTCGAAGAGTTCACCATTCTGCAGGACAAAGGAAGCAACTTCCAGTTCAAGCCAACATCACCCTCATTACCGAAGCAGGAGAGTCTCAGCCAGCGGGTGACGGCAGCTCTGGCAGATGATGCATTCGCTAGGCCAGTCTCGTCTGGGAACGACCCAGGTTCGGCGAGGAAGGCCAACTCAGCCTCGGTCTCGAGATCGACCTCACTCAAGAGACCCACGCCATCCGAAACCAAGGCACAGCAGCTGCCTCGCTCGCCACAACCCTCCCAAGTACCCCAGTCATCCTCTCAAAAACCAGTCATGGTTTCGACAGGCACCATGACCTCGCCTCCTCTTTCATCGTCTCCATCGAAGGTACTACCACCTAGACCGTTCCCAGAGATTACCAAACGTCCCATATGGCGCGTACCTCAGGCGGATGCCGTTGGCCACCACAGAGCATTGAGTCAACCGCGCGCACCGAAGAACGTCCGTTCCAGTCTAGCACCCTCGGAAGGAGACCACGCTGCACTTCAACGGCCAGCCTTCCTCGACTCCTACCGGTCCAAGTCCTCCACCTCAATCGCAAACCTCGCGCCACCCAAATCTCCAGCCTCCTCTCGGCCATCGCTTGAGGGCCAGCGCCCTTCAGTACCTGACTATAGCGATCCAATCCATCGCTCCCAGTCTGCTAGTGGCCGAGCAAGACCATCCAGCGTGCACGTCGAATCCAACCTCGACTACCTACGCGAGCGAGAGACGGTCCGAGGACGCCCCTCAAACGACCTCAGCAAGATCAAATCCGCAACCGCAGCGGAACCGGACACTCCGCCACAGGAAGAAACCAACATCGAATCTAACGTCGATTTCCTACGCGCCATCGAAGACGCCGACTCCTCGAAGAAGAAAGACCGCCGAAGCGGCAGCAGCGGCAGCGGCACCAAGCACCGCAAGCGCTCAAGCCTCCCCTCCATCTCCCTCTCCAACACGAAAAACATCCTAGCCGGCAAGTTCGGCGACGCCTTCCGCCGCTTCGAAGGCAACACCGGCGGCCCTCCCGAACCGCGAACACCGAGCCCGTCGTTCGAGAAATCTGCTCCCTTGACGCCTATAGCGGGCTCCGAGGCCACGGGCGGCCGTAGCGACGACGAGAGCGCCATTGACGAGACGGAAGACTTGCCGCCTGAAGTCCGCCGCGAGCTCGAGCGGAGGCGGCTCTCGCAGGAGGAAAAGCGCGTCGCGGAAGCAGCGGCCGAGTACCGTCGGCGCCTGGCAGAGGGCGGCGGCGGCGGCGGTGGTGGGCCCGCGCGTGCGTCAACGATTCAAAACCGGGTAAAGGCCCTCCTGGACGAGGGCAGCAAGCAGCAGCAGCCCCCGCCCGTGCGGACAGCAGAAGGCTACGGCCGCTTCACCGAAGCGCCGCGACCGCCGGAACAGCTGCGCCACCCCAATCCGCCGCTCGTGGCACGGAGACCTGCGCCGATGGCCGCTGCACCGAATCCGGGCTCCCAGATACCTCTCAGGCAGCCTCTGCCCGCTGACCCGCCCGTAATACCGGCCTCGGCGCCTCCAACGGCGCAGCCGCGTCCACTCTCCCGCCCCAAGCCGGGCGCGCCGCCTAAACCGACGGCGCTGCGGACGGGCGGCCAGTTCGACGGCGCGAGAGTGCCGTCGCCTTCGCCTGCGAAACCGGCGGCGAGATTGCTGGAAGAGGAGGTGAGCATGCCGGTTGCTGGGAATGGGGAGGACTGGGAGGAGAGTTTTAGCAAGCGGTATCCGAGCCTGTCGGGGCTGGAGATGGTGGAGAGGGAGGTTTGAGGGGCTAGGTTTGGGGCTTGGGCTGGTGGCGCGGGACTCAGGGAGACAGAGTTGGGTTAGGCATGCTCGGTTTGGACGGATGGAGAGGATGCTGCAGAAGAGCCTGATGAGCTAGACTATGTAGCTGTATATAAGCCGTCTACAGACGAATTCGGCTGGTCGAGTAGGCTGTCTGAGGCTGGATCTGGTGTCGTGATCAATCTGGTGGCGTGATGAACCTGCTGCACCTATCGCCAATCGCCTCGTACAATAATACGGCTAGATAGCAGCTTGTGTGCCTCACACGTAACGAGACTTTTCCGAGCGACCAGAGGCGGCCATCGATCACTCCTTCGAGCCTCAGATCTCTCGATAGCGCCTTCTGGAAAAATTGCAGAACACCGGGCTAGTGGCTGGCTGGGAAAGCGGTAGGGGCATGAGCGACTATGCCTTCGCTTCCGAATGCGGCAGCAGGTAGCATCCTTCCGTAGAACGTCTGCCGTTAGGAAATTGAGCTTCCACGCTTTTAGACGATCAGGACAACATAGAAGCGAGCTTGAACAAGGCGACCAGGGCATGGACAGCTCAAAGACGAATTTCTGCGAACGCTGAATAGGGCGCTGACGTTCCATGACGCCAGATTTCGCAGTCCGGACTGTCCTGCATGAAAGTCATGAAGGACTCTCAGTAACGACACCAGACGCGGATGTTTGGGTGAAAGAGTTGCGGCGCGTGATTGAGCTCACGTCGGAGGTCGTGTCGGGGCCTCGCCTGCTGCGTGAATCGAGCCGTGGCGCGTTCTTGCAACGGCTTCGTTTACTGCAGCTCCTACAGAGGATTGAAAGGGTTAACGCCGCCTTGAGACGACGCAAGGCTGGCAGGTTAGGTCGCCAACGCATGTATACTTGTCACGATCAAGTCAATAGACGTCCCGCCGGCGTTTCTGCTACTGAAGCCGAATACAGCTGTAGAACAAGACATTACATACTCTATTTCGGACTATGAAAGACCCACACTTGTATGCGTCCCGAGGGTATTGGAGAAGCTCTACCGCAAAAGCACAGATTGGAAGAGACAACAAAAGCAACCAAGCATCGACCTGCGGCCATGAAGGGAAGGAGAGAAGACCACCACGCAGCATTACGCGCTTATCAGCGTCTCAGAACCCGCATTCCTACAGCTCTCTCGATGACCCACACGCTGTCTTTCGAGATGTTCGATGGGTGATAACATCCCGGCTTTGTCGTAAGTCGTAATTCGTAGTCGTCCTGCGATAGGCATACTGCTTGGGGTGGTTGTACAGTGTGTCTGGCAACGCTCGTTCTACACAGCAATGCGTATTTCGCTTGAATGATCGCCGCGTCGAGGTAACTGTTGTCCTCCAAAGGCTATTCCCTGATCTTACTAGATTGGTAGAAAAAGTGCGAAGTTGAGGCCCAGTGCGCTTCCTGGTAGTCCTGAGCACTGATTGAGAGTCATGTAAGAAGCCGGACAAGGTTTGTAATTCCTAGCGTGTTCTCAAGATCCTGTGGATTCATCTTCGGAGAAGGCCTTGGGCCTATGTTATCGATGCGAAAGCGTGAGTGCTCATTGAAGCACGGCATCACCACGGTAATCGAGATATGTCTCGCTGGGCGTCGAGTCCTGTCCCTTGTCTGAGTCGTCTCCAGTGGTAGCGTAAGAATCCGACTGTGTGCTCTCTTGATCACCTTTCTGGTCCGGGTTTCCTGGCTTGCCCTTCTCTTCACCATCATCCTCATCAGCCTCTTCTATCATCTTCCTGACCTTTTCCAAATGCTCTCCATCAGGCTCCCACGTAACATCATATTGGAACATGTCTGGCAGATCCAGTTTTTTCTCCTGACAGATCTTATAGTACGCCGTCAGCAGAAACGGCTGCATCAAGACTGGACCGATATCTCTCCATTTCCACATGACGTCTCTACTACCCATCAGACGGCCCATATGCTTAGCCCAGACCTTCACTCCCGCCTTTTTGTGCTCCCACATCATCATGCCGGGAGCGAGTTGGCGCCGGGGTTGTTTGCCTGTCGTCGTACGAGGCGGTGAGGTGTAGTCGCCTTTGGTGGTTTGGCTCAAGGTGTTTGTGAGGGCGCGCGCCAGATAGGGTGTATTAGACCAGAGGTGGAGCCCGCTTGTGGCGCGAGGATTACATTCCATGGTGACGAGACGGCCGTCAATCTCAATGAAATCGAAGGCAAGCTGTGCCGTCACATTCGGTAGTTTTGCAGCGATCTTGTCAAGATATGCCTTGATACCGTTGTGATCGGTATTCCTGAAATACACAGAGGAGCTGCCGTCGATGGTATCCTCTACCGGGTACAATCCATGAGCTTGAACCCGTCCCTCGCGAATGACGCTGTAGCTGCAGTAGCGGTTCCCTTTCAGCCATTCTTGGGCGATGTAGTGGTTCTTCTCGCTGACGTCAATGTCCTCTGGAACATCCTTGCCCGGCTTGAGGTGATACACGTTGCCCGAAGCTCTACCGAAGACTGGCTTGACTGCCCATTCCCTTGAGAGATCTAGGTTCTTGATATCCTCTTTGCTCTTGCATAGATGTGCTTCCGGAACATCGAGGCCAAATCGGCGCATCATCTTACTGAACTCCCATTTGTTATGGAGACGGACTAGGACTTCCCACGGCGGTGCCAGCAATCGCTTCAAGATCTCCTCGTCTCCGCATTCCGCGAGATAGAAGATCTCCTCATGGACTGGGATAATGAGGTCAATGTTCCACTTGTCGATGACTTTCCGGACTCCGTCTATGTAGCCTTGAGCATTTTCAATGGGCGCGGGAACTTGTCGGCTTTTGTCGACCGCGACTGAGAATTTGCATACATGGTACTCCATAGGATCAACGCAATGCACATGATGGCCGGCCCAGTAGAGCTGTCGCGCTAGATCCAGGCTCACTGGAAATCGTCCGTTTGTCAGAAGGATGTTGTAGCGCGGCTGATCAAGATATTCCTTGTTGAGATTGCGGCTACGCTGTGTGCCTGGAATGCCGCAGACCATTTTGTAGGTGTTGCTGACTTTTTGACGCTGTTACTAGCAAAGAGAAGAGAGCAGCCTTGACACTTCACCGGTCAGGAATTCTGCGCTTTTACAGTGACTTCACCTACCAACGAGTATTGACTAGGGATGCTGGCCGATTTGAAACCGAATCTGACGTCAACCTGCTAAAAACTTGACTTGACATCGTTGGCGATGAATGCCGTAGGGATGTGGTTCGCTGCCAATGGTAATCTGTGGCGTTACTTAATCTATTCCCCTGCATGAGGATGGCATTTCAGGATGGGCAAAAGTCAATGGTTGAGTCGTTGATCGGCACAAGGCATGGATGACGGCCCGTGGCAGTCAACGCGGGAAGCGAAGGCTGTTCTGACGTCGATGGACAGCTCGACAGCTCAACACTCGGTGATGTCGCGGCAGTATTACATATTGCCAATGCATCCTACACAGTCAGTAGAAGTGTTCCGCGGACTGAGATGCAACATGAGGCAGAGACTGCATAAGGTGAAGGGACCCATACCGATTGGAATGCGCTACTCCTCGCCGAGCAGCGTCACGTCCCATCAAGCTTCAACGGCGTCTTCGCAACGCATGCAAGGCTTCTCCGAGGGAAGGTACATCTTTGACACGTGCGCGTCTTTCCATCATCAAGCGTCACGACGTACAGGATCCTCCAGCATCTGGTGGTTAGCGTGGGTCAATTGCAAGGGAGAAACGCATGTGTAAAACTTCTGCTTTGAGGTATCTTTTCACGGTAGTTGAGGCTGTCTAAGTTGCAAAGAGTTGTATCGTCTATAGGATACACGTTTCGATACTCCCCATCAACTTTCGGTCATAGATACTAGGTATAGTCGTTTTGAGATTGTTATTCTAATAAATCATCCCCATGCAAATGGCGGTCGCTAACCACCGGATGCTGGAGGATCCTGTAGAGACGTGTGATTAAAACCTCATGGCTAAACTAATCTCCTCGCCGGAAACAAATAGAATCACGTGCCGCAGCCCGTGGTCCATCACTCAACTCAGCCAGCTCGTTTCTGGATGACTTTTTAGTTAACCACCATTAATATGGCTCCAAGCTAAGGCCCAGACATTATTGTTGCAATACGTGTTTGTATCGTTACCTTGCGCCTAATAATCAATGAATGTGGCGATTATATACCCTCACCGCGTGGTTTGATGATGAAGCACGGGCTGCGGCACGTGATTCTATTTGTTTCCGGCGAGGAGAGTAGCTCTTGGAGCATGGCGATGAACAGGTGTGGGACAGCTCCCTTCTCACGTCGTTACTGCCGTTCCGTTTGTAATAGCCTTTCAATGTTATAGTGAGATAATGATGTGTCGGGATTTGCAAACTACAACGAGCCCCAAACTATCATATACAAACAACACCAAACCTCCACAGACGCCATAACTGCACCAGACCATGCCTAGGTGTGCTCGATTGGATGCTCGGGCAGGAGCTCTTCATCCGCCTCGTCTTTCCGCGTGATACAGGCCTTGAGAGGCGGTCTGATGAGGTCATTGAACAGGAAGGTCCCGTATACGAGAAGCGCGAAGCCAAGAACCTGCAGCCACTTGAAGGTTTCCCAGCCAAGCCCCAGCGAGACGATCCAGATGAAGAGGGTTCGGCAGGTATCGATCGTCGAGCGAGATGTTGCGGAGACCGTGCGGGTGACTGAGAGGCCGAAGAAGTTGAAGCCGCTATATCGACGGTTAGCGGGTATCCGAAGCGTTGTTGTAACAAAGGTATTGCGACTTACCCGATACTTATCATGATCAAGAGACTGCTCATTGCAATTGCCCTGTAATGCGTAATCTCCCATAGTCCTTCCCTCGCATCGAAATACCCGTACCGTCCAGACTCGGTCCTACCCACCGCAAGGTGCAAGACCGCCATACCAATGACTGTGACTACGAATCCGAAGAGGCCTTCCCAGCCCACAACCTTTATCGGCTCGAGGGCATACTTCTCCATGATACTCTCCTCAAGCACGAACTGCGTTGCCGTAAAGATCTGCGCACCCGCAATCAAAAGCACTCCAATGATAGTCTGCACGCTCGAGCGTGACTTCGCCGCCTTGTGTGCCTCGTCGGCCACATCTCTCGCGAACCTCAGCGCCGTTCCGACATACCCCTTGATCTCCTCATGCCACTGCAACTGCTCCGCTCCGGCAGCACCCAGCCTCGCCTTATCATCATGGCTGATAGCCCCCGCCAGCCCTACAACAGCCACACCAGCGACAACGACGAACAGTGCAAACCATTTGTAGGGACCGAGCCTCCGCTTCAGGAACAGCACGCTGAAGAGCCCGACAAAGAGCACCAGCGCGCCACGCGTCATCTGGTATATGCTCGCCGCCACGAACAGCAATCCCACGTTCATAAGCGTCGTGCCCGCGATATCACAACACGCCGGCAGCGCGAGCAGTAACACCTTCCACCCTTCAAGCGGTATGCGGCCTTCGTGGTCAGTCTTCAGATGTAGCGGGGCTGCCAGGGGAGCTTCGTTATCGTCGTCCCCATCGGCCTCGGCTTCGCCTGACGGGACTGGTTGATAGGAGGTGGAGGTGGAGCGGGAGAGGTAGCGGTTGTAGAGCGCGAAGCCGCCGACGACAAGCCAGCAGCCCATTTCGCCGATGAACATCTGCGCCGTCTGGATGACGGGCTGTTCAAAGTGGTGGCGCTTGGAGGGGTCGGCGGAGGAGCAGTTGCGGACGCATTGCATGTCCTGATAAGACATGGTCAGCCAGGTGTATCGTATAGCGCGAGGTAAGCTTTGGAAGGGGGAGCAGACCTGATATTTAGTGAGGAGCGTGTTGCAGACGCCGGTGGCCAGCATCATGGCCACCAGGAAGGGCACCACTGCCTTGGCTGGTATGTTGCGCGCCATGTTGGAGGAGCGCTGGCTGATGGTATATAGCCGGGGTATATAAGGAACCCGATGAGATCGATGAGAGAAGCTATGGCTGGATGCGCTGAGGATGGATAAGGTTATCAAGACATGACTATAACAAGAACCATACGGTTACGCCGGACAGCCGACTGTTTACTGCACCGCTCTCGTGCTCTCGAGCTGGTGATCTAGAGGTGAGACTGGCGCCTCGAGCTGCGGCTTCCGATTCCGGCTTCCGGCCAGCGATAAGATAGCGATTGGAGTGTCGATTGGGCGGTGCCAAGGGATCACGTGAGCACCAATCAATCACCCAACGCTGAGGTTTGTTTCTGCAATGTCAACTCGAAGTATGGAAGTTCAGACATGCGAGCATCCCTTAGGTGCAGAACAAAGAGACGGGATTGGATAGAGTAAGCCCCTCTACGAACTGACCGAGCGGCGCAGTTTCATACGTACCCCACAAAAAGAGTCTGCGCCGCACGCACGTGATAAGGCATTGGGATCAAATACCTCCCGCTGTTGGCATGCGCAGATAGTCGTCCCTTCCTCCATCGTGTTCATCCATCTGCACCTTTCAAAGCCCGGTTCTCGTGCTTTGTTATTAGATAGATTTAATGTAGTCGCTGCGGCAGCCCTCCGCATCGACAACCTTTTCCTGATCGTCACCCCAACCTCTCTCTTCCCAAACTCGTGGCTCCCTTGACGAGTCTGTGAATTGGCAGCTTCTCCAGACGCCTTGCGGCATGGCCTACTCGCGCGACGAGGTCGTGTCGGCTCTCAGCTCCTTCTACGAATTTCTGGTCGGACTACACCTCCCTGCCTCTGCAGTCGTACATCCTCCACCGGGCGGATGGCCTGATATCACCCCAGAGTATCTTGCTTTCATGGGGAAAAACGATATGGTGGTGGACCTCGTTCGCCATATGCCGTTTGTACGAAGAGACTCGGCGTTTGACGGGGAGATTGACCCGTACCAAATCTACGAACAGACTTCGGCTGTCGACTATAACGGACAAGTGTTTCGGAGGGCGGCAGCTTCATCCGTTCGACATAGAGTTGACCCTATTGAAGAAGAGACTACTATCCCATCACATGTCCTCACACTCGCAAATACCGCTGGAGGTAGAGACGGACACTATATTTTCCTTGATACCGAACGAGGCACCATAACAATTTGTGATTTCCAAGTTGGTCCTAAGTACACGGACTTGTCACAGGTACGCCCTAGTCTTGTCCCTAAAGTAGGCTTTTACAGGCACGCGAAGCTTACTGTAGGCTTTGCAGCACATAGACGAAGATTCAAAGGAGACCTGGCGTGAGTATGCAACGTACAGGGTCGGAGATTTCTTCGAGATGTTGAAGGAGCAATATAGATCCCTCGAAGCCGTACGTACTCTTGAACTCCCCCATCTATCTCAAAGCGGACATCATGACTTGTTATGCCGACACGGAATCGCTGCTCTAACGTTCAGTGCAGATACCAACGGAGGCAACAGATGTTCGGCTGATGCGCCAATGCTCTGGATTCGATATGGACAGGTTGAAGGAGATCTACCATGCACACGGCTGGCCCTCGTCAGACTTTAGAAAACAAGAGTGTATGAAGGCGGTGAAGCAGGCGTGGGAGGAGATTTTTTGTTGATAGCAGCACAGAGGGAGCACTTTCAGAATTACGAGCTTCGACGTAGCGAGAAGAAGGGAGGCAAGCAAAGCCCAGTTGATTGCACGGTGCCCTTCACGTCTTTCCCCGTGCCCAACGAGCGTCTAGTAAGCATAGACTGCATAGTCGAACATGTTGGAATTGTAGTCCAACATCTCACAAACATGGCTGAATACTCGTAGTCCGAGAAAGCTCCGCGCCGCCAACGCCGCAGCCACAAACAGCACAAATTGCCTACCGGAGGTTTCGAGATAAGGGAAAGATCAGGTACCGCTCGCTAAGTAAAAATGCCTTGTCGCTTCCAGACCCACAGTAAGCTGCCAAGATCCTCGAAAGACGAAGCTATAGTTAACAGTCACATGGCGGTGTTGCTGCGCGCTGATAGAGCATTCATGTCTCGTGTGCGCCTACTGCTCCCTTCGAGTGTTGATCCTGCGGCAGCGCATCTAAGTGTCATGTATGCCTATCGCTTCCTTCAAGTGTTGGTTCTATGGTAGATATCTAAGTCTCGTGTGTACCTATCGCTTCAATGGCCTTGTATGCACGCTTCTCTCGAGTGTTGGTCCCGACATAACGTGGTGGAGCATCCAACTCTCGCGGACGCCTACCGCTTCAATGATCTGTCTACACGATTGGAGGACTAAACATCCTTCGAGTGTTGGTTCCAACATGGTCGTTGCTCCGGAGCAGATACAATCGTTTGCTCGAAAACGGGACCAACACATCCCTGGATACCACCTGTACCGTGGCTCTTTGCCAGTATTTCAGGTAATTTAAAGAGCCTTCTCTTGCTCTCATCAGCAGTACTATTGTACCAGAACCTTTACCTCTCATCTTTGCTAGTACCTGAATATCTTTATCCGATACCTGTCTGTTAGTCAAACCCAGCATTGCCCGCTACCAACCATGAGGCAACTCCTTATCTCACTTCTCTCCATAGGCCTTATAGGGCTCTCTGCAGCGTATTCAGCTGACGACCCTAAAACGCCTTTGGACCGAGCATCGAATGTGGAAAAATGCACCATATTCGATCCCCCGGACCATGACCTTTCCGTCAGGCAGTGCAACGAGGTCTGCGGCAAGGCCGTGGGTGATGCCATGGCAAGGGACGAGACGACTTCAATAATTTGTTCTGCCCAGAATGCTATGTGGGAAGACTTTGGTGGTGTGTAATCTCCTGAGACTCCTGACTCTTTGAGGCTCGAGCAATCGCAGCACTAACGCCAACCTCCTCGGCTCTGAAATTATTTTTAATACAGCCGACGAACCTTGCTAATCTCTTTCCTTAGGCGGCATCAAAATTGCAGCGGGTAACTGCTCGTGCGACAATTCTTCTGTCAACGAATTGGCAGAGACCTTCGTAGAAGCATTGCCAGTCATCACACAGGTATGAAAGGCTTACACATGCACATATTCCGCTTACTCACGGTTACCTAGGTTGAATGCTAGCTCATAATGTCCGCAGTCAAGCTGATTGTGGAAATTGGCGTGTTGGCAATACCACCAGCTGGGGCGGCGATCGATTGAGAGATGAATATGTCAAACCACGCTAAAGCCGAACAATGCCCCCGAAAGTATGCAGATGTTGACCTCTAGCAGTTGCAGCTATCGAGGCTGCCCAGCTAGCCGCGTACGCCTTGGAAGCAGGTGATGCAGCGCTCGGCGGATCTGCAAATTGGTTGAACCCTTGCGGCACGACTGCAGCCCTTCCCGACGACCTCCGAAAGGTATTCGATATTTTGAACGGCATTGGCGTTCTGCCGAAGGGCAATCCAAGTCTACCAACAAAGATAGATCCACCCAAGACAAATCCATCGACGATAAGTCCACCAAACACGGCGCCAACAACAGCGCCAAATACTGCCAGCACCACCGCATGCAACATGAGGAAGCGTGGAAACGACGGTAAGTCTCCTCTTTAAGCCTTTCGGAGGTGTTCCTGCGTTTCGCGAGCAGTACCGACTAAGATGCCTCTCTGCAGATAACGATTGCGATGATGAATTCCATGTTACGACGATTGCAAAGTCCAACCCAGTCATGACAACCATCCCGGAAACGTGTAGCGGCGAGAGATACCCGCAGGCCTGCTATCACTATTATTCTGCGATCCACAATTACGACTTCGTCGAGAGCACATTTACCTGCGGGGATGAAATCGAACGAGAACCCGGCACCGCAACTGCTGAATGGACCAAACAGCACAAAGACAAAAAATGGCAGCATTGTACATAAGCCGTCTATCGGGATGATCCCGACGGTCCTCACTGCCAGGCGGACGAGTTTCCTCCAGCGTACTTTATGCCGCCGGGCACAAAGGAGAAGAAGCTTGGTCAGATTATAAGGTGGCTACCCAGATTTGAAAATAGCGGCGCGGCAAACACCGAATGGGCAAGATTTTGCTCCAAGCACGACGGAGGCAGGGGCAATGGCCAACTTCAGGAAAACGGACAGATCAACAACGACCTGGTGGAGCTGATTAAACCGGGCAAGGAGATCAAGAGCCCAGGGGAAAACGGCAAGATGACCACCACCACTCAGTTTGAGGCCAAGTTCACGCGAGCCTATAGCTATGCGGACGCCGACGTAGCAATCAGCCCCAACCAGATAAATTCCACGCCTCATTTTCACTTATCTCCACTTGGTTGAAAAAATTGCGGAGAAAAGGGTATCGGTGCTTCCTGACGATTAGCTTCAGCTCAGATTCGCCACTAAGACTGACCTAGACCACATTGCTGACGTAGCCCAACAAGGCTTTCCAGATAACCCAAAATTCAACCACCGTTTCCCGTATCGTCAAAAGTACCCGGAGACGAGCTTGGCAAACATTGCAGAAGGTGTTCCACTAGATACGGGCTCCCAGTATAGCTTTATCAAAGAATGCGCGAAAATGAAGGATAAACTACCCATTTATAGTCCGGGAAGAAGACCTGGAGGGTGGCTTGGCGTTGCCTCTGAAAAGCGGCCGCAGCCTCCACAGTGGCTCTCGTGGTTAAAGAACTCAACGGAATTGGAATCATCAACGGCTTACTGCTTTGTTCACGTTTTCGCTCGACGGGATGA
This sequence comes from Coniosporium apollinis CBS 100218, assembly GCF_000281105.1. Taxonomy (NCBI): domain Eukaryota; kingdom Fungi; phylum Ascomycota; class Dothideomycetes; genus Coniosporium; species Coniosporium apollinis. The sequence continues at coordinate 347,103 of NW_006913272.1, forward strand.
AGAGTTCCCGGCCCAATTCCTTGTTGTCTCTCAGGCGAGCCTGAAGGACTGAAGCTCAACCCCGCGAGCCTCGAGCACCTCCGGAAACAACCGCGGATCGTAGTTCACCAGTTCACCGGTTTCGAGATTCCTGAATCTTTCAAATATGGCCGGATCATCAGCAAGTCTTTCGTACGTCGCTCGCTCCCAATTCCATGGCAAGGGTTCCAGCCGTGGGTCATTTGAAGTCTCCTTGTGGTCCCTGAGGTGAACAAAACGTTGCGTTGGTCTTCCCAAGGCATCTCCTTTGATAATTGTCTCCCAGTGGTCTGGCAGTGGCCCAAGGATGCCAACAGCGTCACTGAGGCCATGCACATAACATTCTCCCACGACATGGAATTGGCCAGATGAAGTCCGACGCAAGACCATGGGGGCGTAAGTCCCTAAGATAAGGCAAACTGAGTCCCCTTGTAACAGTCAGTTCAAAGTTTCCTAGTGGACCGATGGCGTGACTCCTAATTTACCAGTTTGAGCACCAGCTGGAGCTGTGCCAATGTGCCCAGTCTCAGTAGTGAAAACCCGGCGACCGCGAATCTTCTGTATTGTGTTTGTGGTCTCTCTTGCGGAGTATATTGTGTCATCCTGAGAGGTGGCAGTCAGGCACAGAATATTGCGGAGCATACCGACCCATTCCGGAATGCTCAAGAAATGGCTGTACGGGTGCCGTTCTCTCGTCCGGTTCATGCAAAGTGTCAGGGCAAACGCGGCTTCCATAGTCTCACCCGTGACGTAAGTGCCTTTGTTTGGCAAATGCTGGAACCAATCTCCAACCGCCAGCAGCGTCTCCTCCTCAACCATGGAAGCCATCCCGCTGACAGTCTTAATCGTGGTATACTGTTTTCCGACGACCTCGAGCACGTCCGGTTCTGCGTATGTAAACCATGCCCGTGAGATTCCAGAAGAAAGCTGCTCGCTCAGAACTGGAGCTGCAAATTCTGTCTTAGACCAGTCGGGCACCCACGACGGTCCCCCGATTTGGCGGTTGGCTAGATCACAATGTTTCAGCAGCTCCAACCGTTTTGTTGCATTCAAATGCGTCAGGAATGCCTCCTTATACACGTCCTCGACGGGTCGTAGGTAGTCAACCACGATACTGGAGCTGAAGTATGTTGGTGTGATGCCCAGGAGTCCGTAGATTTTATCTCTTGGATTAGCACAGCCCTTGCTTCGACTGACGTCCAGGATATTGCTCATCGAGTGGCCCGCAGCGTCATGTTTAAGGAAGACGATATGCCGGCATCGCTCACGAAACCGCATCGAAGGTAAACTGTCTTTATTGTGTAGACAGAGCACCGCCAGCCAAAAATCATTCCACGGTATCGTATCACCGCCGCATTGAAGAAACGCGTGCCAGCTGCCTAGCTTGATCTCTTGCCAGCACCAGAGCCTGTAAAACCACGCGCGTTCCACGAAATTGATTAAAGCTTGCCAGGTCCGCTGATCGAAGGACGGCGCGTGGTCATTCCTCCACAGGTGAGGCTCCGTGGCGTCGGGTGCGGCAATGATTCGGCCGCTCTTCGTTGCTTCGAGTTGCCGCCCGATATGCTGTAGTGTTGCGAGTGCGTGCTTGCTGTTGTTGGACTCCTCGCCAAGCCAAGCTATCACCCGCTGGGCTAGTGTGTAGATGTTTGTCATCCTCTTCACCTGTTCATTGCGCTCTTCGATATCTTCTTGGTTAATGCATATGGCGTCGATCCATAAGACCCGCGTCTCATCTGAGTGGCGCAAGTAGCGGAGCGCGGAGGCCAGGTTGGGACGCAACCCCAATGTCGCGGAAGGCTCGCCACTGCCTTGGCTATCCTCAACCTGACCGAATTCCGAGACATCAGCATCTCCCCAGGTGTATGACAAAGCCTCGTATCGCGGCTGGTATTCTGAAGTCTCCTCAAGAGGTGATGCAACGGTTAGGAGAGGGTGCGCTTCACCAGTGACAACGTTGAATATCATGAAGTAGCCGCTTTCGGTTTCTTCTATTTCCCAAGGCCGAGAGACCAAGGTCCGGACAGAGTCAACCTGGAAGTTCTTTGCCTTTGGTGGAGGTGTGGCAGGCAGGGGAAATGGCGAATGGAGGATTCGGATTTTGATGTCGTCCTCAAACCTGCCGGGTAGAAGATGAACAAGTCGAATCTCCTGTGACGCACTTCGGAGCGGTTCATATCGGTAGGACGCCATTGGCCTGTTGCTAGTGATCGACAGTTTTGCCAGAGCACTCTAAGTTACCTCGAGAGGACTGGATGAGGTGGGCAAGAGTGAACGATTCCTGGTGCTGCAGCCCCTGAGCTTGACCCGAGTATTTACTCTTGCCGCCGGAAAGTCCTCAGTCTTGGCACCGCATCACCCAGATCACGCTTAAGGCTATATAATCGCTACGATCATCAATGAATAGTGAAACAATAGCGTTGCATCGATAGATTGGTTCAGTGAGTGTCTATATTGTTGGCTTAGCCGTTAAAATAATTCCGCCACCGTCTTATCTCCATAGATAGATGCGGCCGTAGATACGGCTGGTGGCTTGATTGGCTACACCGAAGACTTTCCGGCGGCAAGAGTACCTAGGTAGTCAAATTTCGACGCAAGCACTGATAGGGTAGACGCAGGCCAACGCTTAACCTTCTCGACTGCTCATCCTTTTCCCGCGGGCACCACGTTTGTGTAGATGTAGTAGCATATGTATTCCAGAGTTCAGGAATGTGTGTGTAGCTACAGGACCAGATCTTCTACCAATCAACCGGGAGTTTACCGCCCTCGTCAAACACTTCACTTGGGTCCTCCTCTCCCTCCGACTCTTCCTCGCTATCCTCTTCGGTGCGCGCAGTCGACCGTGGGTATAGCTCGCGAAATCTGGACTCCTCTAGGACCTTGAACGTCTCGGGATCATCGCTGGCATTCTGGAATTTGTCGGCGGCGTCCACGAAATAGGACTCAAATGCAAAGCCCCCTTGGTAAAGACAAAGCTTGAGAATGCCAGAGCGTCTGGCCTGCAATGCAAGCACCGCGAGCGACTTACGGAGGTAGTTGGCATGCTCGTCTCTCAGCCGATCAAGGCTGGCCTTGACTTGGTCCACATCGCCCGTGCGATAAGCTGCAAAGACGTTTTCGAATGGAGTTGCGTCTACAGATAATTAGCTATTGCTACAGTAGGCGAGTATATGGAATGACCTTTTACGTGGTTTATTCTTAGAAACTAGGCTCGGACTGAATATCCGAACAAATCGGTCTCAAGAAGATCCCAATCTTCCTTCGTCCAGTCATCCCCGTCGTGCTCAACCCCTAGGCAATGGACTGAAAGGTGATGTGTTCCTGTTGTGTAACATAACCCTTTGCTTTTCTTGAAAAGCTTCAAGAAGCAGAGTGACATGGTAACAAGGTAGTGGACTCGGTACTTGTTGATAAGTTGTGCCGGAGTATTTGCGGGTGGGGGGCGTTATTCTAATGCAGACCCGTGCTACGTGCTTTGGGCCTTGTCCGCTTTGAGAACACAGAGTCAGGACATACCGGAGAACGTGTTGCCACGGGTCAAGAATTCAGCACCCATATTACTAGAGGTCTAATCCAGTTCTAAAGCCTTGTCTAAAGCCCGAACGCCTCTGCATGCCAGTAAACATCCCTCCCTTTCCTCACCCATCTTCCCACCAACTCCCTCGTCTCCTCGGTCATCCTCTTAGGTCCACAAACGAGCACGGCAACCTTCCCTCGCGGCTGTGCAAACGCATCGTCAACTATGCGCTTCAAGTCGGGCCGGCCGTGCTTCACATCGCTCCCGCCGATCTTCTCTGCTTCACTCCCAGTATGTAAAAGGTTCACTCCCTCAGCCATCTCAAGGTCACCGTCTTGAGCTCCATCATGCAGAGCCTGCCCGTTCTGCGTGACGTAGACTTCAACCTCTGCGTTCGATCCGACGTTCGTGGCCGCGCCTCCAGAGTTGGCCGCGGCCGGGAAGGCCCACCGTACTTCTGCGAGTCTCCGCACAGTCCAGACAAAGCGAATCTGGGGGCTTGCAGCTGCAGGCGAGGGCCAGTGGGATCTACCCACGATGCTGCGGAAGACTGGAAGAACGAATGTTGCACCTACGCCGCCAGCGAGCAGTAGCACATAGTCGTAGCTTGCAAGGTCGGGTAGGCGGGATGAGGCGCCGTAGGGTCCTTCGATTGTGATGGCGATGGATGGAGTATTTTTGTCGTCGTCCGCTTGGTCGCATAGGGATCGCGCCAGAGCGGCTAGCCTTTTGGTGTTCCCGTCTAGTGTTCGAGCAACGAGCGTTATCCGGCCGTCCTCGTGCGGTAAAGAGGCGATCGTGAAGGGGTTCGTGCGGTAGCGCTGTCTTATCAGATCTTTGACGGTGGGTGAAGCCTCAGAAGTTGCGGGTAGAGAGACGTAAACGTGCTGCCCTGGCTTCCAGTTCTGAGGGATAGTGTCAGAGGCGAGGGGGATGTCCATTTTGATGAGGTTGGTGCCCGGAATCAATGATACGGTTCCGGGATAGGTGCCGATATTTCGGCTGCGGGTGGCCATCATGAGGATGTATACACCCACAACCTCCCAGATGTAGGTCCGTAAATGGCTGACGTGCCAGAAGAGAACAACCGGAAGTATAGGCGCTAGAGTAATGTGGACGGCGAAGAAGACTCGGTAGTTCCTAGTCCTGAGATAGCCCAAGGCAGTAGAGCTCATGAAGATGGACAGAAAAAGACCGACAAGGCCAAGGATTACGACCCGGTTTCTTAGACGGTTAACAAGTAGCCCTGACATAACGAAGAAGTATAGGTAGAGAGAACCATGGAGACAGAAGAGGAGAGTGATAATCCGGCCAAGTATCTGGTGAGCTACGTTCAGTTGTTCATGAGGGAGCCTGGTAAGGATTTGGACAGGTGACCACGGCGATCTCATGGCTAGAAGGTAATGCAGAGGCAACTGCGACGCTCCGACCATGCCAAAACGTTTAGTCAAGTGGAAGTAGTCTAGAGCAAATCAGCACACTGTTGCATAACTGCTTGGATCAGTCAGGAGAAGCGCTCCATGAATCGGAATGGCCAGTTTGCGGTTTGAATGAAACAACGCTACCCTGTGCATAGCGAGCGAGAAGATTCGTTTCTTACCATTACTTGTACGGTGAACGCAGAGGAACATTAGCCACGCGGTCCACCCAGTCGCAGTGGCCCACTGCCCTTTTGTGCCCCATCCGGGGCTCACTGACTCGGTCGCCCACCAGCAAGTGACCCTCCAAAAACGACACCCTCTCCGAACCCACTGGCCATCTCCCCTTTTGAAGCTCTTTTCGTGTGGAGAACGCGGTACGAGCTCTTCGTCCGCTTGCAGTCGATCTCTACAGAGCCAGCAGAGCAAGAAGTAGACTTGGAAGGAAAACAACACCGCAAATGCGGAAAGCTGCGCAACAAGGCCATAAGAATCTAGCAGATTGCGGCGCTGCGCCTTCTGGGACTCGTCGAGGCTGGCAAACTCGTATCCAAATAGCATAGTCCGACAGCTTCGACTTGAGAGAGTAAAGAAAACGAGATAGGATCAGACACCACTGTCATTCCTACCTACAAGATGACCTCATCAGAAGTGCTAGAACGAGTGCCGTTGTCAGCAGTGGCTGGTCTGGTACTCTAGAGCGAGCGAGGCTGTCAACGGGAGGTCTGGCTCGCGGCGAACCAACTCCGGCATAATGTGTTGTGGAGAATCCCGACGCCGGGTGGCCGGCCGTTGAGAAACCACGATTCAGCTGACAGAGCTGCTTCGAAGATGCAACATCGCGAGCTCGAGGCGTTGTTTGAAGACAAAAATGATGCCGATGACCGCATTCCTATCTGGTTGGACTGCGACACAGGGCATGATGATGCTTTTGCGGTTCTGCTTGCTGCACACTGCTCTAAAATCCATTTGCTGGGAATAACGACGGTACATGGCAATTCCTCGCTCGAGAACACCACTAAGTAGGTTACGTTAGTTCGGATCTCTAATCCACAGTCTCTTTTGTTTCCAGTGTCCCTGCTCTCAGAGTCTAGTACAGTCAGCTCTTCTGGAAGAATAGTTGCAGCACGTTACTTCGCTCTGCCGATGAACTGGATGTGTATCGATGAAACTGTCTCTCTCCGCTAGCAAGATCTCGATGTATAGTGAGCCGGACTGACTTTTATAACCCCAGTAACACCCTTAGAGTGCTTGAAGCCATTGGCCGTCGCGATGTCCCAGTATATCCAGGAGCATCCAAGCCGTTGATCAGAGATGCAGTGCATGCACCAGCAATACACGGTATGTTCACACCAATTCGGCAAAATCTCAACCAGTACGAGCTGGCAGCTAGCGTTGAGCGGCCGTCTCAACTCCTGTTCGGCGTTGGAATATCTCTTTTGCTCCACCCCTGAGATGATGTCTTGTTACAATGATGGTTGAAGGAATGCGGAAAGTCATAACTACGGGCCGGCCCCTAAGTAGGCGCTTTACATAGCCTGAACGTCTTCTAACCCCATCCCAGGCTTATCGGGCCTCGACGGCGTCCCCCTCCTCCCCCCATCGACCACCCCCTCCCTCACGCATCCCCCCTACACAACCGCCATATCCACCGCCCTCCTCGCCCACCCCCCTCAAACCGCCTGGCTCATCGCCACAGGCGCCCTCACCAACATCGCGCACCTCTTCCGTGCGCACCCTACCCTAAAATCCCACATCGCGGGCCTCAGCATCATGGGCGGCGCCATCGGCAACGGCTTCAGCTCCGCGCCTCTCGGCCGCAAGAAGGGCGAGGGGGAGAGATTCGGGAACTGGACGCCGTATGCGGAGTTTAATATTTACTGCGACCCGGAGGCTGCAGAGGAGATCTTGGAGGACGAGGTCCTGGCGGGGAAGACGGTGTTGGTGCCGCTGGACGTGACGCATCAGGCTATTGCGGACGCAGGGGTGAGGCGGGGGCTGTTGCACGGTGAGCGTTGGTCCTCCGGTAGTAGTGATGTAGGGGAAAGGGATGGGGAAGTGGAGGGACGCAGTTACTCCCCCGTCCGCGCCCTCTTCCACGACGTCCTGACCTTCTTTGGCGAGACCTACGACCGGGAGTTCGGGCTCTCGGCCGGCCCGCCTCTGCACGATCCGTTGGCTGTAGCGGCTGCGGTGGTGCCGGAGCTGTTTGATGATAGGGGCGGCGAGCGGTATCGGGTTGAGGTCGATACGAAGGGTGAGCATAGCGAGGTGCCGGAGGAGGTGCTGCAGCTTGGGAGGACGCGCGTTGAGCTGCTGGAAAGGGGAGAGCCGGGGGTGCGGATACCGAGGACGTTTGATGTGGATGGGTTCTGGTGGATGATTGATTGCGCATTGGGGAGGGCGGAGAGGGCGACGCCATTGAGGAGGGAGGATGTGAGAGCGTGGGCACCGAGGAGTGGTTGAACTATGGGTAGATATTGAGCTGAACAGAATCCAACAGCACAAGGCAGGCATGTGTGGTATCTAGACGTTGGGGGTCATTGGGTGTGCATGCGCTATAGCGTTCTAGAAATCGTAGACATAGGAGCTTACGAATGAGCTCGCTCGTAGAGTTCTTGATTCATAAGTCAGTGCTACGGATAGGAGCACCTAGAGCATGGATGCAGGTAGAAAGTCGCCCAGAACCAGTCATCAGCTCGAATGTCGCTGACGGAACGCCTATGACAATGCCGCCCGACCGGCCAACAACAGCACGCTAATCCATCTATAGAGCGCACTCAACATGCAGAAGCTAGTGTAACAGCTGGTAAACATCCGTTCTTGACGCATGCCGACGCTTACGGATGTCCGCATCATTGCTTTGCAACCTCATCCAGCTTGTTCATCATTGCCTGGACCTCCCTTACAAGGGCCTTCCTCTTCTCTCTTGCTCCCTCCACACCCTCCGTCTCCACACTATCGAGCTTCAGCAGGACCTGCGCCAAAATCATTTCCGTCAACTTCTTATGCTCGAATGCCCGCTTTGCTCTGTCCGCTGGCGGATGAGCCGTAAACTGTATGCAATCCGGCACAAACTTCGTATGGAACGTGGAGGCAATGGCGTCCAGCTTGTCCAGCGGGCTTTCAGGCGGAGCGGACCTCGGTGCCGCGGGAGCAGAGGTCGGTCTCGGGGGCGGCGCAGACGGTATACCCAGGAACTCGGCCGTGGGCGTGTGTGTCCCGGTACTCGTTGGGGGTGTGGAGGTTCCGCTCGCTCCGCCCTTCTTCGACTTCTTCTTACGATACCTGCGCTTCTTCTTGCCTGCGCCGTCCTTACCAGGTGTGCTATTGGCAGCGCTATCACCATCCTCAGCATCGTCTTCGTCGTCGCTGCCGGCGCTCACGGTATCTGCAAGTGGTACGCCGCCGTCGGAGGAAAGCGCAGCATCGCCGACGGAACAGAGGATCTCGCTCTCCAGGTCCGACCTTAGCCCCTCCTCGCGCGCAAGCCGGCTATCATCCGCCATGTTCCGGCCCTTGTAGAACAGCTTGATCCGCCGGGGATCCGCGCCCATCTTCTTCGCCGCCTGGCTTCTTATCTCGCCGACAGTCAGCTCGCCGCGATCGATGCTGTCGCGGGCGAAGTGTATCGGGTAGCTGATCTTGCGGTGCTTGAGCACGAGGACGTCGGTGTCTTTTTCTGGCCGTGGGCCGGAAGTGGGCGGGACGAGGTTCCGCCGCAGGTCGTCGGAGGTGATGTAGGAGAAGTCGGAGTCCTTGACTTCCGCGTTCTGCGGATCGCGGCCGAAGGGGCTGAACTTGCCGGACCAGCCGCCGAGGCGTGATGTCCAGGACATTATGGGTATGTTTGTGAGGAAGAGGTAGAGGAGGACGGCGATGAGGGCGGTGGTGTAGATGGGGTAGGTGGCTGCGAGGGTGACGATAGGATTGGTCGGGGATTGTGGTTGCTGGACTGGGGTCTGTCCGAGTCTCTGCTGGAGCTCGCGCTGTAGCTGGCTGAACCAAGTGGTGAAGCGTGCGGCGAGGGGCAGTGACGGCGGAGGTTTCTGCGGCAGGTACTGCTGGAGTCTGCGCGGTACGTATGGCTGGATCCGAGGATCTTGCAGGGCCTCTTGGATGTAGGATTGCACAGCGGAAGCCAGGGTGATGGATTGTCTGGAGGCTGCTCTCGGTGGGTGCTGATAATACTTGAGTAACTTCGTGGGGTTTTCTGTAGATCACTATGGTGTTCTCCGTGTGTCTTGCGTCGACGTTCGTCGCTAAGCAGCCCTACGAGAGCCGCCAGCCGCGCCGGAGGGAAGATCTAGTATCACATCACGTGCACACCAATGCTAAAGCGCAACCTCCGCCGCTATTCAAGTCACTACCATATGTTGGAAAGAGCAGACCAGACGCGATGAGCGTATATCATTAAACCTGGGACCCACACTATCTATCTCCAGGTACGGACTCGTGATGCATTTTATCAAACGTCAGCCATGAACACAGCAGAGGTTAACTTCCACCAGGTATCCAACTCCAGCACCCGAACCGGAAACATGTAAAACATTCCGAAGGCAAGAAAAAACCCAACAGATCAACTCGTATCATCCCGCAGCGGCCTGGTAAAGGGAACCCTATGCAAGTGAAGTAAAAAGTACTATCTTCCACCCAGCGAGGGCTCGGTGTAAGCAGGTCGTAACGCCAAACATCGAGGAAAGTCGTTCAAGTCAGGTTGCCATAGCGGTCCCGACGGACTGGAATGTAACTGCAAGCCAATCATGGAATGCGGAGAGATGATTTGTCGGCGCTTAAGTTTGGAAAGGGCCCGTCGAGGGTGAGGTATCCGTTCGACGACCTAAAACTCTCGAGTGAAACTCTAGTGAGAAGGATCCTATGCTTTTTGGTCTGAAGTCAAGATGTCTGACATTCAGACGTTCCTTCGCTTCGGCATAGCAAGCATGTTGAGCCTGGCCTGGCTCAAGCCGCTCTGACGCTTCATACGCTTAGGAAGCCGGCTAGCGGGCGCTTTCGGTGCCGGTGGCTGCTCGGTTGGTCTGGACTTCTTTACAGGACGGCTCTCCTCTTCCTCGTTCTCCTTATCGGAGGTCTCATTCACCGATTCCAGCTTACGCTTCACAGGCGAAGCCCCAGTAGGCATGCCAGGAAGATTGGCAAAGGACACGGCGTCGCTGTTGCGGACTGGTCGGATCGTTCCTTTGCCTGCGGTCGCTGGGCCGAAGGAGATGGGCTTGTCGGAGCGGAAGGTGAAGTCTGCGGGTATGCCGCCCGTGGTCAGTCTGCGCGAAGCATTTGGATTCGTGATCGTTTCACGATCCGGCAAGCTGGGATAAGGGATTGGTGAAGCCATGCGTTCCGGTTTCTCAGACGCAGATCTAGCTGCGGAATGCGCCGCGGAAGGAGATGCCAGAGCAGCATCATCATGCAAAGCTTTGTAAAGAGTACTCGATGTGAAGTTGACGTGCTTTGCTACAGGAGCAGTCGCGGGAACGCTGGGAAGATCCTTGTTGAGGTCGACTTTGCCTTTCGGCGTAGCGATGTGAGTACCAGCAGCAATCTTAGCCGGATCATTCGAGTAGAGCCGCTGGGGGCCGCGTAGGATTGACTTTACAGCCGACTTCATACGAGAAGCGTAATCTTCCCGCCTAGCATCCGCTACTTGTGGGTCGGCGAGAGACTTCACAGAAGGCGATCGAGCGAGCGATGGGATCATAGACGTCTTCATAGACTTGACGCTCTGAGAGCGAGCAAGGGAGGCTTTGGTGGGAGTCGTGAGACTGGAGGTCAGTTGAGGAATACCAGACTTGGACCGGATCAGGCCCATGCCCTTAGGTGTGGACGGCTTGCTTTCATCTGAGGTAGTGTCACGAGATACTGGACGCGCAACAGAGGTGTCGTCTTCCGGCCGGTGCTTGGCCCGCTTGGCTGGACCCGACATGACTTCTTCACGTGCTGGGTGTTGCGACTTTTGGGATTTGGTACGAGACGGCCCACTCTCGCGACCCCCCAGATCTGCCTTGGACTGAGTCCGCTTGAGGGATGTGCCGCCTTGGACAGCCCGGATTGGGTCCGTACGGAACGCTGACGGATGGTTGGCGATGGAGTCCATCTTCTTGAACTGAGCCATGTGGACATCGCTGAACCGGCTAGCTTTGCCTTTGGCCTGAGCAATCTTTCGTCCCGTCGCGTCCTCAACTGCCGGCCTGGCCGCGAACTCGTCCTGCTGAGCGACCATCTGAGCCCGTACTTTTGCGGCTTCCTCTCGGCTCTCTGCCATCATCTTCCGAGCCGCAGGACTGAGCTCCAGTGACTGCTTCCTGAATGTGAACTTGAAGTCGGGTGACGAGAAGGGATTCTTAGAAGGATCTGGTGTCTTTGAAGGTGTGACATCTACGGCGGGGATCTTGTTCACGCCTTTGACTGGCTCGGTATGTGCTCCCTTGTTGAGAAATCCCAACCAGCGGGCCTCGTCCAATGGCTTCGCTGTGCTCGCTTGATGATGGTGTGGGTGCATTTCCTCATTGCTGGGCTGGATGGGCGTTTTGTTCTTTGGTGTGCGTGTAGTAAAGTTGGCGAAGAAGGACGTATGCTTCTTTTCCGTCTGCGGAGTCTTCAGGACACTCGGAATCGCTGTGGTGATAGGATCGGGAGTTTCATCTCGCTCGCACAGAGAAGGAAGATGGGATGGTGTGGCAGTTGCCGTCGTCTCGATACGCTCCGTTGCTGTTATGATTTGAACGCTGCCACCGCGCTTAGAGAGCAGTATTAGTCAGTAAATTCTTAGCGGACACGGAACCACGGAGGTTTATCCAATGTCTAAGAGCAGAAGAATTGAAAGCGCGGGCCTTGCTGGACTGTGGAGAATTATGCCATATAGACTCACCTGTGGAGTGCCGAGCAATCTCGACGACCGGCGCCTTGTAAAGACCATGTTGCTCACAGTGCTGGAATTCTGTAGAGCTTTCAACCTGAAACGATGGTTGAGACTGTGTTAGGCTTTGGCTAAGGATCGAGCGCGACAGCAGGATTGATATGCGAATGGTGTGTTGTGGCTGTTCTGATAGCGTGACGGTGGGGGATGAGTTCGATACACAAACCCAAACAACGCGCACGGCCCTGACGTTTTCAGCCCTACCGCGGTCAGCGCCCTCGCCCTAGCACGTGACGCTGACCTACAACCACACTCAGTAAGACTCCCTTTTGAATCCACTACTCAGCATATGAAGTTGAGTGCTACGGTCGTCGAAGCATTCTGGCATTCACGAGTAGCCATTGTCTTGTTACATCACGGCTAACTCTAAGCATGACCGAGAAGGCCACGCCAGAAATTGTCATGTATACTGTGCTGTAGCCGTGGCAAGGAACCCTTACCGGTAGCAACCTCAATTCCAAATTGAGAACCGAAGTTTTCCTCTCCATTTGAGCAAATCGTAGGCAGTATCACCAGCTACAGGTCACAGAAAGCGTCATCTATCAACTGTCTATCAATTAAAGCCGGCAATCTAGTTACACGAGGGTGCACTTCTACAATTCGGAAGGCGTTCCTTTTGTCCGCTTCTTCCCGATCTCACGTGCGGAGTTGTCGATATGATACGCGCTGTAATGATCTTTCAAGGTTCACGTTCTTCCTACCATCTCGGGTCACGGCGTTCCTCGGCGACCTCCCAGTAAGTCTTACCCTCCGATTGCGCCGCTTAGAGTCGAAAATGTCTTACCCGAGCAATGGCTTGATGAGCTTGAGGTGGCCGCGGCCTTTGGTAGCTAGCATAGGTGTCTTGTTGTGCTCTAGAGGATCCGGGTCAGCTTTCATGCCGAAGGCTGGGAGGATACTGAAGGTTTCGTCATGTCCGCCTCGGATGTGGCGTCTGACTAGACAGTGCTGTCTGGCGAAGCACCACCACGGAAAGGCGCTCAGGGTCGCTACGAGGTGGCGGCAGGGTATCGAGCCCTCGTAGTCTCAACCTAGATCCTGCGCGCGGAGTTGACGCGGTTGCAGCTCAGGTGGCACATTGCGGGCGCGGGCATTACAGAGGAGGAGGAAGAGCATATCGCCCCAGGTCACGGCGTCTAGACCTGGGTCTGGATTTGGATTCGGCTTTCAGTACAAGCTTCACGGGTCATCTGACATCGGAATTGTCGCTCTCGCTTTCAGATTCATCGGCAACGAAATGCTGGAGCAATTTGGCTGAATCCGGCTCTTGGGAAGTTTGCTAGAGGTTATTGTTTTCCGTACGTTCTCCTGGTTGTTGGTCTGAATACGGGTGGGTGATAGATGTCGGGCCCTTCCTCTCTGGACTTCATCGGTGCTGCTGGTGGTACCCGTTGCAGTGTTATCCCAACGTACCGCGTTCTTGCTGCCACTTCGGACCACGACGTTCCTCGGCGGGTCCCACACTTTGGTCGTATCGCCCGGCTTGGTGTCGGCAGTCGGAGCATTGAGGCTGGTTTGTCGGCCGTGGAGACTCCGGAATGTTGGCGGTGCTGGTGTGACGGGCGGACATGTTGTCGGTGGTTGTTGGAGTGATATTGGCGGTGGGATTGACGGGTACTGAGTAGATAGGGTAGAAGCTTGTAGGGCCTTCGTATGAGTTACAACCGTCAGCATTGAACACAAGACTGGATCGTCAAGCATGCGGGTGTTGTTGGAGAGACAAGAGAGTGGCTGGTATAGACCCGGACTCCAGGGATGGCGTTAAATAGTCGTAGAAGTGCGGGAGCTGTAGCAGAGCGACGAAGTGAGATGAAGACCAGAAGCAATCTGACTCACGCATGTGGAAGATCAATCCACCCGGACCACAGATATCGGAAGTGTATACATGAATGGCAACGTTAGCAGACCGATACTCTCGATCCGTATGATAAGGTTTATGTATGTGGGTGAAAGAAAGATGAAAGGGAAACTCACCTCGAATATCAACCACTTGATAGGGGAAAGTGGCCGTAATAACGGTCTAGATGAATAAGACGGTGCGGCAAAGTGCGACTGATAACGGGCTTCAAGCGATGCTGAGTTGATGATTGAGGTGAGTGATAGGATAGTGTTTGTCTTGCAGATGATGGGACCATACAGGGAGTAGTAGAACTGGCAGAGGAGACACGGAGTAGGAAAGTGACAAGCATATTGTGGAGAGATTCGGTGTGTGCAGGTTAGAATTGGAAATGTGGTGAGTGCTCCAGCAGAATGGTCTGACAACCGGCTTCAAGTGATGAATGAATAAAAGGGAAGAAAGAAGGATCATATGCTGGAGGATAGCGAGAGAGTCAAGCGTCAATTGGTACAGTAAGCAACGCGACGGAAGGCGGGTTGTAAGGTACCTTAGGAAAGCACATTGACCTACCCCTGCTTGCGTGTTGGACCCTGTTGATCTTGGTGTTTTGCTGCAAAGCGCAAGCACAACACTTGCCAGAACTGCATCTACTAGGAGACAGACGCCGTTTCTGTTGAATCGCCTTGCACATCATTCACAAGCGTCACCTTGATGGAGTCTGACTTAGTGCAGACGAGCCTGCTGTGAGACCCGCCGGCGGTACGAGCATGGCCGCTTACCGCTCCCGACCTCGGACCAGAGCGGACGTGTGACACCTCCCCTCGCCGCAGTAAACCGATAAGTGGACAGATAGGATGGAGGAAGAGCACGAGCTCAGCAGCATCTCTACTGCTGTTCATCCAGCTGCAAGTGCCCCAAGCACCGATGTCGACGCGCATGCGAATAACATGTCTGAAGACCAGCTTTCCGCAAGGCTCACCCGCCATGAGGCCCTCCTGGACCGCCGGACAGTCCGCAAGCTCGATCTCATCCTTCTGCCGTTCCTAGCTCTGCTCTTCCTCTTCAACTCGCTGGATCGTGCGAACGTAAGCTCATCTTCTCATAAAACCTACCGACATAAAGTTTTTAGCATTCCCAGTATGTTCTTCTACGATGTCCTTTGTCACCGGTTAATACCAGCACTCATATAACTATCCTGTCAGAAGGCGTTGCCTATTCCCCCCGCAACAGATTTGAGCGTCAGACACCACTTTGCTCAGATTTGTAATACTGACAACCACTAGATCGGAAATGCGGAGACCGCAAACTTTACAGCGGACATCGGGCTGAATAAACATGATCTGAACACCGCCGTCGCCGTCTTCTTCGCCTTCTTCGTCGCGCTGCAGCCTGTGGGTGCTGCATTCGGCCGGAAGCATGGCATGGCAAGGTGGGTGCCCGGCTGCATGACAGTATGGGGCCTGTGTACAGCCTTACACATCTGGGTGCGAGCGAGGTGGCAGCTAATCCTGTTGCGAGCTATTATCGGGATGCTTGAAGGTATATTGTGCTTCATAATATCATTGATACCAAACACGCTGACGCAAGATGGTAGCCGGTTTCTACCCGGTGACGGTCTCGTACCTCTCACTCTTCTACACACGGTATGAATTCGGCAGACGGCTGGCCCTATTCTACGGCCAGTATGCAGTAGCCGGAGCTCTCGGTGGTGTGCTCTCCTTTGCCGTGTTTTCACGGTTCCCAAAGGGGGACGCGGATCGCCCTGTAGATGGCACTCACTGGAGACCTTGGCAGGTGCTCTTCCTGATCGAAGGCTGTGCCACCATCCTACTAGCCCTTATTGGTTTCCTATGGCTGCCACATCGTGTCGAGACGGCGTGGTTCCTCAACCGAGAAGAGCAAGAGTGGGCGAAGGCAAGGGTGAGCCGGGATAGGCAGGAGCCACGTCGGCCTAGCAAGGCAGACGACGCCGGCCCAGAAGAAGAAGATGCACATCCGTCGACCTCAGAAGAAGTGGAAGGCCTCATGGGTCACAGTAGTTCCTCATCCCGCGGTCCTCGACCCGCTCCCCTCCCGTCTTATACCGCCGACACCGGCCTCTCCACAACAGACATCCTCTCCGCCTTCCTCGACTGGAAAATCCTCTACCTCCTCGCTGTCAACATTCTCTCCGCCCTCCCCACCACCGCCTTTGCCATCTTCCTCCCTCTCGTTCTACAACCCCTGGCTCCTTCCTCGCCAGCCCTGACCAACCTCCTGACTGTGCCTCCCTTCCTCTGCGGCGCCGCCGTGCTCTACGCATTCACCCACTGGTCCGACAAAACTCACCAACGCATTGTCCCTATCCTTGCAGGCCTTGGCCTTACTATTATTGGTTTGCTCAGCACAGCACTACTCCCAACCACTGTACCGGCGCTGCGGTATTTCGCGCTCTGCATCTTGCTGTCCGGCATGTTCATAGCCTCACCGCTAACCGTTGTCTGGCTGACCAACAACATTCCCAACCCTGGGAAGAGGGCGATAGCGCTCGGTATCAACGGCTGGGGCAACCTCGCTGGTGTCTTCTCGGCCCTGCTGTTCGCGCCGAAGTATTCGCCTGGATATACGACACCACTTGCTGTCACCTGTCTTTGTGTTGCGGCGGCGTGGATGGGGTATGCAGCCTTTGGTGTACTGCTTGTGAGAGAGAACAGGAGGCGGAGACAAAGGGCTGTAGGCTCAAGGCAGGGACGACACTATTCAAAGATCATGCTGAAACTCAGGGACTGGATAAGGGAGAGCGGAGCTACTGGGACAAGGTTTGTAGAAGCAGTGGAGGAAGTCGTGCGGAGGGACGAGGATGAGCAGTTTCTATACGGGCTCTAATACGGCGCGAGAGCCTCTACAATCCTGACCACATTCTACAAGATCACCCCACCGGCTGCTCGCGACTCGAGAGACGTGTCTCACCCTCCAAAAACTTGCGATGATCGTCATCACTCCAAGCCGGTCTCGTACCGCCTGGGGCCCACTCCGGCGCATAGTCCTTACCAGCCTCCCTGGACTCCTCAGCATTCGCCCCCAACCAACTTCTGCACCACCGACCCCACCTTCGCCCACGTCTTCTGCACACACGACTCGTCTCCGCCGACTGCGCTCCTTACGACCACCCTGTCGGCCCCAAGATGCGGTGCCAGGAAGAGGGCGACTTCCATGAACCGAAAAACGTCGTAAACCGGATACAACGCGCGCCGTGGTTTGCAAGGTTGAAGCTGAGAAGCCCGATCGCTTTCCGCCGTCGCCGAAATAACCAGCCTCTGCACCCACGGCACAAGTGCCTCGCCCACGGCGTCCGTGATCCAGCGGGTAAAGAGGTCCTGCTGCCGCGGCAGCCAGAGGTGCCATTCGTATGCGCTGTAATAGAGCAAGAGGACTTCGTGCCGCAGTTGTCGGTTTGTCCTGGAGCTGGTGGCGGGTGGTGGCGGGTCTCGAGGCAGACGATGCGGCCGCCGCGGGTGCCGAGTCTGCTTTTTTTTGGGTATAGAGGAAAGCGGGCTTGGGGGGCCCGGAGGTGAGGTTGAGGACGTGGTTGTAGATTTGTTACGAAATTCGCTATTCAGGGATGGTGAAGAGGGTCGTGGGTTGGTGTGATGTGGTTGCGGCCATGATTGTTGAGCTTAATAAGGTAGAGATTTTGTGTTTGATTGTGTTGTTTGTTGAGGAAGAGTATATGGTTCCAATGGGGGTTGATGGGGTCTGAGGAAGAGTGTTTGGTTTCGAACACTTTTGAGGAAGACTTCGGAACGATGGCAGGGAGACTGAAGCACTCAAGTTGACGGAGTGGGAGAGTTTCAAACAAATGTCCTTTTTCAATGTTTGGGTCAAAAGTTTGATACGTTATCCCAACGATCGGACTGTGCCGTTTCGTTATGGACCGAATCGCTGTGTCGGTCGTTCAGCCTATCCGGAGCATGCTTACTACGGTCTCCAGGATCTTGGCATAGCGTTGAGTGATTATACCACGGTGCGAAGGAGGTGTATCTGCTCAGGAGGTGGACCGTTCAGCAACCCTCTTTTTATTGCCGCCGATGGTCATCGGCTAATCGAAAGAATTGATATCCGAAGTCTCTATTGAGTATAAGTTCCTCTAACGGCTTGATTTCACCCCTGCATGCGCTGAAGGTTTATGGAAAACCTCACGCTTGTACGCTAGATCCTCCCTCCCTCGCATTAAGTCGGACGGCTACGGAACTTAAGAGTTTAGATTATCACGAACGCCGCTTCGTTATTTGTACCTTACAACATTCGCAGCTTTGCAGCTGCAATTGCTTTCGACCTAACGGCCAAGGGGCATGCGGAAAGCTCGTCGCCGCATTGAAAGCAATTCATAGCCCCGGAGGTGGACGAATTAGAAACATCTTGGGTGATCGATGCATCGAGGAGTTAAACTGCTGGCCTCATTTACTCTCTATCACATGAAATCAGTCTAGCTGCTCTGCAATCGACGAGATCACGAGTCCAGTTTGATCGTGAATCTGGGGTTGAACGAGTTCGAGCAAAGATGCGGCAACGAAGTTTCTGGATGGCCCTTGGGCGATCGAACGGCGTCCTGAACGATGCTGAGTGGGAACGGCGTTGAACGGGCCTGATCAAACGACTTGCACCGCTGGGCTGCTGCAGGGCTTCAGGAAACAATCACGATATTGCAGATGCGTTTCGAAGTAAGATCCAAAGTTCGTTGAGGCGTCTATCCGAAGACGCACACTCTCCCGCTTTCCAACAGCCCCCGGTAGCCAAAATGTAAACGCCTCGCAACGGGTATCCCCAAAGCACACATCCAATGCTCCAATTCCAACCAGACCGCCCAATGCACCAGACCGCCTCCCTCGTCGCGCCTTAGCCGAAACTCAACTCGTCTTCACTTTCATCAACATTCGCGTAAGCCCCTTCGCTGCGCGCAGACATTATGGACAATGACCTCCGTAGGCACTGGCGCTTCTTGGGAAGCATAGGGCCCCTACGGATTACGGGCTGACTCCTTGCGCGGCCGGAACGTAGCTCGTTCATTGACAGCTCGTCCTCGTCGTCAGCGACGAGGCGAGGTTTTATCGAAGTGGCTGCTCGCCGAACCTTGCGAGTAGGTGGGGGGATGAAGGCATCGCTGTCGGCTTCGGACGAGAATGGGGAAGATTCTTTAGCCTCGGCTTTCGAGAAGGTGTTTGTTATGTCGCCTGAGCGTTGAGGCGGAACTGTTGCCCTCGTTCGCTTGCTCCTTCGTGTCTCGTCTGTGTTTTCCACGTCTCGACAGCGCTTCAGCGGCCTTGGCTCCTGGGGCGGCAATCTTGTAGGGACAGGGCTGGAGTTCAGGTCAAGCTCGCCAGCGTTTGGCAACATGCTTGATAATGAGCGCCTGCACGGCGTGTCGTGCATATCCCTCGCTCCAAGGCCTAGCAGACGCCTGTGGATAATGACCATAGGCGAAGCACGCTCCGGTTCAGATACTGGGGATGGCAGGGCGGTCAAATGCCGAGCGGACAATCTGGCTGTAGGCGCTGGCGTAACGGTGACCCATTCGCTGAGGCCTTCTTCCCAGCGCCAGCCTCTGCCCTTCGTCGCCGACGCGCCAGATTTCTTGAAGGGGGATTCGGTCGGCATTGATGTTACTTCTCGGAGAGACTGCTCAATGCTGCGCGCGAGGGCGAAGTGTTCTGGTATCTTGGTGCCCTCCGCATATTCGAGCGCGCTATCGAGGGCAAGGCGGCGCATGAACCATTTCGAGTGCGACGATGTTTGAGGATCGTGAAAAGTGGTCAATGTCTGCACCAGGTTTTGCAGTTCAACGAAGCCGTCGCTTCGGAAGGGGCGGCTGCGGCAGCGAGCGACGGAGCAGACGAGGCCTGGAATCGTGTCAAGTGGACTGAACGTATCCGACGCGGCATCGATTGAGATTCGCTCCATCGTTTGGATTATGAGGTTGGTGTTGGCTAGGAGCAGCGGCTGCGGAAGCGTGCAGGCCCTTGCGCGGGCGAGGAGGAGAGATGCTAGAACGGTGATGGCGCGCTGGAGCGATGAGCGGTCGTCAAGAATGGTGGGATATCTGCGCAGGATGTCGATGGCAATGGATTCGAGAGGCCACAGGATGTTGTCCGTTTTGTTGTCCCGATGCCCTTGCTGGCTCTCACTAGCTATAGTAACTGTGGCCAAGGTAGTCATGAGACTCGAGATAGTGTTGTTCAATGCCGCAGTAATTCTAGTACTCGGAACGGCGGAGGAACATCCCCACCCGTACTGCGCAGCAAATCCAGACGAACACTTAGTGCCCTGTGCATATGCATTGTCACCATTGTCCGGATGAGTCAAGAGCCGACAACTTGCCAGAACAGCTGTCCGTAAGAGTTCGACAGCGTAGGAATAGCTATCATTTCTTTCAGAAATATCACTGATGATGCCCGTCCAGTACGGCTGGAACTGACCCGTTGAAAGCCACTCCGCTTGCATTTGGCCAGATCGCAGCATCTTCTCAAGCTGACGATAAAGAAAGCCTCGACGCTCTGTGTCATCTGAAAACGGGGCCTCTCGAATCAGACGATGCACCCAGCGGAATGGTCCGACTTCTGCGCCCAGGTGTATAGGATATTGAGAGATTTGCTGGACCAAGATGGAAGCGGCTATTAATTGTTGGGACTCGCTCCATGCGCGCTGGCTCATACACTGACGTACGAAGCGTTCCACCCACGTCTCGTCCAGTAGGCCTTCTGATATTGCTTCTGCGACTAGAGCCACTCCATGCGCGCGGATTACTTCCTTCAGACCCTTCCAACCTTGCCCTGGCGCAGAGCCTAGTTGTTCAAGTTCTTGATAGACTTCCATAGAGATGTCGGATCTGTCATTTCCGGAGTCTTCGCGCTGCCAATACTCTTCCAGCGCGATGTAAGATGGAACTTGGCGCAAACATGTGGACAGGAGCGAACCTGCGCCCTTCCGTTGTCGCTGGGGTATCGGCTGCTTTGTGTGGCCGGTCGCTACGAGGAGCTTGCTGAAACTGTCGAAAAGCTTATTCAGCAGCGTCTCGTCCGGTTGTGCGACCACTCGCTGGACGTTCTGAAGATAGCCTCTCGGTTCTGGTTCTTGGTTGTTCGGCGCCTTCATGCACCATAAGCTTGTTTTTAGCCTGTCCGCCTCGGTCATTTCTCCTTGAGAGACGCCGTTGTCCGAGTATTGGCCAGCTTCATCGGCCCGCTCATGCCTTGCTATGAGAGGTGTAGGGACGCAGATTTCGCCAGGCTGGCTACTCAGCCTCCCTTTTTCCGCCAAGGACTTCGGTCCAGATGCTTCTGAAGGAGGTGCTCCAGGGCCCCGACCAACGTATTTCCGCTTCAGTTTCTTGCGCGCTGAGAAAGGTACCCAATCAGGATCGTTCCCTTTACGTCGCTCGCCCGACTTTCGACGTCCAGTACTTGTACAAGTTTGGACTGGTTGTTGCAATGCAGACGTATGGTTCAGTGGTCTAGATTGAGAGCTTGTAGTGCCAGTGTTGTGCTCTTTCCTAAGTTTGCGCAGCGCTGCGAGCCGAGAGGTTAAAGGACGAAGAAGGCGGTTACAGCGGGCTGTGGTCCAGGGTGTACGAAGGTCCTCGGGCGAGGTGTTTTCGTAAAAAAGTTGAGACGGTCTGGTATATGCGGAGTGGTAATTCATGCTTGCGATATCTGAGCGAGTGGTGTCAGCTGCTTCATTTCCGTATAGCGTGGTGCGACGTCTGACGCACCATACAATGTCACAGCTATGATGCAAAAAGCTCTATTAGTCTGTCATACTACGAGTAGAACATGATTGCGAGCAATTGTGGTCATTCTTAGGATCCAAGGGTCGACTGTTTGTGTTGATGTTGTTACTGCGGAAGAAAGCGGGCTAGCCGATTCGGGCAATCCGAAAGCGCAAGGCTGTAAGGCATCAATCTCTCAGGTGAGATCGCACGCCAGTGGTGTATATACATCAACGTATTTCTAGAATGCCCTCAGGAGGACACGCAGATACAACAACGATAGAAGTCATCATGTCGAGTCCAAAGCTTTGAATTTATATGTACAAGAATAGCACAAACTGGCTTCTGCCACTGTCTTAAAAATGCCGCGCATCTTGTACACCGCTCGCAAGACATCGGCAACACCAACCCTCACAAATGGGAGCCATGAGACTCCAATGGATCAATCATCGTCCTTGTCCTCATCCTCCTTACCAGGTTTAACCAAGAAGGTAATGTCTTTTTCCACGTTGCCTTTCGCATTGCGTGTAGTGATCTTGTACTGTCCACCATTCCAAAGATCTTTGATAGTCAGTTCCCTCGTCCTACCCAAGCTCTCAATAGCCGAGATGCGGTCAAGCGTTGCTTGCAAGAACTCGTCGAAGCCTTCTGCAGAGCATATCTCTCTGAAGGCGTGCATCATGGGTACGGAATCTTCTGCAGTGTTAGCTTCGCTGATACTCTCATGGAGGCACTCGTCTTCAGCTTACCGGCACGGACGAAGGCATCAAAGTCGATTGTGAATATGTTTACGTGGTCGTAGCTCTGGATGAAGTCGGCTCTCGTCATGACTTCGCGTGCCTTGTGGAGTGGCATCTGCGGGAGTATGTGGCCCTTTTTCGGGTCGTACGTCTTGTCCATCTCCTTCTCCATGTCCACGAGAGCTTTTGCGAGAACCATGGCGGCAGACTCGTGAGGTCAGCACATGTGCAGCTGTGGATGCACGGAGTGCCAGTGACTTACCGCATACTTTTGCTGATCCATGACGTCGTCGTCCATTTCCTCCCCTAGAATACCGCACTAGCCGCGTGTCAGCCTCTGCTGGCGCAAGACGCTGGCGCAAGATGCCACCGCGCATACATACCTGGTTCAGAAACCATGTCTTCTCTCTTCGGCAGATCCGCTCGCATACCGCCGTCATGTTCTTAGACTTCGCAATGCGGTTCAGGTGAGTTAGCCTTCCGCCGATCTTATCATAGACCGCTTCCAGCTCTTCCTCTGAGGGAGTTTCCTGATAATACTTCATGCGATAATTCCGCAACGCGACCATCGCCTTGTCTTTTGGAAGGTCACCAACCGGCATCACCTCCATCCGAGTCGCCAGGGTCTTGAGCCGTTCGTAAACCCAGTAATCGTCGCTGTTGAAAACCAACGTCGCCAGATTCGCCGCAGCCCACGACTCGGCACGCTGCTGTATCAGCTCGAGCATGTTTCGTCCATCCTCGTTGTCGCGAAGCAGATGTACCGAATTGATAATCAACACGAGCGGTCTCCCAACTCTGTCCCGCCGCCTGAGCGCGATTTTCTCCAACTTGTTGAACGCCCGCTCGATGTCGAGTATAGCCGAAGCGTCTCGAGGGCCACGGATGGAGAACAGAGCCCCGATGTTGTCTTCGTGGTACTCAAAGTCCAGGGCCTTGCCGAGCCGGACCCTGAAAATCTCCATGTCTGCATGTGCTTCGAACATGGCAACGCCCTCGCCGTCGATCTTCGACATAGCGTCGATCAGCATGGAGGATTTGCCGGTGCCCTTCTCGCCGATCAGAAGCCAGTAATGACCTTTGCTCTTTCCGTTGACGATCTCGTCGATCTTGTCCTGTTCGACTCGGGGGATCCAGCGCTCTTCTGTCGAGTCTGGATCTTGGTCGTCCTCTTGGTCTTTGTGCAATCTCCGGCCCTTTGACCTGGCTGCAAGATTGAGAACTGGATCGCCGGGCTTGAATGCGTTGTCCATTTTCTCCAATACTAGGTATTTGTAATATCTTGTGTAGCTATACCCGACAATACTGGAATTTGGTGTCAGTCATCTTCCAGGCACGTGACTGACCCTGCCAAGATCATCTCGAAGTTCGAGGGGACGTCCAGGAGCACAGATTTCGTGCATGGTATATACTTCTTAGAGATACATCCTTCAACAACAAGGAAATGTGGAAAACGATCCAGGTTATTGAAGTAACTAGGAAGGAGACGTGTGCCAGCTTTATTGGACAAACAGACTGGTCTGAGGATGGCGGTACTTACCCAAGGATCGAAATTGAAGCAAATGTCGTCAGGGCGCTTTCGAACATCTTGTAGGCCGTGCCCTTCCAGCGTTCCTTTCTCTCCTCCCATGAGTCGTCCTTGGGAGCAGCATCGTCGACCGGATCCGGCCCAGGGTTTGGCGTAGGGTTTGGCCCAGGTGGTCCGGATACCCATCTCCTGGCTGGGGCAGTAAGGAGAGTTGCCGGAGCTCCATTGTAAGCCGACAGATGATGCAGTAGCTCTGGGGGGAGACTCCTGCGTGCACAGCGGGCGCGAAATGGGGTCCGCAGTGCAGCCTTGTACATGTTATGGCTGCTGTGGCTGCTGACCACGCGTTTGCACGTGAGGTGCCTCCCTGATTGTTCCAGCACCACTCAACCACCCGACGTAATGTTGTCGCTTTCAAGCGGGTCAATTGAGATCATGCATGTTAACCAGTTGCTGGTTGATATCGAAGATGCGATTGCTGTCTGTAGGGCTCCCTTGCGCAAGTGGAATCCCGCCTTCGAGAACGACCCGGCTCTCGCTGAAGAACGCGGCTTCCATATGCACCGGGCTTGGCAACGGCAAGCATTGGAGTCGCGCCTCATCAACTGAGCACGCGACTCGATCGCTGGCATGTTGGCACTGAAATACTTTCTTTCTGAAAACACAGCTGTCGCATCGCTTCTGACAGTATCATGAGGAGCAGTAAGAGATTCCGGCGGCTGGCCGTGAACTCCCGGCGGGTCGAGGGATGGGCTCGTGGTCCCGCCGCAGTGCGCGAGTCGTTCGGCGCCGAGAAGCTCCGGTCTTTTGGGGATTTCTTGAAGCTCTGCTGCTCGCACCCTGAAGGCAACCCAGCATCTGTAGACGTCGTCCATTGTACAGTAATACATACGTCTTCCGTGTAGAATAGCCCTTGTCGTTTTGACCCTCCGTTCAGTCTCTCATTTCACTGCCCATACCACCTCGTAATCCTTTCGGTTCCCTCGTTCCGCTTTGAAGATGGCTGCAAATGGTAATGATGCTGTGACTACAGGTAAATCCCATAAAGCTCCATGTAGCCAGCTGCGCCCCTGATCTACTTCATCAACTTGATGGCATGGAGTCAGGCTAACATTGTTGTTGGTTTAGAGCCTGCGCCATCGCAACAAGCCCTTCAACTTACTGGCGACGAGAAACTAAACGGTGAACTATCTAACGGCGATGGCTCTGGACACGGCACGAATGACGCGCCTGATGACAGTACGTGGATCGAAACCACCACAGTCTTGTCATGCTTATACCCCGGACCACGCTGCTAACGTCGACTTTCAATAGGTCCAGTATTCGCCATCACCATCAAGCTTCCACACGAGCCCCACGAGACACAGGTGACGGTAATGACTACCACGGAGGCTTCTCGTCAATATCGCGAGGTCTGACTTGCGTCTAGGTGTCCACACAGGAGCAGGTCCAAGACATACGCCAGTCCATCGTCGAGCTTCCTTTCACCTACCAGTACACTTGCTTCCACCTAGAGCACAATGGCGAGCGGATTAACGACTACGTTGAGCTTTCAGAAGTCCCTGGAATCTCGCCCGAGTCTGAACTCACGCTGGTGGAGGACCCGTACACAGAGAAGGAAGCGCGGATGCACTTCATCAGGATAAGGGACCTCATCGGAGCGGCAGGGGACCGTACGGATACTTTACATGGTATCAGTGCTGGCCTCACTTTGTTGGATGCTGTTATGCCGGAGGCGAATGGCCACAGTCCGAAATACCCTGGTGGTGGAAGCGACGTCTTGTCAAGTTATGATTTCGAGGCCCCTGGATCGTACATGACTCTGTTGCCGCAAAACCAAGCCCCGCCGTCGAAAACCATCAAGTCCATCTCGCTATCTCCCTGGAACCCACCGCCGTACCACCTGCGAGCTAAAGGCCATCTGCTCTATCTTCAAGTCACCACGAATGAGGGCGAGCAGTATCATATCACATCCCACGTCTCCGGTTTCTACGTCAATAAGTCGTCTAACAGCAAGTTCGATCCATCTCCGAAGTCCACAATCAAGGAAGCCGTCGCACACTCGCTGCTTACCCTGTTATCCAAGATCTCGCCGTCATTCGAGAACTCTTTTAAAGCGTACCAGGAGTACACCAGCAAGAAAGACCCCATCGCCTCCTTCCAGCTTTCCAATGCCATCCCTGCAAGCCCTTGGCTCGTGCTGCCTCATACCGCACCGGCAAACGCCCATCAGCCGGACATCGCGCGGACGCAAGAGAACTATCTTCTTACCGGCGCAGAAGTTGCAGACTCACTTCGTGACTGGAACGAGGAGTTTCAATCCACGCGTGAGCTTCCGAAAGATGGCGTGCAAGAACGAGTATTCCGGGAGCGCCTAACTTCGAAGCTGTTTGCCGACTATACCGAGGCGGCCACTCGAGGAGCGATCCTGGTAGCTCGAGGGGAAGTGACGCCACTCAACCCCACCGAGGGGCGGGATGCGCAGATCTTCGTCTACAACAATGTCTTCTTCTCCTTTGGCGCCGATGGCGTCGGGACGTTTGCGACAGATGGCGGCGACGAGGCAGCACGCGTTGCAACGGGCAAAGATGTCATGGGTGTAAAGGCCGTCAACCAACTGGACATCACCGGGCTTTTCACTCCTGGGACAGTCGTTGTTGATTACCTTGGCAAGCGCATAGTTGGGCAGAGCATTGTGCCTGGCATATTCAAGCAGAGGGAGCCCGGCGAGCACCAGATCGACTATGGTGGTGTCGAAGGCAAGGACGTCGTTGCCGAGGACCCGGCGTTTGCGCCTCTCTTCGAGCAACTGTCAAAGGCGATGCATGTCAAGAAGCACCCGGTGTGGGACAAAGAAGGCAAATGTCACGAGCTCGAAGGCAGCGTCGAGACAAAAGGCTTACTCGGCACGGACGGGAGGAAGTATGCTCTTGACCTGTACAGGGTAACTCCGCTAGACGTAGCGTGGCTGGAGCAATACTGGACTGAGCCGGAGAAAGACGATCAAGAAAAAGACGAAGCAAAGAACTATCCACACCGGATGGCTGTTCTACGTCCGGAGTTAGTGGAGGCATACGGCAGAGTCAAGTTAAGAGATTTTGTCCGGGAAAAGCTAGCAAAGCGATCGGCGACAAGCGAGGATACTGTGAAGTCTTCCGAGACACCACTGATTAACGGAAACGTTAAGGATGAACCCGCCAGTGAAGCTGACGCCGAGACCTCCGTAAAAGTTGAAGAGGACACGAGCGCCGAAACGAAAGCTGAGCCAGAGAAGGAGGAATCCGAGAAGGAGGAATCCGAGAAGGATGAGTCAGAGGAAACAGCGGTCGTAAAGGCAGAGCCTGAGACGGCAGAGCCCGAGAAGAAGGAGCCTGAGCAAGACCGAGTTGACATTTCTGGCTTCGACTTCGCTTTGAACCCAGACGTCTTCTGCGGACAGACCCCGCAAACGGAAGAGGAAAAGGCGCAATGGGAAAAGGATGAGGCAGAAGTGCGGGCGGTATGCAAGCACCTGACTGACGAAATCATTCCGCGATTGGTATACACCACTCTCTGATTAAGCTTGTTAACACCACTGACGGAGCAACAGCTACACGACCTGCAGGAAGGCGACGTCGGTTTCCCAATGGACGGCCAGTCTCTCGGCGCCCTTCTCCACAGGAGAGGCATCAACATGCGATACCTTGGCATGATTGCCACGCTTGCTGATAAAGAGAACCCGCGGTTGCAAGCTTTGAGGCGCCTCGCGATACAAGAAATGGTTGCGCGAGGCTTCAAACATGTCGCGAACAAGAAAATGCGGTACCTCCCGGCTCCGTTCGCCACGACCTGCCTAGCACACCTGCTGAACTGCTTGCTCGGAACTGGCCTGAACGACAAACCCACTGCTCAGACCGACGATGACCTGAAACCTCTGTACCCTGAGGCTGATTTCAGTTTCGAGAAGAGTACGCCGGAAAGCCTGCAACAAGAGGTGAAAGCCCAGATCTCCATGCGTTACCGTTTTGATCTTGCGAATGACTGGGTGCAAGAGGGCAAGCAGCTGCAGATGCTTCGCGAGGTTTCTCTCAAGCTCGGCTTGCAGCTGGAGGCGAAAGATTATGCGTTCACCAAAGGGCAGAACTCAAGCGGTTCAGATGCCGGCTCTGATATTGGGGCTCCGCCTCAGACTAACGGTCATGTCAATGGTGCTAGCAAGAAGAAAAAGAAGAACGCGGATCGCTCGCCCAGTCGGGTTGCTGCCTCGCCGTCTACACCTCCAATGACTTTCCTCCCTGACGACATTCAGAACATTGTACCTGTCGTCAAAGAGGCATCGCCAAAGGTAGGTTGTCTGGAAGGGATCTGTGTGTCACTTGCGCTAACACTGCCCAGAGCGTTCTCGCCGAAGAAGCCCTCGACGCTGGCAGAGTATCAATTGCCCAGGACCAAAAAGAGCTCGGTCAGGAACTCCTCCTAGAGTCTCTTTCGCTCCACGAGCAAATCTATGGCGTGCTCCACCCCGAAGTCGCACGCGTCTACCACCAACTCTCCACGCTCCTCTACGGCCTCGACGAGAAGAACGCCGCCCTCGAGGTCGCGCGCAAAGCCGTCATCGTCTTCGAGCGCACTGTCGGCGTCGACTCCGCCGACACAGTCCTCAGCTACCTCAACCTCGCGCTCTTCGAGCACGCAACGGGCAACACGGCGACCGCCCTCGCCTACGTGCGCCACGCGCTCGAGCTGTGGAAAATCGTCTACGGCCTCAGACACCCGGATTCCATCACCACTATCAATAACGCGGCGGTGATGTTCCAGGCCATGAAGGCGTACCACGAGTCGCGCGTCTGGTTCGAGGCCTGTCTTGCCATCAGCGAGGAGGTCTCAGGTAAGAATTCTGTTGGGACGGCGACGGTGTGCTTCCAGCTTAGCCAGGCGTTGGCGCTGGATAAGGATACCCATGCCGCTGTTGACCGGATGAGGGAGTCGTACAAGATCTTTAAGAACGAGCTTGGCGCTGAGGACCGCAACACCAAGGAAGCGGCGTCCTGGCTCGAGCAGCTTACCCAGTCTGCCGTCAGCGTCGCGAAGCAGAATAAGCTCATGGAGGCGCGCAGGGGCGTAAGGCGCGTCCAGCTGACGCCGAGGACGAACCTGAGACCGCAGCCGCAGGTTGGGCAGAGCTTGGCGGAGGCGGTGGGCAGGGAGGCGGTCGCGGGCCGCGATCCAAGAAGCATAGAAGAGTTGCTCAAATACATTGAAGGGGACTCAGCGAAGAAGACGACGCCGAAGAAGAGGCAGGCGAACCCGAAGAGGAGGGGGCAGGGGGCACGATAAAAGCATAATCTTCGGGTATATGAGGCCATGCTGGGTGTACGGCCATTTTTCATCCTCATTTCTGAGATGACGCTGTACTCGTTTGGACCGTGTATATTGTTGTTCGCGTGTCCTTGTTCTTGTAGCATTTTTTGTAGCATAGCGCATCTTGGAGGCGGTTGCTCCAATGCTGTTGCATATCTCATCGCCGCTCATGGGTTGGGGGCTGGGTGGAGGCTTGTATTATAGCTGTATGTAGGGGTGTGCTTTGTATCAATATTACAGTTCACAAAGATACCACGAGCAGCACTGCGTAGACATGGTGATGTCCTATTACGAGGCAGCTGAACGTCCAAAGCTTGATCTTGCAGTTTAGGGAACAGCTACTATAGGCCCTAAATGGCGAGTTAGATACTAATCATGCTTCGGTGCAGATATCCAGATTCTGAATTCAAGCCATACATAGAACTCATGCAGGTGTTGCGGTGAAATTCCGCACGACCGAAATCGCAATGACGTGTGAGACGCGCGCGACACAATACCGCGCGACCTCCCATCCCAACCTCTCATTTTCTCCATGTAAACACTCCGCGCGCAACAACCACCATTTCCCCACGCCGCTCCGCTTCACACCGTCGCTCCTTCGATCCGCATCGCCGGCTGCCTCCATCATGGTCTCGCGCAAAGAAATGGCGCGCGACGACGCCGTCCCAATGGCTACGCGCCCTCCACCGCTCCCAGCATCGAAGCTACCCGCGCCATTGCGCTTCCCGCTGCTTGTAATTCTGAGCCTGTCATCGTCTTTCTTCCTCTATACGTTCTTCTCCGGCTTCATGGGCAATGAGCTCGCAGCCGTGAGCCGCACCGTCAACGAGAATTGGCAAGTCGCCTCGCTCTTGGGCTGGAAGATCCTGGAGCTGGGCATCGGCTGGTATGGCAACTTCGATGGTAAGCCTCGTTCCTTTTCAGCTACCTATTCTCGAAGCACCCTCCCACCAAGCATCGCTAACACCGCGCAGACCTCGACCTGGTCGCCCTAACAATCCTTTCCCACGCCCCTTACGTCTACCTCCTGTCCACCTTCTACGAAATCAGCCCCCTAACCACCCTCCTCACCCTGGGCATCGACACCGCCGCCATCGCTCTCCCAATCCGCCTCCTCCGCCCGCGCTCCGCGCCCCACAACCCCCTCGCCCCCCGCGCCGCCGTGCCCAACCGCTTCATCATCCACGACACCTCCGTGCGCCTGCTACTCATGATGCTCGGCACCGCCGTCTACGCCTCCATCATGTACGCGGCCCTCTGCACGAACCTGACCGTCTGGCTGGCCACGCACTTCGACGGCGTCCGCACCTTCGAGCGCGCGCATGCCGCGAGTCTGCAGGCGCTGTGCGTCACGATGTGGCCGCTTGGCTGGGCGGCTAGGGAGTTCCTCTTCACGCCGGCGGTCGGGGCGCAGAGTAGCTTGGGGGATATTAGCCAGGAGCACTTCAACCCCGCAACGGCGAGCTTGGCCGAGACGATAGCCTGGAACTTCGGGTTTGGGGCGCATAGCAAGCATAGTAAGCGCGCGAGGGTGTTGGCGCTCCGCACGGCGGTGCTGGTGGGTGTTGCGGGGTTGAATACGTGGGTCCAGACGTATGGGAGTTTGGAGGGCGCGGATGCGATGGGGGCGGCGGGGTATGCGGCGTTGTGGGCGCTGGCGGGGTTGGTGACGGGAGGGGTGTTTGGGTGGGTGGGCGATGTTTAGGCGGAGTGGTGCTGGGCGGCGAGAAGGATTCTGAGGCGCTGATGGAGAAGGGGGAGGGCAGCAGTGGAGCCAGGGTGAGGCATTCGGGGTTCTTGAGGATTGGGGTTTTGGGCTGGCAGATGAGACAGGGCTTACTTCGAGGCATGCGTGGTGGGGGATAAGACAAGTAGCGTGATAGTGACATGCTGTTCACGAACAGTTTAGGATTATCTTAGCGCTCTGTGGACGGTGCTGCTGTTGCTTTGGTACACGTGGCTAGCGTTCCAGCTATTATATGAGCTTCTTATCCGGAATCCAGGAATGCTTCCTGAGAAGAACATTTAATTTGTTCGCGTTATGTCTCAGTCGTCCAGTCGGGCGCGGCGACCACGAACATAGCTCACAAACAACCGCTGCAGCACCGGCTCGAGGGTGTCTCCTTTGGCAAGCTTTAAGAATTCCTCAAAGGCCTGCTTGTGGTTAAACGGAGAAGTGAAGATTTGCGGTAACACCCCTGCAGAAGCCAGTTTTACCAGGTCCTGTGGACTCAGAATCGCGCCATGTTGCAATAGGATTTGACCGATGGCGCCCGCATTAGACAACGATGATGTTGAATGGACCGCAAGCACCCAGTAGAGCGGACCATGTCTTTGCGGGCCCACAGCGTTGGCATCGGCGCCGTGCTCCAGCAGCTTGCTAACTGTCATGATGTCGTCCCTCTTGATTTCGTCCCATATGAGCGGCTGTTTGGTCCACGCCGACTTGAAGTTAGGGTCTGCGCCTCTTTGGAGCAGCAACTCAATCATAGCAGGGGAAGACCCGTGCGGCTGGCAGTGCCACCTGAACAAGGCTGCCGCAAGGACAGTGCCATGTATGCAATCAGGTACGACAAAGTTGACATCAGCACCAGCATCAAGAAGCGCCTTCAGCAATTCAAGATCCCCATATTCGACAGCAGCCTGCAAGGCGGTTCCGGATCCAAAGTACAAACCAACCGTTGCGTTGAGGTCAACGCCCCAGTCCGCTAAAATTTTAAGCATTTCCGGCTGAGCTGAATCAACGGCAACTTGGAGAGGCGAGGCGATGCAGTCCTTGTTATAGAACACACGCTCGTTTGGATCGGCACCATGCTGGAGGAATAGCTGCGCAAGAACGGGGTGTTCAAGATGTATCGCTCGAACAAGAGCACGCCAAGCGTATGGCAGTGATCGAGAGATGGTGGCACCTTTATCGAAGAGAGTTTGAGCTAATTTGAAGCTACCACCGTATGCAACGGCGAAGAGAAAAATCCCTCCATTGGTGTTGACATCGGTCACGGCGACATCTGGATGGTCAGACGGATTAAGAGATAGCAAATCCTTGGCGCACAGTTCGAGGTTGATGGAAAGGACATACTCGAGCAGCGTGATTGGTGTCGATATCCCATCGGCCAGCTCCTTGTGGTAGAAGCTGTACCCCGACCACATCATGAGGAGTCGCCAAAGGCAGAAACGAAAAGCTGAAAGATGCCTAAGAATAGTTTGGGCCTCTTCGGTGTCAGCTTCCGCTTGCCGCGCATGGCAGACCCACTGATTCATTGAATAGTCGAGAAATGGTATCTTTGGAAACACAAATTCAGGTGATTCACTCAGGGGGACAAATTCGACCGCGGTGGTTCCTAGTGAGCTGGACAACCTGATGGCCTCTCTCCAGGCTGAAGGCAAATCGGATTCGGTCAGTGAAATCAGCATATTTATGCAGGCCCTGAGGAGGTGGTAGTCTCCAGTGACGGTACACCTGTTCCTATCCAAGTCTAGGAAACTGCCCTGCCTAGTTGCAAGGAACGTTCCTACAGTCCGATGGGTAAGGTAAACATGAAGCAACTCCTTTTCATCACAATCGACCGTGGAATGATTTATACCCAATTTGAGCTCCAGAAGGCCGCCACAGACTGCCAAAACCCGAGTTATTGCTAGTGAAGAATTGTTGAAATCATTGTAAAGCCCAACAGCATGATGTAAAGCAAATCTTAACTCAATGGGTCTGAGCGGTCGGATTGCGCTGGTCACAATACTAAGCATGAGCCTGGCCTCCTCACGATCCTCGGCGTCCAGTGCGTCCAGGATGCGTTGGTAAAATGCGTCGAGCTCCTTCGGCATTCCTTCTAGGCGTTGATCAAGGCGGGCTGGATCTTCACCCCTTCTCCAAGCTCGCAGCAGCTCATCGCAGACCAGTTTGACCCAAATGAAGACGCCTTCTGCGGCGCGTATAACTGAGTCAGCAAGTCTTTTGAAGCTCTCGTTTCCCGATAACATGTTCTGAAATTGGATGACGACGTAGTGCTGGATATCCTGGGCTGTCTCCTCTTCCATACAGATGTTCGGATATCTTCGAAGCTGATCTTTCAATTCCGCGCTTGTTCGACTAGAAACGCATATATGCAACTTGTGTGGGTAGGTTTCGGAGAGCGCCGTGAGGAATTCAGCCAGTCGGACCTCCTCGCCTTGGTACTCATCCAGCGCATCAACTAGAACGAGGAACCTGAAGTTGCTCTCACGTTGCATGGCCATTTGGAAAGCTCTTTCGAGGTCGCTGCGTCGCCATGCGAATTCATTGCGAGTCTGTCTAATCTCTTCAAAGTGGGGAAGAACGGCCTTTTGCAACTGTGGCAGCTGCTTCAGAATTTGATGGAGTAGCGATCTCATCATGCCTTCCACGGATCTGGCTAAGGCACTTCCTTGGAAATCTAGGAAGTAAGTAGCGATAACGAGCTGTGCGCCTCTAGGGCGGCCTTGGGTCTGACGTGCTAGCTCGTGAAATCTTTCATGACTAAAGGAGAGGTATTTCATGATAGTCGACTTGCCAGAGCCAGGTTTGCCGGATATCCAGAGCAAGCCTCCAGACGATAGAAACCAGCTCGAGAACAGCTTTCCGCGGCTGTCCCAAATCCATTCACATGTCTTCGTGAGCGCATCTTTAACGTTCTCTTGCCGAACGTTGAGATCTTCATGATCTAAAGATTTAAGGTACTCTGTCGATACGGAAAGCTCAGTCAATCTATTGTAGTCGTGAGACCAGAAGCACTGTCCTAACCTTGTAAATGCTGGCCGAGTTGCCCGACAGGTGTGCGAAGTGCTTTTACCCATCGGAAGACCTCTCCGAAAACATCATCGTATCCCTTGTCGGAAGCGTTTGCAAACTTCGTCATGTCCTGTACTCGCTAAGGTCAAGTTCGCGTTCTGTAGATGGCGTCGTATCCAGCAAGGCTCACTCACCTCATGATTCGCGTGGATGCCATAGCTACTGTAGCCGGGTATGATGGCGGAATGCTTCGGAACAACCTTCGCCCATGTGAGTATCAACTAGCCACTATCAGTAAGGGAGATTTAACACAGACCTCGCCAACTGCACGTAGCGGGAGTTCTTCGAAGAAGCACGTAACAGCAATCTCTGCACCTTCATCTTTGCGAATCCGAAGGATGCTGTGGAAGCCCTGCTGTATTACTGCAAGCATTTCCGACCCTGGCTGTAGGACTTCGATAATGGCCGAATTGGGTCTCGCCGCAATTCTCGAAAGTTTCGTACCGAACGTGCCCCACGCTGCCAAATCAGAACCGTGATGGGGGGTGCCCAGGAAGGCAATGGCGATGGTGTGCTGCTCGATCGATTTGATGTGTTTTTCGGCAGAGCCCCTTGAGATGGACAAGGCGTTCTCGATCACAAGACCGCCGAGGCTATGAGCTACAAATATGATCTTCCGATGTTCCTGGGAGAACTGTCAGTATGCATACCATCTTTAGCAACTGCCGCATGAGGATTTGATATATCAGCTGGCCGACAGCGTTTACCGTAAAGACGTTCGAACAACTCCTGGCTGTACTGTAATAGACAGTGGGCTTACTGATTCTGTTCGGCCACGGATACGCGAAAGAGATCCGAGCAGATTTTCAGCGTGGTTGCCAACTCTGTTAGATGACGCAGGGTTCCAAAAGTTGACAACATCTGCATCGTATCCGAACGAGAATATACGAGCGTCTCCCAGGTCCTTGCCCAGAAGCTCCTGAGGCCAGTACAATCCGGTCCGCTCATGCCTCCAGGTAGTATACGAACCCCCTGTAAGTCCATGGACGAAGACGATATCAGCGATGGGGTCTATGGTTCTAGGTGGCTCATAAAGCACATTCAGGCCAAGGCTCGAGCTCTGAACTGAAGGTCGAGGCTCCTGTGCTGGATCAGACGCCGAGAAGGCAATGGATAGTGGTGCGTTTTCCTCGTTGTACGGTACTAGTTGCGATTGATTGGAGCCTTCAATAGTTTGGTTCGGTTGCTCTCCTGGCACAGAATTGTCCACGGAGTTGGACTGCGGCACAGGCTTCCGCCTAAACGGGTTTCTCAACTTCCGTGGCATCTGGACTGGAGTTACTACTGTAGACGGCTATCGCAGTACATTGAGCACATTGGCGACATAAAAGTCATTAAGATGTAAAGAAATATCTGGACGACGGCCTTTATGATGAGATGGCAGCTCTCACTGCGCCGTCAGGCTGAAACATCCTGTGACGCTGCATGAGGCTGAACGCGTCTCGCTACTGTTGCTACTCTCCCCGCAGAGAAGTGATAGAATCACGTGCCGTCTCTCCATGGCCGCATTAATCTTGTTCGAGAGGCTGTGAAGATTAAGAAGCGGTTATAGGAAAGCTTTACATCGATGTAGTGAGTCGGGATAAGGGTATATACGTAGTTCAGCCTAGAAGCCTTTAATATCGACTGCACCGTCTTCTCGTTAAGATGGCACGTGATTCTAACCCTTTTCGGCGGGGAGAGTATTCATAGAATCGAAAGTTGATTCTTAGCAATATAGAAACGTATGCGTACCAACAAAGAGAACACTGTATTCGATAATCTAAGCCTCTGATTTCCTCACTAGACAGCTCTATATTGAATGAGCATGAAGACTCGTTGGGGCCTGACTTACATGCTTAAAGCCAGCAACAAACCGGCTGCGAAGCTCACGTGACGGTGGCAGGAAAGCTCGAGCAAGCATAGTGTGCACCTAATACAGCAAAATGGTATCAACCACCTTCATAGCTATCCAAAGCCGGAATTCTCAGCCCCAGTCCTGCTAACTCCAATCGTGAAACCCCACCCCAAGCGCTGCCAACAATCAAAGAGGCAGCCACAGCTGCAGGAACAAAACTTACCCGCCTACAAGCGCCAACCCATGCAACCACAGCCACATTCGCTAAAAGCCCTCTACACCGCACTGCCCACCGTTCCCGCTGCCGCCGCCCTCTCATCCCTCCCCCGCTGCCCACTTCCCGGCGACCCACCCCCACCCACTTGCCCTCCCCTCCGCTCACGCTCCCGTGATACAGACACCGGCATCTCAACCCCCCGCCTCCACTGCCCCTGTCCCTGCCGCGGCGTCGCATCCCTGCTACTGCCCTCGTCCGGCGGCGAGGACGCAAAATACGGCTCCGTGATATGGCGGGACGAGAACGCCGTCGGGACCAGGACGGGGGCGGGGAGGAGTTTCGGGACGGCTGATACGGCTGCTGAGGGGGCTACTGCTTTTGGCGATGAGAGGGCTGCGGCTTTGGAGGATGAGGAGGAGAGGGTGTGGGTTGTGGTTGAGACGACGATGCTGGGGACGTTTTGGGGCGCTGCTTTTGCGGGGGAGGGCGTGGGGCGGGGTGCTGATGACGAGGTGGAGGCGGAGGGGAAGGATGCGGACGGGGACTGCCGCGTTACGCGTAGGCGGGAGAGCGGGACCGCGGTCTGGTTCGTGCGTACTTTGTACATGGCAATTCGGAGGCGGAGGCGGAGTGTGTCGGCTTGCTGCTGGTATGTTAGTTGAATTTTCACCACTGGCTGAAGTAGATGCGCTTGAGAGAGCTCCGCGTACGCTTTTCGCAGCTGCGGTCTCGACAATTGCGGGAGGTGAAGACGAGGCGCGCTGGGAGTGCGGCGGTGACACGGCGGGGTCGTACTCGATGAGCGAGGAGAACGAGGCTTTGGATGCTATGGTGCCTTGCGAAGCCGGTACTGGCTCGGGGGAGTCTGCGTCGGTGGAGGAGAGGCTTTGGGTTGACTCGAGGCGTTCGAGGCCCGGCTGGGGCGTTATTAGTATATGTTTCCGCTACAGTGAGGAACAGCGGGCGTACTCTTCGCTGCGAAGCCTGAACAGAGGCAGCATGCTGGTATACCATCGCCCTCCCCGCGCCATGCTCGTTAATCGATCTCCTCACTACCCGCCCATTCGCGCCTTCGCGGCCAACCGCGCCGTCTACTTCGTGGATCGTTCTTTTTCTGGGGTTTACTGCCGACCAGGTCTGTGGACTAAGCTTCGCGCCTGCAGTCGCCATATTCTCGAACGCAAC
The DNA here is from genome assembly GCF_000281105.1 of Coniosporium apollinis CBS 100218. Lineage (NCBI taxonomy): Eukaryota > Fungi > Ascomycota > Dothideomycetes > Coniosporium > Coniosporium apollinis. The sequence goes on from NW_006913272.1 coordinate 384,219, forward strand.
GTTCTCTTTCAACGGGCTCGCGCGGCTGGCTGTTTGTGTCTTCGCGTATTCGACACCTTTGAGCTTTGCGGGCGTGGTGCGGGCATTGGGCGTGAGGTCTCCCAAGACGCGTCTCGTGGGGGACTTAGACGGTGTTTTTGAAGCTGTGCCAGGCGTTTGACTGCCTTTCCAGACACGCATCCTGCTGGCGTTTGGCGTGGCCATGGTGCAGATGTAGGTACGCGTTGACGTTGGCGTTAGGTGGGTATATATAGTCAATTTGGGGGCTGAAGCTGTATAAGACAAGACAGAAGCTTCAGGATCACAGAGATGTAAAGCTCGAAGCCGGACCGCGTGGTTTAAAAATATTAATGGGTGTTGCGCGGTGGTCAATGTTGATGCAGAGTCGCGTCTCGATTGTGGAGTCCCGCCGCACCTCACCCCTGTCAAACGGTCTGTCCGTGCAGCTTCCGGCCGCACTTTTCTCCACCGCGTTCCTGATTTCAGGCTATTGTTGAGGTCCAAATACGACGGCAGTTCAGGCGGGTCCTCGATATGTATACCGGACGAGAGAAGAGACTTCGAAGCCCTCAGCAGGCAACCGCAGCAAAAGGGCGACACATTGGATTCATGATCCCACAAGCTGCACATATCTTCAATGAAACGGAGACGAACCTCTACATTTACACACACATGAAACTGCCCGCGAAGCGATCCGTGTAGAAAAGGTATGCTTCCAGAAGTGGAACTGCCGACTTCTCCAAATCAAACCGTATCTTCATTGAAATGAAGCGGACGAATTGGACGAAGTAGGAAAAGATCTAAACCAGCGCTCTACCTACTCTAACCCCGTGACGTCAACGCGCCCAAACTCGCTCAGAGGCCTGAGTGCTCTCATCCTCCGCAACAAATCCCAATATCTACGCGCCTTACGACCAAACTCTCACACTACCCCTCCATAGGCACACCAGTCCCCGTACCAATCTCCGTATCAATCCCACATAACCACCGCGACCCCGTACCTAACCCAACATGACGAGCTTCCTCCCCGCCCTCCACGGCGTCCAAGCAGCCCTAAGCGCCTACGGCCTCTATACAGCCTACAACTCCATCACGAACCTCCAAAAGTACGAGAAGAAGTCCGAGAAGGCGGCCAAGTGGTCCGACACCGCCGCGCACCAGCTGCACAAAACCCGCACGACGCAGGCGAGCGGAGCGGTCGCTGTATGTAGCCCCCCCTCCCCCCCTCTCTAGCTCAGATCGCGAGAGCTCTCAGCGGCGAAGCTCTCAGTCGGAGTCAATTGTAACATACCCCCCCACAGATCCTCACATCCCTCCTCTCCTCCCTCCCCCTCCTCTACTCCACCCCCGCCCCCACCACAACCATCCTCCTCCTAAACATCGTCAACGTAGCCGCAACGCTAGGCGCGCGGATCCACCTGCAGAATTTCTGGGAGGGAAAAGCCAAGGTGCCGTTCGTAGAGGGGTACAACGATGCCATCAGCCAGACGGACGCGATCATGCAGCAGCTCGCGGTGCTGACGGGCGTTTGGGCGCTTAGTGCTGGGTTGACGCTCGCGGGGTTGGTTGTGTGAGGGGTTTGTAGGTCGTGTCGGAATTTTTGGGCGGAATGTTGTGGGGTGGGGTATAAGGGATGGGAGGTTGTGTGGGGCGTTGGGGCTGTCAGACGGCATCAGGCAGGTTGGGAGAGGGCGAGGGAGGACGAGGGAGGGTGTCTCTCCCTTCGAGACAACGCACGCGCTGGTTGCCGGTGAGCGGGGGTTCGAATGGAGAACCAGCATCTTCTCTGCATGTGTGGCGCTTCCGGCGCGTTTGTGATGTGTAAGTTGGCAAGCCAAGGACCGCGGCACAGGCGCCGGTCCGTCCGTAGCTCAAGATTGTTGCCAAGTTGGTGGTAACGTGTAACTGATGGAAGTCTTATGGCAGGAAGTCCCTGTATGCGGGATGAAAGGATGGAAGACAGACTGTAGATCTTACACCTTACTGCGTCCCCCTCTGCTTTCAGGTTCCCCGTGGAATAAGACCAAGACTTTGTGAAGCCAACCCAAAGCCGACTTTGCGCGGCCAGCCTCCAAGCGCTTTCGGGCTATTCGTCTCAGCACTTCGTGGACCGCATTTAAGTATCTGTGACCCAGTCGATGAGGCCCGCCACGAACATCCCGTTCATGGTTTTCACCATCGTCAAAGACACCCGGCTCAATGGCTTCCTGAACACCACAACTACAAAACGCGCGGCTTCTCGCTTGATGTTAGCGTGCGCTGTTGCCCGCACATCGAAGCAGCGGCGAAGCGGTTATTACAGACATCCTGAGTATAGGCGCGTGCGACGCGACGAGCTACAAGCCCAGAATCAGAGCGTCCAAAGCCGGACGGCCCCAAGTGAAGTCGCTGGTTCGAATGCCATTCAGCTGCGGTATTGATGCTGACGAGCTGACAAAGTACGTTAACAAGAAAGAGAAGGCGAGAGTTTCGTCGCCTTCAGGCGGCCTCGGCGTAACCATCACACCTGGCGGGCAGGGCTAACAAGGCTCTGTTTTACACGATTAAGGGGGACTGGGAAGGCTGGAATCGCAATGGTGAGCGGTGCACGGGCAATCCTTGCTAAGGTTTCTTGATAGGAAACATCGCGCGAGGCACAAGCGGTTAACAGGTATAGAGGGTAGACACTTTAGCTGGAACCCAACGGAACGCGTTGAAGGTACTTGAAAGCTTAGAATAATTGGTGGTTCAAGGGGAAGGCCAACCTCGATACTCCGAATTGCGTCAAGAAGTATGGATAACTCGCTGCGGTAGAGCGTTACGCTTGAGGCGATGTAGCTCAACACCTTGGCAACACCTTGGGGATTAATAATACTCTGCCGCTCAAGCGGAAGCTTGTATGCCGTTTTCCAAGCAACGTTGCCGGTGAACACTCAGGCCTGGATATTGCTATTTGATTGTTATGTCGGCATAAAGAGTTTCATAACGCGAAGAACTCGTGATGTGGGTCAAAAGTGACTATCGCTGCCGCAGGTGTGGACGGTCATGCAATCCATGGCGTGCATCGCAGCGAGGCGTTCCTGCCCGAAGCCACGCATCCGGATAAGGAGAATGGCTTGCGGGGACAGCCCAAAAACAGATGCATGCTGACAGCTCGGAGGAGTGGACTTCGTCGAGGCGCAGTCTGAGTATCACAGCACTTCGAGTTTCTACTCAAATAGCTCTCGGATATGGAAGAAGATTCGAACAGGGCGATGCCGCGGAGTACGAGTAAAGAGAAGCAGATGTCCTCGCCTTGAGGTCGTTGGCTGGCTGAGGATCAGCGAACAGGGCGGCGGGCGGCGGGCGGCGGCAAGGCGAGCCCAAGGTTTGCTTAGCCCGAGCTCCTAGCGGTTAGTTCCCGCGCACGCGATTCGCTAGTGCTGATCCCCTGCCGCCATCGTCTCTGTTTCGTGAGCGCAAAGAGCGGCAGGGAAAGTCGCTTGCTCTGTCCACAGCGACAGATGGTCTTTGATTGCAATGGATGAGGGTGCGGACGTGTGTTAGGACGGATCAGAACGGAGATGGGCAAGTCTTGTGGTCGTCGGGACTTGGAGTCCAGCGGGATCAGCATGAGCTGGTGCTGGATATTGAAAGCTTGGCATGAGCGAGGGGAAGGGAAGGTAAAGCCTAGCGCAAACCACAACGGTCGGCGATGAAAGACGGTGATTGCAGCAGGTCGGCCCTGCAGCGCGGTCTCCTTTTGAACAATGGCTTCGTTCTCGAGCCCTGCAGCATTCGCCTTCACGATTCAGCAGCGCAGGGGGCAGGTACCCCGTAATAAACGGCCAAGGCGTGTGATTTGATCGCTGCCCTTCTTCGTGCAGGGCTGTCCCTTTCGGCGCAGGGCTGCCTTGACGCTGTGACCGCAAATGATCGCTGGCGTACCGGGGAACGTCGACCAGCACCAGCACCTCCACACTCCATCTTTCGCTTCGCTTCTCCATCATCCTCGCTCCTTTTGCTCACCTGCTTGCTGCTTGCTGCTAGCTGCTGTTGCTTTCTTCTTGCTCAGAGCTAGGTCTCAACGCTGCTCAACTTTATTACTCGCGCGGGCTTGCATGTGCTTCTGCGACTCAGCCACGCTTACGCCCTATTACTACTCCGCCGTCACCAGACCGCCCTTCACTACCTCTGAGCCCACGCACAATAGCTTCGCACCGAACACCACGCGCACAGCAACGCTGCCATACCAGCTGCTCAACCATCGCAACACCTGGCAATCGCCCCATACAGCCCCGAGGACGAGCGCATCACCTACATGGTCTACATCTGGTGAACGCTCAGGCTAGCTGCTGCCGCCTGCCGGCCGCACCTTGTCCTTTGTCGGCCTCGCTCCGTCTCGCAGCGAGGACTGCGACAGCTCGAACCTACACAGCAGATATTCTTTGACGAGTATTGCTGTCGTTCGGCCTCCACCGGCCGCACACCGCCCCCAGCTGGATAGCTTTACCACGCGCGTTCCCCTTACTTGACGTGCCTGTCTCGGACCGCCGACCAGTACTCGATCGTCTTCTGTATCGCATAAGGAGCTATCATGAACCCCACGATGTTTCAGAACATGGGAGGAGCCGGGCCCGCGGCTGGGCCCAACCAGATGCAACTGCAGAAGTCGCAGATGCAGATACATCAACACATCCTTGGGACGCTACGCTCGCAGCACGTTCCTATGGGATGGCAGACGTCGCTGCCGCCGGAGGAGCGTGCTACCCCAATCTTGAGCTTGTGAGTGCTGTTTCGAGTGAGAAACAACTAGCCCACAAGGCCGACCACAGAAGCGTAGAGACCATGCTTACACCACTCTTTATGCAGGCTCAATCAGCTACGCATGCTCAACGGCAAACGGCCCATACAGGAGCTGCTTCAAATATGTGTTACTTTCGAGTACGAGAGGTTCAGGACATCGCCATCGAAGGTAATGGAAATAAACGATACGCAATGAATGGCGCTCGAACACAGCTAATACCGAGGCAGGAGCACTGGATCAACGCGATGAAGGAGAAAATGGCGAATTTGGCGGAACAGCGAACAAAGAATGCCCAGATGATGCAGCCCGGAAACAACGTATCGGCTGCGCCGATGGGCATAATGCCTCAGGCTCCTATGCAAGGGAATATGCAAGGCAATATGCCCAATCAACCCCAAGGGCTCTTTCCGCAAGGATTCCCTCCGCAGTTGCAGCACCAAATGCAGGCCTCACATATCCCTATGCAGCCTCGGCCTACGTCGTCTATGGGCATGGAGAACACCATACAAGCGCCGGCCGCTCAACAACAACAACAACAGCAGCAGCAGCAGCAGCAGCAGCAGCAGCAGCAGCCTCATCATCATCCTCAGCAGCAAGCGGCTCCTCAGGCAAGCATGCAGCAGCCCGCACAGGTCGGAGGACAGGTCGGAGGACCAACCTTCACTCCGCACGATATGGCACGCATCAATCAAGTCGCCCAGAGTCTGGCCCAAAAAGCCTCGAAAGAGACGATAGACAAGATCAGGGGGGATATTCAGCGCATGGACCCTGCGCAACGACAGAAGATGGAACAGCAGGGCCAGGATCTTGTTGCTCTTCACTTCAGACGCCCAGCAGTGTTGGCTCTCCAGAGGGAGAGGCAGAGGCAGCTCCAAGGTCAGACGCAGGGGCAAGGCCCGATGCCGGGACAAGGCCAGATGGCACCCGGATCTATGATGCAAGGCCAGGGTATCGGGCAACAACCCCAGATGTCCAATGCGCAGGGCCAGACGGGTCAGATGGCGGGCGGGCAAGGTTTCAACTTCGCTCAACAGCAAGCCGTCGCTCAGCGTCAGGCAGATGCGGGACAGCTTGTAGTGCCGGCAAGCAACAATCCCAACACAAATTCTCAGCCTGGTGGTCTTGGACAGATGGGTACTCCTCAGCCCGGTCAGATGCCGCCAAGGACACCAGGTCCCGGCCAGAACGCGAACGCGAACGCCATGGCTCAGCAGCAACAGTCCCTTCGGAACATGCAGCTTCAAAGGGAGCAAGCAATGGCGGCACGGCAACTTCAGGCTCAGAACCAAGCCCGCATCCAAGCGGCTCAGCAAGCGCAGCAGATGTCACAGCTCAGAGGTCAAGTTGGGGGTCTGAACACGACGCAAGCTCCACAGCAGAGTCCCGCGATGCCCATGCTTACGCGCCCCATGGCACCGCCAGGTCAAGGCAACGCCACTCCCCAACAGCGGCCGCCGTCGGCCACACCTCACATGGGAATGCAGCAACCTCAGCACTCTGGTCCCAACATAGCTGCCATGCAGGCCATGCATCAGCAACAACAACGGGCTGCGGCTGGTCTCGGCCAGCCTTTTGGAGGCGCAGTGCCCGGTCGTCAAATTCCCCCGGGTATCAACCTTACCCCCGAGCAGTACTCCAGGGCCATGGCGCTTCCAGATGAAAGCTTCCAGCAGCTAATGACGCAGTTGCGGCCCAACCTTAATGTGAATCAGCCGAAAGGGTTCCCAGGCGCCCAGCAGCCGATGCAGCATCCTAATGGCCCCATGAATCCGCAGATGCTGCAACAGATGTCGCAGCAGCAAGGACAGCAGGCCATGAATGGCGGCAATATCAACATCGGACAAGTGATGCCTGGCGCACCGCAAGGACAAGGCGGGGTGAACGCTCAACAGCAAGCGGAATACCAAGCCAGGCTGATGCAGCAGCAGCGGCAGGGCCAACTCCCTCCCGAGGTAGTCAAGGTCATGGATGGTCAGCCATTCCCACCCGAAGTTGAAAAGGCTTTGAAAATGAGTATCCCCGAACATGTGAAGACGTGGGGTCAGCTCAAGGAATGGATGCAGCGCAACCCGTCAGCTGTGCCTCAGGGCAATCTTCAAAGGCTTATGGAACTCCAGGGTTTCATTTGGAAGAGGAGCCGCCAGCAGGCACAACAAGTGCAACAACAGCAACCGCCCAGTGCTCCCCAGACGATGCCCAACGGCCCGACGGCTGTTCCCCAGATGCAACCGAACGGGCAAGCTCCACCAGCTCCAATGGTCCCTCCAGGCATGAGTATGCCGCAAGCGCAGCAGCGCATGAACGGACAACAGAGTACGCCCAATTTCTCAGGCATGCCTGGCCCGACCGTGACACCGCAAGAGTTGCAAGATGCTCGGGCAAAATACCCAACGTTTCAAAACGTGCCAGACGAGCGCCTGAAATATTTCATATTGCAACAAAAGATGCAGAGGCAGCGGCAACAAATGCAGCAGATGCAACAACAGCAGCAGGCTAGCACGGGCCAACCGCAACCTCAGGCACCCAGGCCACCACAGCAGGTTCAATCACATGTTACCGGAGTAAACAAACCTGAAGGACCTCAAAACATCCCAAACAGTGGGCTGCAGCAAATACAGCAAACCGGTCAAGCTCAAGCGCCACCTACAATGCCGCAGTCCCAGCTTAAGCAAGGGGTCAAACGGCCGAGTGAGCCGGATGTCATCGAGGTGCCCGGACCAAATCAGGCGCCGTCTGTGTCTGCACAAGCTCCGCCAATGCAGAAGTCTCGCTCGCAACAGCGGCCTGGAAACATGACCGGGGACCAGATAAACACGCCCAACCCCCAGCAAGCCGCGCTATTAAGAGCACAGGCGACGCAGCGTGCGCAAGAACAGAAGAACCAGCAGCAGCAACAGCAGACACAAAGCCAGCAACCCCCTAATGCGCAGAACGCGCCAATCCCCACTGGACAGTCTCTGGCGAACTTGAGGCACCAGAGATTCCAGGAGCTGCTGGTGGAGACTCAGCGGGCCAATCCTCGGCCGGCACCTGTCCCAACGCCTGACGACCTGAAGCATCTCATGGCGAAGCGCTTCAGTGAACATTCAGCAATTATACAGAATCTCGACAGGTGCTTAACAATGTACTTTCAACAAACTGGGAATGAGGAACAGATGAGGGCTTTGCTGAAATCGGTAAGTCTCTAATGATCGTAGAGCGTGGTGGAAGAATTTTCTAATTATTCGGCCGTAGCGCATGATGATCCACTACCAGTTAAGAGGCAACGAATTTTCCTACGATCAAGTCTCCATCCATCCACAAGAGTTTGACTACTATATCCAACACGTCACAAAATTCGTCAGGAGCTTCATGATGTCCCAGAAGGAACGCCAGATGCGCGAGCAACAGCAGAGGCAAGCGCAAGCAAATGCCCAGCAGGCCCAGCAGACCCAGCAAGCGCCGCCGCAAGTCAACGAAACGTCTCAGCAGCCGGAGCTCAACGCCACGAACCTGCAAAACCTCCAACAGCAGCAGCAGCAGCAGCGACAGCCAATCTTACCGCGCCATCACCAAGCAAACCAGCGCCGCCAACAGCAACAGCAGAACAAACCGCCTGCTGCTCCTACTTCAGAACACGCGCCGCCCTTGCCTTTCGGTTCGCCTTCAGGCGTTCCTGTCTACCACGAAAAGGCTCAGGGTTTGACGGCCGACAAGCTGCAGCTGCCGAACAAGAAGCAGAAGAAGAACCATCCCTCTGCTGCTTCGACTCCCGCCCAAGGCACACCCGGCTCGCTCGCAGGCTCCCCACAGGTACCCAAGGCAATGCCTCCAGAGGTGGCTGCGGCCAAGGAGCAGCCGGTTGACGTAGCCAAGCCCAAGGAGGAAGTCAAACCGACGATCAGATGTCCGGAGCTGGACTGTGTCGCTGGAGACTTCGAGAACGAAGAAGAGCTGGAGAGACACAAGCAGGACGCGCACAAGCCGATTACAGACTACGTCCAGTATGCCGTCGATACGCTCCGGGAGGTCCTTGGGCTTGATGAGAACGGTAACAAGCTCCCCAAACCCGGCCAAGAAGCGCAGAAGAAGGCAGCCGCAGCGCCTGCACAGAAGCCCCAGCCAGCAGCACCAGCAGTCAAGCAAGGCGGCACGCCGGCGATCAAGCCAGAGGCCCTAACCCCTGCCGCCACAGCTGCGGTTTCCACGCCAATGGCAAGAGTCAGCAGCGCCCTGGCAGGCATCAAAGCCTCCCCGACCGCGCACCTCCTCAAGACACCCCAGCACTCGAGCGCCAAAGTCCTCACACCCGGCTCCGCCGCCTCGACCGCCCCCGCCAAAGCCGCCGCCGGCAAGGACACCAGCGCCACCTCCAAACCCACCACAACCCCCTCCGCAGCCGCCGCAACCGACGCCATGGCCATCGACAGCAACGAGGAAGAAGACCCCTGGGCCGACATGCCCTTCCGGCCCGGTCCAGACTTCGACTGGATGGTCGAGGACCTCCCCGGCTGCGACACGCGGCGCATCGTCGCGTGGCTCAACCACGAAGAGAAGGAGAAAGACAAGTTCGCCGCGCCGCGTGAGACGACGCCGGAGACGACCCCCGAGAGCACCCCGGATAGCTCCAAGTCCGGCGGCGGCAGCAGCGACATCAGCGAGGGGGATCGGCTGAGGGTGTGGATGAGCCGCGCGCTGGAGCCGCAGGAGATGGACGTGGACTTCGGTGTTGGGGTTGGATTGGATGCGCTGGGGCTGGATGAGGGGGGTGGGGAGGGGATGGTGAGTTGGGTCGATGATGGGGATAGGGCGAAGGGCGGGGTGGTGAGTTTTGGGGACCTGCCGGAGATGGATGTTTTTGAGGAGTGGGATCGGCATCTTGTTCCTGGGTGGGGGCAGGATCCGTTCATGGGATCGGGGTAGCGGGTTTCGTGAGGGGTGTTGGTCGTTCACTTGTGGAGTCGGGATTTGCATCGTGTCGCGCTTGGATCGCTGAGTTGCGGATCTGGGAGTTCTTGTGGGAGCGATACTGGCACCTTTTTTGGCATGGGCGGCGCTTATGTTTGCTTTGGATACGGGATGATGGGAAGCTGTCTTCGGATAATGGGACGCATGGCATGGGATCGGCTGGTGGGCATTTGGTTATATACCCCTTTTTGAGTCTTTCGTAGTCGGATTCTGTTTGGAAACTCGAGCGTACAGGAACTGCCATCATTCCTCAACCAGCGGCAATTATTGCAAGCTAACTCGTGACGCACTGTTGTTTGTCGCATGCGCGTCGCCTCATGTTCATCAACTTCTACAACACCCAGCCAACGGCATCTCAGACGTGCCAACCCCATACGTTGTGCTAATGGCTACCTACCTCCCTTCTGCCTACCAAGGCATCAACCCAACTGCCCTCGCTTCCCAGCTCCAGCGCTGATACCTTAGTAAGCAACCTCGGCAGCGCCGTATCCAGCGCTGCACGATGCTGACATGCAGTTTCTGGGCGTAAGCGCTTCTGCATCGTACCCCAGCGCGTTAAAACGGCAGGCGCAACGGTAGGCGCACAAGGCTCAGGAACGCGGCGCTGCTTTGGAGTTGGGAGTAAAGTCAGCTGCGTGCATCAGAGGGAAGGCAAGATGATATCGGTGCTTAGCAATGGATCGGAGCTTCACCCATCGTCTCCCTCGGTAGGAGGCACTGCAGCTGATAATTGCGGCAGCAGTTATGGGATGGCAGGTGGGTATTAAAGGTGGGAATGGACTCTCAATTGTCTGTTTCATCGGACTCAAGTGGTTTTCAGTCTGCTTCTAAATCGTGTCTAAGTTCCGAGTTCTCATCATCTATACCTTGTGTCAACGTATCATTCTCATTCAATTTTCCCGCAATCATGTCCTCAATCCCCAACCCAGTCATTCAACCTGGCTCCTGGATCCTCGTGACCGGCGTCAATGGCTTCATCGGTTCCCACATCGCCGACCAACTGCTCCTCGCCGGCTACAAAGTCCGCGGCACCGTCCGCAACGCGTCGAAGAACGCATGGATGGCAGAGTTCTTCGAGTCCAAGTACGGCAAAGACGTCTTCGAGCTCATCGAAGTCGGAGACATGTCTCAAGAAGGCTCACTGGACGCCGCTATGAAGGGTATACTTCTGCCTCACACATCAATCCAAATCGGAACATCAGCTAAGCGCTTGTTGGTGAACAGGAGTTGAAGGCGTCGCCCACGTCGCCTCCGTACTCTCTCAAGACCCCAACCCCCACAACGTGATCCCCCCAACCATCGCCTTCGCCGTCAATGCGCTCAAAGCCGCGGCTGCCGAGCCATCCGTCAAGCGCTTTGTCCTGACGTCCTCCTCGACGGCTACGTATGCACCTGGGCCGAACCTCGGCCGCACCATCGACGCGAAGACCTGGAACGAGGACTCGGTCAAGGCCGCTTGGGCGCCCGCGCCGTATGAGCCGGAGCGTACCTGGGTCACTTATGCCGCCAGCAAAACGGAGGGGGAGCAGGCGGTGTGGAAGTGGGTTGAGGAGAATGAGCCTGCGCTTGTTGTTAACGCGGGTGAGTAGGCCGCCATGGGAAGGGGAAGACGTCCTCCAGATGCGACACTACTAATGCCGGCGACCAGTGTTGCCTCCCGTCAACTTCGGCCCCGCGCTCGACCTCGCGCGTCAGGGCCGCCAATCGACCTCCTACGCCATCACCGAGGCGCTGGAAGGGGAATTCAAGATCTTTGGCGGGTTTGCACCGGGTATGTTGCCCCTGGGCTACCCTTCCCTTGAGCCTATCTACCTAAACAACGCTCCGACGAGTTCCCCCGCGCATACCTTGCTGATTCCCCATAGGATTTTTCGTAGACGTGCGCGACACCGCCCGCCTGCACGTCCTCGCCTTGCTCCACCCGGACGTAAAGAACGAGCGCATCTTCGGCTTCGCGGGGAGCTTCAACTGGGATGATGTGTATGCTGTGCTTCGGCAGATGTTCCCAGAGAGGGACTTTCCCGAGCCGGACCCAAATGCGCCGAGGGACACGAACAAGATCCTGCCGGCAGGCAGGGCGGAGGGGTTGTTGAGGGAGATGGGGAGACCGGGATGGGTGGGGCTGGAGGAGACTGTGAGGGCTAGTTTGGAGGGGGTTGCTTGAATTGATGGATTACAATCAGATGTACAGTACTGGTGGAATTGGAGTTAGGAAAACTCAGATTAATAGGGAATGCACATTGTTCTCAAGCACTTGGACAGCTCAAATCGGTGAAACGTTTTTGTCTAACTAGATGATTGGGTTGGGGAGAGGTGGAAGGGAAGTTTATGTTGAGGAGACGAGAACAGCGTAGGTTCTCATCTATTCAACATAGACTTCCCTTCTACCTACCCCCAGCCCAGTAAAATGCGGTCGTCGTACTCCAGACCGACATTGTATTTCTGACGGATGCACCGAATACTTACGTCCTCAGAGCCAAGACCGGCAGTAACAGGCTTGGGTAGAGCGGTACGCCTTTGTACTTCTGGCGGATGCGCGCAAACATGGTCTTACGCTTCTCCGGCCCCGCCGCCGCAGAGCTGAGTGGGAAAGGTTGGGCTGTGTAGGGGGTGCCAGTCGACGGTCTCACGGATGCTGGGAAGCCCGTAGGGGATATGTGCCGTGCTGCAGACACATAGGGGATATGTGCTGTGTCGGAAGCACATAGAGGTCTCTACATGACGATGCAGAGGAGGGCCCGCTTGACATCGTCACCGGTGACCTTCTCGTCGACGGGGTATTGGTGTTCGTTCTGGATGATGGACATGGTTGCTGTTGCTGATAAGGCTGGTGGTGGTTGTTTATATTGAGCGTTTTGGAAGCTGTATATAGCGGGAAGGATGAGTATACTTGAGCAAGATGAGAAGTGGTATACGGTTTATATATACCGCGATTAACATTGGCGAGGGACGATTGTCGAGTCTTTGTCACACGGCGCGGTGAAAGGCCTTTGTGGCGACAATGTTTATTGTTGGAATACAGCGGGGAGCGCTGAAAGGACGCTGGAAGAGTGCACGGTACACCGTATTCATACACCTTTTCGGAAGAAGCGGAGAACGTGAACAATGTGCTTCGTTGCAAATGACCCAGGATAGGGTAACGATAGCTCGAAGGTAGCAAAAAATACCATGGAGATGCTAGTTCACCGTTTGGCAATTTTGGAAAGTCATAACCGGTTTCTTATAAGGTGCGTGAGACTACAATGGATATAATCGAGAGGCCAGTAACGGACTATGCCTAAGTGCATAGATACTATAGCGCCTTGGGACAACGCATAGGAGTAAAGTTCACAAGGAGAAGCGGAAAAAACCGCGGTGAATGGATCCATAGTAGAAAACCTTTCAAATTCTTTGTACAGGTTACTGTAAGAGGGAAGCTTCAGACGTCGGTAGTTGGAGACTATGAGAAATGGTCTGACTACTGACAAATAACCGAGCTCACAGGAAAAGGAATCACTCAGTTACTAGCTCCACCAACCCAAGCGTTGAAGTTAGTAATGCCATTTTCAGGCCGTGCCGAGATCTCTTTGCCAGTGCTGGAGACGACAGGCTTCGAGTCTCGTTCGATCCAAATAGTGACAGTTCCAATTCGACCGTTGAACGGCGTCGAGAAGTGGTGCACACCTGCTCCAGGCAACTCGAACGCGGAGGGTGGATTGGAACCAATCTGTATCTTCAATGAAGCGCGGGATTTGACGAGCGCGGTTGCAAAAACCTTGTCCTGAACTATTTCGTTCGGGCTGTAGCAACGCTGATACGCGCAGTTATTGCCGGTCACACCGTTGGTGCTGCCAGCCGCGGCGGGCGTGAGGCGGTACCAATAGCTCAACTTGTCGTTCGAGATTGCTGGTGGGGCTCCACCGTTCTTGTACTGCGCAATGTAGTACGGTAGAATATCCCGCCAGTGATCATGCGGCATGTTATCAACGTACGGATGAGCATTGGTATTTCCACCTCGAGGAACGCCGTCATCGAATATCGGTCCTACGTAGTGACTCTCCCCGTAATCGTTCCAGGTCACGATCTGCACGAAGGCGGGTTTGACCTCCAGCACCTGCTGCCACCGCTGATGCCATAGATCGTCGCCGCGCCAGGTCCACGCTTTACCGTATCCGGGAAGGTTTGTGAAGAACCAGGGCGAGACGCCCATCATGTAAGCCTTTGAGCCAAGGGTGCTTTGCCATGCCTTGTCTTTGGTAATGGACATGCTGTTCGGCCCTTCCGGCCACATGTCCCAGGAAAAGGCACCGTCGACCTTGTCAAGATGAGCTGCGAAGCCCCCGGGGCCAAGGGACGTCCAGTCTGGAAGGAAAGATATGCCGCCAGGAACGGAGGCGCGGATTGTCGGCCAGTCGTTGGCATTGGCAACTCCTTCAAAGGTCGAAACGAGCGGCTTGTTGTTGTGTTTGTAATGAGCTGGGTGTGAGGCATAGCCTTGCAGAATCTCAATGACATCGTTGGATGGCCATGGTCCTGGACCACCGAGGTAGTCGAAAGAGAACAGCAGCTTGAACTTTGGACTTGTGTCGGTTGCGGCTTGAAAAGCGTTGCCGACCTGAGCTGCGATTGGGCCGTCCCATGGGGTTGCGATATTCAAGACGAACCCATCGATGCCTGCATCCGCAGCAAGTCGAATGTCTTTCTTCCAGTGGTCAACTGTGTATGACTTGACGTTTCCGACCTGCTTTGGTCAGCTGCAGTCATGCCAAATCTCAGCTGCATATACTCACGATGAAGTGGGCGAAGACTGCCTCGGCAGAGACTGTGGAAACAATAGCGACCAGCGCTAAGAAGAGAAAATGAATGAATGACATGTTTACACGCAATAGATAGAATGCAGAGAGCGACAGTAATGTGATGGTTCAAGGAAACATAGTCACCGCATGCCTGAGGCGTCGTAGACTTACATATTTCGAGGGCACAATCTCCCTGACTCAGCGGAGGTTCGTCATTAGTCTCTTTCAGGAATGTCATTGTGGTCGTAACGTGAAGGCGCACTCGAGGCGCGCGGTTCTTTCACCGGCTTTGGTAGAGTTTCTTTGTTGAAACAGCTCGGGTGCTGGTTGATGTTTCAACATTGCGCTTGGCTGCCGGAGTCTTTCTCGTTTCGGCAAGCCGTTCAGTGCTGCTGTGGCTGGCTTCGAGGCACGTGCATCGTCGACCACAGCGTGTCGAAGTTGATTTTTGAACATGTCCAAAGACCTGCTGGCAGAATTCGGTGACTTCGGTCAAGATGCGAAGGCTGCATCGAGCACCAATCTATCAAATCGCTACAGTTCCAACTCATCCTCGTTTTTTGAGGATATCTCTTCTCGTCCCGGGGCGCAGCGAGGACACAGGGCTCTCCGACATGGTCAAGGCTTGCTCCTCGATGTGTTCTCTGATGGAGTAACGCAGATACAGCATGAGTATGCAATAGACCAGCCTAACGATGATTGGGGTGACTTTGAAGACGCCGAACCTTCCGTGGCTCCGTCAAGCACGCAACACGAGTCCAAGACACAGGAAAAGCAGAACCTCGAGGAATACATCCAGCAGTCACGGAAGCCAGTCTCGGTACAAACAAGTGCTCATGATAAGGCTAATTCGTTTGACGGCGGACACCAGTCCTCGCGGCGCAGCGAGCCGCTATACGACGCATCAGACAATCGCAGACCGCCTGGAATAGGCAATGTACCCCGTGCGAAGGATCCAAACATCTTGTTTGATGCCTCTCAAGAGCTTGGAGAAGATGATGATTTCGGCGACTTTGAAGGTGGGACGCCGGGTCCTGCAGAGTCGGCAGAGGATCTGGATATCTTTGGAATCAAGTCGAATATGGAAGATCTGAGGCCTGAAGATCGAGCCTCTGCGCCGGTCAAAGCTTCGAGGACCGCTATTCCTGCGACCGCTGAACGTCGTTCAAGGAAGCCTCCAAAGCGAGTAGACTATATTTCACAGAGTTCACATGGGAAACCGGCGCCAGCGAGGGCTGTCCGAACTGCAGTAGCTCCAACAAGAGAGCCATTAACCACCGCCAAGCCTGAAATACCTGAAGAATCGTGGGACGACTTTACGGCTTGGGAAGCTCCAGCACCATTATCCACCAAGTCGCCAGATCTCCACGCCGAGCGCTCCGACCTACCACTCGCCGCCCCTTTAGGAAAATCTGTAACCGAACCGTCGCCTTCCGATCTTCCACCAACCAACGTTCCACCCCCAGCCCTTCTACTGAGTCTCTTCCCGCCCCTCTTCGTGTCCGCCCAGGAGAAGTTCTTCAAGCCTCTAGCCGCCCAGCCCTACGCCATTCGGAACCGCATCCTCGCCGCACCAGCCACCACCACGTTTCTACAAGGCTACCTAGCTCTGGCCACAGTCGCTGCGCGCATCATCGCCGGCCGCAAGCTCCGCTGGAAGCGCGACACGCGTCTCGCGCAGAGCATGAAGATCGGCCCCTCTTCAGGCGGGAGATCCACGGGCATGAAACTGACTGGCGTTGACCGCGGCGAGGAGAGGAAGGAGGAGCGAGAGGTGCTTGATGTTGTTGGTGCATGGCAGGAGCAGTTGGGACGGCTGAGGTCCGCGGTTGCGGGCAGTAAGGCGCTGGGAGCAGTGCCGGAGATCCATGACGCGATGCCGGTAAGGATGGCGAAGCAGAGTGAAGGCGGCGTGCCGGCGCCGAGGTGCTGTGCGCTGTGTGGCCTGAAGCGAGACGAGAGGGTGGGCAAGGTGGACGAGAATGTAATTGATAGTTTTGGTGAGTGGTGGATTGAGCAGATGAGTATGCATCGAGGTGAGCATCTCTGTTTCTGATGTGCAAAGCTGGTACTGATCGAGTCTGTCTAGGTTGTAGGAACTTCTGGGAGCAGCATAAAGACGAACTTAGGCAGCGGTGATAGTGGTGCACATCTGAATGAGTCTCTTGAGACCTGGCAATTGTTTGATGGCCAGCTTCAGCTCCTCTGTGCCTGGATGAGCCATAATCTCATTGTTCGTATGCATGGAAAGTGAACGAGCAGGAAGATTCTATCCTATGCAACATTGGCTTGGGTGCACATTAGGCTTGCGTGCTACGATCCTGTCATCCTCTGTATATTTTCGCAAGCGGTGTAGTATTTGCACTGCCCCGCTAACATAGTTCTATCTCCCTTACGTTTGTATACCTGTGAGTATAACAGGCCACACTTAGCTGGTTGTCAGCCAATATGATCTTTAAAAGCAAGTCTTTTTATTGATGACCGCTCGGCAATACGTCTTACGATACAAGAAGACTACCACATCCGGTGGTCCGCTACGTAAGCGATACTGCGGATGCTCGTGTGCCGATCCATTGTATCAGTCTTTGACAAGCCTCTGACTCCACAGAGTGCTTTGTCCCTTCCGCTGTGTACTCCCGCGGAGCCACGCTCGAAGACTGTCGGTAACCTTGCACTAACATCCTAATAACCTGGAACCGGATCAGAGGGCGGCTGGGCCACATCACGCCGTAACTTCACGTCGAGATGCATCGAGTGCACTTGGACCGGATACTGTAAAGGCGCTCGCGTACAAAGCACACAGGCATCTACGTCTCAGGGCTGTACTCGAGGTTGCTGATGAAGGTTGACTTGTTACATACCACGCTCGGATGTCTCACGATCAGTTCCGGCATCCAAGTTAAGGGTCCATCGGACCACGGCCGAAGCGGCTTTTTGGAGTCTGCGGAGTGACGGATAGCAGGCAGGATAAGCAGTGTGCGGGCTGGAGATATCGGCGCTAGGTGCACGCCACAGTCAACCGTTGGGCTTGCATATCAAGCAGACCACCTCACTCTGCTGAAGCGAGGTGCGACATCGTGCACTTCCCGTCCGAGCCTGTCACTTGCAACTTCTGTGTTGCTGTGCTCCCGTGCTCCCATCGCGAGACAGCTCTCCGCGAACAAAGCACCCTGACCCCTCGAGTTCTCCGAGTCATCCCCTCCATCACAAGCCACCCGAGCCCGCCAAACCCGCCAAACCCGCCAAAACCGCCAAACGCCTGGACCGCCTCGACGGCTGAGCGTCGCCCACCCGCTCATCGTGCATTTTTGCATGCCGGGCCTACGGATTCAATCGTCCGGAAGCCATATGCCTCTACACTGTCCCCGGCATTCGAGACCATTGCCTATCCTCTTGCAGGCGCTCTCCTGACGCTCGTCTTCGCTCCGGTAGCGAGAGCCTCAGAACAGCACCGCCGGCCCGCAAAAGATCCGCACTACTGTCCTTCCACCTGTACCGCTGGCCCACGTCAGCCTTCAGATGGTAATGGTCACGCCAAATGAAAATGGTGAGTCCTTGCCACTTTGGCAGACGTCTTGTCCGTTCATCGCCCTGTGCGAATGGGTGGCCTCGTCGCCGACTCACCCCGCTGTGCTGGTACTCGAAGCCCCGCGGTATACCATTACACATCTCGTGCCAGACGCCGGTCCTCAACAAGGCCGGCGACTTATGAGTATTGTCTGTGTGCCTACGAGGGGTGATAAAAACGACATGTGACCTTTCCTAAGCACGCTGTTGGAGCCCAATGCTGAAGTTTGGATGACCATTGATCTCTCGAGCTCAAGCATGCTTTACGCACCCTGATACGAACGCTAACACCAGCGCCCAGGCCTTTCAAATGCAGAAACCCATCCATTGCCGCGGCGTAGACCAGAGCCTCCTCTCAGCGAGATCTCTATTCCGAAGAACAAGAGCACGAGCAATCTCCTATCACACTTTTCGGGCTCGACCACGAATAGAGACTCGTCCTATACACGACACTCGTTTGATGCTGGATCTACACACCCGCTCGTGAGGTGAGTTGGGAGGTTAGCGGCGGTATAGCCCGCGTGGACAATGCAGGGCTTGACGACCCTGCTACATCAAAGCTTGGCTGACGATAGACTCGCGTCTTCAGGTCTCCGATAATGCCTGAGCATGAACATGGACTCGGTGCATCAGGTCTTCGTCGAATCCGGCAGCAACCTTCATCGAGAGCGCTGGGCGCTGGTGCTGGCACGGGTGGAACATCTCGATCCGGATCCGTGAATCTATCAGTCGCCCCTTCCCGCCACCCGTCCATGAGCCTTCACTCAGGGCCCTCGTCACCTACAATATACTCGAGCGAAGACCTTAACCGCTTTCCGACCGAGTCTCTACACTCCTTCTCGTTCGCACACCAGTCGGAAGAGTCCCTCCACAGCAGGCAAAATGTGTTGAAAAGATCAATAGATTTCATGCGAGATAAGTTGGGGTGGGCAGCGAGTAATCCGGCCATCCTGAACGCACACGCGAAGCTTGGTGGCGATCAAGAGGTGCAAAGCATGGTAGAGCTTCTGTCGCGTGCCAACCTCATCGGACCGGATGCTCTGAAAGCTCATGGTCTGGGAAGTTTGGGACCTTTGACTGGGCCAGCTGATCTATCTGCCGATAATGTGTTCGAAAAGAGCTTTATGCCACGATCAGAGAGTCCGAAGAGTATCCATGAGCCAGAATCTCCTAAAGCAGAGCCCGGCAGTGAACCTGCTATTCTTGCGAGGGCAAGCGTAGATGACGAGGTATTGCTCAGTCCTAGCTCACTGGAGAGCGGGGCGTCTGATAGAGCACTAAAGAATCCATCTCGCCCTCCGGCCCCGACGGCCACGCGATCTTCGCTGAAACGGACGTACACGGATACCGGCCCACTATCCATTCAAAGTAAACTTCATGACGCTCTTGCACAGCCGTATATGTCTAAGGATCGCGCTGGAGAAAGTCAAATCATCTCCCCCACCACAGTTCCCACTGTGCCACCAGTACCAGGACCTCATCCGGGCCACCATCCCGCACCACATGGACATGGAAGCCGCTACGCTCCAGCTGCACAAGCTATATTCACCACTGAGGCGCAGGCTCCGTGGACCATTACTGCTGCGAACGATCTTGCCTGCCTTGTCTTCGGCGTCACAAGGGCCGAAGTTCGGAAGCTGGGTATCTTGGAGGTTGTCCGGCCGGAGCGAAGGAAATGGCTGGAAGAGAAATTGAAGAATCCTGACTCGGAATCGCCACGGTCGCAAGTATTGACTACTCAGAGCCAGCGGACGAGCCCTAGTCCTACGACCGGCTTGGCTGTCGGCGGCGGCGTCACGGCTCGGCTGCTTAGCAAACCTTCATCGCGACAGGTTGCCGACAAGCGGAGAGCGCAAACAGACGATGGCAGCGGCTCTACCTATGTAAGCAAAAAGAACACGAAAGGTGGTTTGAATCATCCGGCAAACAAATCAAGAGGTGTCCTGCTGTGCGGAGACGTAGTGCCAATCCAGAAGAGGAACGGCGCGCTTGGGTCAGCAAGCTTGTGGGTAAAAGAGAAGCGCGGCGGCTTGATCTGGGTTCTGGAGGAAATAGCAGAAGATGTTGTCTATATAAGTGTTGACGAAGTAGGCTGCGTAATGAAAGGAGAGGGAGCGATCGAGGCGATCTGGGGCACGGAGCGGGTCCGAAGAGGCATGGACTTCAAGCGCCTCATCCCGGATATTCCACGAAGAACAGGTACCAACACCGGCGCATTAGATTACGAGCGGATTGCGGAGCTTCGATCGTTCACTGCTCGAACTCAAAACAACATCTGTATACCAATCACTGTCGATCAAATCTCAGGAGAGCCTACCTTCCGAGTTTCGAGCTTTCCGCATATTGCTGGCATTCTCGTCTTATCCTCTTCTACCCTCCAAATCTCAAGCTCGAACACCGTTTTCTCCACTGCGTTATTCGGCCAGTCGCGGCCCGATGGCCTCCACATCAATGAGCTTATACCTAGCTTCGACAAGATATTAAGGGTGATGACAGACGAAGACAAAATTACGCTGGTCGACGGCATCGTGGTACCCGAGCACAGCTTCCGCCGAGCGCGCGCCCTGCTGGCAATGCGCGAAGGCAAAGGCGACGCTGCCGCGATTTTCCTACGACCCAGCGGTCTTCCGGCCAAGCATCGTGACGGCGCAGAGATCATGGTCGACGTGCAGATGCGGGTGGTGAAGAGTGAAAGGTCTGCTCCAAAGTACGACGAAAACGTGATTGCGGAAGATGGTGAGACACACCACGCGGACCATGATGGAGCAACTTCCGAGGTGGTCTACGCTTTGTGGATCACCTACTCGAGGCAGCTGCACGCGGCCAACCATGGCATCGGTCCTGTTCCGCCTATCCAGTCGCGACCTGGGACGCCGCCTCACCAACCCTCACCTGGTCAGTCGATGAACATGATCCATCCTGAGGAAGCCGATTCAGATACTGCAAGAGATACCCCATCCGTCTCACTCCTTACACAGCAGCTCCAGAGGTCCCCCACACCCCCAGAAGACGCATCCGTGGATCCGCCAGTCGAGCTGGACGGCAACGGCCAGCCACGACGGAAAACCATCAACGACTTCGTTGTGTTGGAAGATATGGGGCAAGGCGCGTACGGCCAAGTCAAACTCTGCCGCTACAAGCGTAACTCCTCGAAGAAGGTCGTCATCAAGTACGTGACGAAGCGGCGGATTCTGGTCGACACCTGGACGCGAGACCGTCGTCTTGGCACCGTTCCGCTTGAGATCCATGTCCTGGACTACTTGCGCCGTGACGGCTTCAAACATCCGAATATTGTAGAGATGTCCGATTTCTTCGAGGACGATGTAAATTACTACATCGAGATGGTGCCGCATGGCCTGCCCGGCATGGACCTGTTCGACTACATCGAACTGAGGGTCAACATGGATGAGGTGGAGTGCCGCAAGATCTTCGTGCAGGTGGCTGAGGCGCTGTGGCATCTGCACACGAAGGCGAAAGTTGTACACAGGGACATCAAGGACGAGAATGTGATCCTGGATGGGGAGGGTAACATTAAGCTCATCGATTTCG
The DNA here is from genome assembly GCF_000281105.1 of Coniosporium apollinis CBS 100218. Lineage (NCBI taxonomy): Eukaryota > Fungi > Ascomycota > Dothideomycetes > Coniosporium > Coniosporium apollinis. Next base: position 405,822 of record NW_006913272.1, read on the forward strand.
GGAGCGCGGCGTATGTCAGAAACGGACCGTTTGATGTTTTCGTTGGGACGATTGGTGAGTCTCGCCTTCCCAATCAGCTGCATCGCCGATCAGTCGTGTGCCATCTTCTCCAATCCACGACCACTCTACATGTTTACATTACACGAGCAACGACTGACGTCCTTCACAGATTACGCCGCCCCCGAAGTCCTCCGCGGCTCCCCCTACCGCGGCAAAGAACAGGACGTCTGGGCGCTCGGCATCCTACTCTACACAATCGTCTACAAAGAGAATCCGTTTTACTCCATCGATGAGATCATGGACCAAGACCTGCGCGTTCCCTATATCATGAGCGAGGAGAGCATCGACCTCATCCGCCTGATGCTGAACCGGGACGTCGATCAGCGCATCACGATCAGCCAGGTGCTGGAGCATCAGTGGTGTAGGGCAGCGAAGGCTTAAGGGGACGGTGGTTTGATGGGAGTGCTGGCTGGGCGGATTACGGAGTGGTGGCTTCCGCGTAGATGGGGGTGGGCTGGGGTCATAGAGTAAAGGGGGGATATTTATGAGCATATTGAACGATCTGCATGATTTGCATGAAGGGGAAAGGCATACTGTTGTCTGAGCGCGCGCATCGGTCATGAAGCAGTCCACGGCGAGCGAGCGAGCTGGGGAGGCCATTGTTCAGTCTGTTCGACCTTTTTTTTGTGGAGGGGTTTTATGAGCCTCGGCGATACCCGGCGCCCGCCTGTTCCCTCTCGTTTACTTCAATTCTTACGGCTTCTTGTCTATCACTGTTATGGAAGTCTCGTGGTTCGAGCGTCTGAGCATCATCGTTATGAGCATGAGAAGTGCATGTGAGTGTAGTATTAGACGCCGGGATGTCGCGGCTGAATGAGTAGAATGGAGGTAGATTGTATCTAGGCATTTCCGCTGACGGAATCAAACTATTACACGGAAGCATATGCTAAGGGAGGTGATTCCCTGTGAGCAAGTAGCTTGGTCCTTGTATTTCTACGTGAGAGACCTTCATCAACCCGCAAGATCCGTTCTCTGAGCCACTGATGCCTCGGATGGGCCATCTCGGCGATCAAGCTATGATCGAGGTGGACACATGACGGTATTCGCCGGTCACGTCGTGTATTGCAGGCCATACTTGCCGTCGAATGTCCGAATGTGCGAGTTCTCCTCCGTGGGAGGCTCGAGAACCGTGTCGGGTTCGTGTTCTGGCTTCGCTTCCAGTATACACCAAGTCATAGACAGGAGGAAGTTCTCTGCTCTCGGAAGAGGTGAGCCTTGACTTTCCATCCACATCTTGTGCACCAGGTCTTCCAGCCTGTCAAACAGATCCCCCAAAGTGACACCGTTGCTCAGAACTATACCATAGCGTTGCAAGCGGGACCGTCTGAAGAAGTCAAGGGGGACGGGGGACACCGAGGGCGTGAATTTGAGATGCAGGCGGACCCATGTACACGGAGGTTGCGTGAGGAACATTCTCCGCCAAGAAGCGCTCTTGTTGTCGAAGCCCCGACTTTCCAAATTGTCGCCTTTACCACCGTTGATCCTTGGATAGGCTCCTTCAGTCCAAGTGAAACGGACTCGTTGCTGATCGGGCCCGATGTCATTGTCAATGCGGCATTCGCCTTGGAGGCGACCCTCGACCCACTGACGGATTCTGCGGTGCGAAACACTTTTTCTTGTCATTGGCGAGAGCGAGCGGTGGATTTTCTGATCATTGAGTGCTAAAGCGCCCTCGGTGTATGTCGGTATTGGGAAGAAGTCCTCACCCTCAGAGCGTGCCAGGCCGATGAACCTCGTTGCATACTCGCCAATTGGTATGAGGAAGAGCATACGTTTGATCTTGATGGAGTGGGTGATAACGTTCTGCCATAAGGCAGAAACGCGTTGCATGGTGAATACCATTCTCGCAGGATCAACACGAAGCAGGACGTTCTCTAAGAGCTCAGCGGTGTTGAGTACTGCAGCAATAGCCGTACTGTTGCTGTCGGCTACTGTATTGATCCGCTGGATTGTGATCTGTGGTGCCATGGTGCCGATCGATGAGCTATTTTGTGTAAAGCTTGAGGTTTTGAGTGTGGTTCGAGCGATGATGCTGAGCAACAGAACACGTTTGAGCTTGGAAGCTGTGCGATGGTGTTTTGTTGCCGCTGTAAGTGGTGCGGCACAAGTAGCTCGTAGATTGTGCAGGCGGACCGCTGAGTCTGTTTTGTGAGCGCAAATATTCATGAGTAGGTATAGAGAAGTAGGAGCGTGCGGGCGAGCCAGAGAAACTATGACGGCGGGGCCGGAGCAACCGCGTGTGACGAAGCTTGCCGTTACTACCGTGTGCAGGTGAATGCATGGATGGTGGAAGCTTAAATCAAGGGTTTGAAGAGAGTGAATCTCGCCTTGATCACGCACGGGGCGAAGCTGCTGGAAGCCTTGGGACGGGAGAATTTAATCACAAGGGTACCAAAAGCACATGCTATGATGGACGGAGATTTGGTGGATCACATGGAGTGTTCGAGATAGTAGATGGATGCAAGCTGCAGATGAGGAAAGAAAGCACGGGTAGTAGAAGAACAAGTCTATGCACGAAAGTCGAAGCAGTTCACTAACGCCTGTTCATCCCCGAACCTTCCCATGAGCGCCTTGCGTGTGGAATGGACGATTTTTATGGACCTTGTGTTGACAAAGTTTCGCGAAGCCCAGGAGATATCCTTCCGAGCTAGGGATGAGTTCGGAAGGGACCATTGTTTGCAGCGTCATCAGGCCAAGGCGAAGACTAGTCGTCTGATATCGGGTCCCCGAAAGGTACAATGCGATAGTTATCGTATTCAACGTAGCCTCTAGGTCCAGAGTCCTCATTTTCGTCACCAGGTAGTTGTTGTTCAGCCGTCGGTCTCATTTCGAGTATCGACCAAGTCATAGACACCCCGCTAATCCCCTTCGAACGCTTCCGATCGCCGTGCGCAGGCCAGGTGCCCAGAATCTCCTCTTCCAGCTCGTTAAATAGATCGCCGATCGTAATGCCGTCCTTGTGAACTATACGACAACGCTGCACGACGAGTGCTTCGAATTCCCGGCGGGGACACGACACTGGTATCACTAGCGTGTGTACTTGAATCGCTGTACACGGAGGCTGCGTGAGAAACATCCGCTTCCAAGAAGCGTTGTTGCGGAAATCTTGCCAGAGACGTTCGAATGAAGCACCTGCACTACGGTTGCTTGGGTCGGCACTAGTGAACTGGACTGCTCGCGCTTGGCCTTTCTTACCAACGGTAATCCGGCATGCGCCGTCGAGACGGCCCTGGATATCGCCAGATAACTCGGGATCCGATATCATGTCTCTGGTGGCTGGTGAGAAGCAGGGATGGATGTGCTGAACATTGAGAGCCAAAGTGCCTGGAGCGTATACTGGTATGGCGTTGCCGGTATGCGGACCGATTGCTTTGGCGATGGGCTGTACGGTATGTCCGCCCACTGATGCAAGGAAGAGCATACGCTTGATGCGGATCGACTGGTTGATGGTATTCTTCCGACCGATGGATACCCGTTGCAGGACGAACACCTTGTTCGCATCCAGGTGAAGCAGAACGTTCTCTAAAAGTTCAACGGTCTCTAGTACTTGAGCGACGGCTCCTCCCATAGTGCCCGCCGTTGTGATTCACTGGTCCTTGCAGGGTTGACTGGTGACGAAGCGACGGATGATGAGATGTGTTGTGCTGAGGTCGATACTGGACGCCCTGGCGGGGTGAAGTGAAGGCAGAGCAACGAGATCGGGTCGAACGATTTGTCGTTCTCGACGTTGCTTTATGTAGCGAAACGAAGAGCGCTTGTCGGATGGAGATGTCGACCGTAAAGTCGGTGATTGAGGCGTTAGCTAGAGAAACGGAAGATGTATCCCAACGTCTTAGAAAGAGTAAAGATATAAGTAGTAGGGCGTTTGGAATTGCGGTAGAAAGTAAAGTCTGACCCGTTGGTGATTCCTGCTTGTTTGAAGCTCCGAAGTGAGTGAAGTGTGCAAACCAGTGAAACATGGGTATGGATGGGGTCTTGGTGTAATTCAATTTTTCCAAGCAGAATAAAAGCTTTCAATTCACCATGCATGATGAACATTTGAAATTGTATTACGCGAGCGCTTGAACTGATTCAGACTAAGAGAAAGAGACACGCCAAAGACCTTCAACCCCTCATTGCACCCTGAAACATGTGCGGGAAACATGTTCTACCCCCAAGCCTTCCGGTGAGCAACATGTGTCAAATGAACTCTTCAACGAGAGTGGCTCCTACTGTACATGGCTCTAAAAGTAAGCGCTTGTTTATTGTCCGTGCAGGCGGAAACTAGACATCGATGAGTGCTGTTGCGCGATGAATGCAGAATCGGGAACCCGCTGACCGTCAAAGCTCTGGACTGGAGGAAGGTACATTCAAGCGTGGTGCTTCGGTAAGCCGAAGAAACTTCTCCCAAAGCAATGCATAAATCTAGGACAGACCATAATCAGCGGTGGCTCAGAGGCCAAAACCAGGCCTGATCGGCCAGTATTGTGTCCGAGCTAGCGCTGAACTGGTGACCACCCCCTACCAGGAATTAGCGGCCCAATCCTCGTCATTGGTATCCCAGTCCTCTTCAGCTCTGTCTCGAACTTCGTCTGCCGGACACTCTTCTGAGACGGACCAAGTCATAAACGTATCGAAGTCCGTCGTATGTCTTAGACGTCCATTCGCTTTCCAGATGTCTAGGACGAGTTCCTGCATCCCATTCAACAGGTCGCCGAGGGTGATGCCGTGACTACGAACCGTGCGGTCGCGCTTAAAGCTGGCCACTTGCCCAGTGTAGCGTGCTAGCGGACTGACTTCGATTTCCATAAGAACCGAGGTACACGGAGGCTGCGTGAGCAATATCCGCCTCCAAGAAGCGTTCCTGCAACGGAACACTCCGCTACCCAGGAGATCCCCATAGAGCCGGTTCGTCTTGTCGCGAGCAATAGTGACTGCATTGGCCTGACTGAAACGGACTCCGTCCGGGTTGCCTTTTGCGTCGATATCGATTCGGCCCCCACCACGGAAGTGTCCCCTTGTCTCCATCAGAAGTCCAGAGCTCCGCAAGAACTTCGTGCTGGCGTTGAAAACGACAAACCAGTTGTTGCGCGTGAAAACGTCTGGAGCGTACACTGGTACAGCGGGCAAGCGTGAAACACTCAACATGCTCACAGGCCGCACAACGCTGCCATCCGCTACGACGAAGATCATGCGCTTGATGTGAATGGACTGGTTGATCGTGTTCCGCCACATGACAGACACGCGCTGTAGTACGAAAACCGTCTTCGGATCCAGATGAAGTAAGATCTTTTCTAGAAGCTCGACGGTACCCAAGACTGTATTGGCAGCTCGCTCCATGGTGGCGGCTTCGGTCTCATCCATTGCACCCTGATAGATGGAGGTGAGCCGAGGATTGATGGGAGATGTTGCCCAAGGCTTGACGCTCTTTGTGTGGCTTGAGTGTTGAATGTGGAACGTGAGCGACGGAATCGGCTTGGACGGACGAGCTGGCAAGCCGCTCTCACTGTTTCACGGTGAATGGTGGAACAGAAGCTGCACTGTCGAGTGAGACATGTACGGCGTAACAGTTAGTAGAACGAGAACTCTGAGCTGGTCGGAAGCTTAAGATGAAAAAGGAAGATCTATGACGGTGTAAGGTAGCTAGGCGGGCAATGTGATAAAGGGTACGTCATTCTTATTGCTGCCTAAACCGTAACCGCGGAAAGTGAGACTGGAACTCACCCTTCACACCAGGTGAAAGCCAATATGAACATGGTCTATGCGCAGATTGCTATGTCAAAGCGAGAAGCCGTTGTCAGTTTACAGCGTACTTGATACGGCGTGTTTCCATGATGAAGCTCTGTGGATGGAAGAGACGAGGCATCAACAGATAGCGTCTTAGCCGATGAACGGACAGGAAAATGTTTATGCAGCACCTCATACCCGTCAAGTAAGGCTGAGGGACGAGCATCAACAGAACCTGATGTGAGAACCAAATTTCACTCATCTTGCCATGCTCATCCTAACACCCGTCTCTTCCATCCGTGCCAGAACCCTTGGTGCTACTATTCTCCCTCAAAAGACACTCTCCGATCTGAATCTGGCCGGCACCGGATCATTAGGCTTCGCTGGTTGCGCAGCACCGCTGCTGCTGGCCCGCATGCACAAAGATGCACCGAGGTCCGGTTGCTCGCTAAGTAGCTGCTTGAAGCGTCCATACTTCTGCAGCTGGGTAAGCCTGCGAGTGGCGTACCAAAAGACCTGGTCTCGAAACGGATCTTCGTCGACTCGAGCGGTGATCTCAGCGCAGGCGATCTCCAGGACATCGCAAAGGCCCTGATCCGATAGTTGTGTTTTATCGTTGAAGCTGGACATGAACTTCAGCAACACGGTCCGCTGGAATGCGATGGCTTGGAGGCGCTCCCCCAGAGCATAGAGGCGAGCGAGAATAGGATATTCGGCCTCGTGTTCGATCTGCGAGCTCCGTAGCCACTCGTCACCATACAGATACTTGAGGAAGTAGCCGAAAACGTCGGGATCTTCATCAGGCAGATCAATCCTGCGCTCGGCTGCCTCTCTGAACTCTCCTTGAAGAGAGATAGCGAACCGCTTCGATGTCGTTGTGAGAAGCTCAGAGTGGAGGAGAAACGTCTTCACGGGGGCTTTGCCGACCACAACGGATATGATCGGTGAGGTCAGGAAACTGTCATTGCCGCCGCGTCAGCGATACAACTGATAAAAGAGCAGGTCCATAGTACTCGGAGAACTTTCGCGTGAGCTCGGCCATGGCGTGATGTTGTCTCACTTCGGACAGTCTACAGAACGCGACCAGATGTAGCGGTTGAAGCGTAAGAACTTGAGAGTGGGAACTTTTCGGGAGGAAACGTAAGCTGAAGGAGAGGTTTCTCTTTCGCTCAGGATAGTTTCAGCTGGAAACACATCTTCCCTTCACTTTACGCAAATTGCTCGGCCTCAGGGGTGCACATAGGAGAGCTCCCAGAATGCTGGGATCCCCATATAGCAGGGAATCTTGCAGAGGGAATCTATTTCGCTAGAGCATGATAGGCGGTTTCGACGTCAATGAAGTCGCAGGAGTTTGTCAGCAAAGGTTGAGAAGTATATCGGTCACGTGCCCACGCGAACAGCTCAGCGCGTCCAACACGTCGACAAGACCGATGCCTCTTCCAACAACACTCAACCTCGTAACCTTATGGACTCAAGCTCAACGCCAGCATGGGTGGCAGAATCCTCTGTGTGGCTGAGAAGCCCTCGATAGCCAGAGCAGTCGCACAGCATCTCGGCGGCCAAGTCCAAGCAGTCAGTCACTCCCCCTCCACCCCACCGCCACATCAGCAGCCTACTAACCACTCTCCCAGCGCAACGTTCCCGGCATCCAATGGGTCAAGAACTACGAGTTCAACTACACCTTCCCGCCCTGGGGCGCCTGCACCGTGATCTTCACCTCCGTAGCCGGCCACCTCCACACCATCGACTTCGACACACGGTACCGCAGCTGGAACTCGTGCCAACCGGGCCAGCTCTTCGACGCCCCCGTCGTGACCTCCATCGACGACGACAAGAAGGCTATCGCGCGGAACATCGAGACGCAGGCGCGCGGCGCTAGGACGCTGTTTATCTGGACCGACTGCGATAGGGAGGGCGAGCACATCGGGACGGAGATTAGGGATGTGGCGCTGAAGAGTAATCCGAGGCTGGAGGTGTGCAGGGCCAGGTTTAGCAATATTGAGAGGGCGCATGTTGTTAACGCTGCGAGGAATCCGGTGCCGTTGGATGAGCGGCAGGCGAATGCGGTGGCGGCGAGGATAGAGCTGGATTTGAGGATTGGTGCGGCGTTTACGCGGATGCAGACGTTACAGCTACGGCCGATGGTTGAGCAGATGCTTGAGAGCAAAGTCATCAGCTATGGAAGTTGCCAGTTTCCAACGCTGGGGTTCGTCGTGGATCGGTACTTCCGAGTCAAGAACTTCGTGCCGGAGCAGTTCTGGCACATCCGGGTCATGCATAGGAAAGATGACATTGACGTCACTTTCAACTGGAAGAGAGGCCATTTGTTTGATCGAATGGCGGTCACGATCATCTTCGAGAGATGCATCATGGCAAGGACGGCGAAGGTGGTCAAGATGCAGAAGAAGCCGACCAGCAAATGGAAACCGCTGCCACTGACCACGGTTGAGCTGCAAAAGATGGGAAGCAGGTTTCTCAGGATGGACAGTCAGAGGGTGATGAAGATTGCTGAGGAGCTGTACACGAAGGGCTGGATCAGTTATCCTAGGACAGAAACTGACCAGTTCGATCGAGGCATGGATCTGAGAAAGCTGGTAGAGAAGCAATGTCCGGACGGACAATGGGGTCCTTATGCTCAGGGGTACGTTAACGCATCTACTTGTGAGGAACCCTAACACAGCTAACGTATTAACAGCTTGATGAACGGCGGCTTCAACCAACCGCGCCAAGGCCGCAACAACGACAAAGCACACCCGCCCATCCATCCCGTAAACCATGTCGCTGCTTCTCACCTCAGAGACGACGAAGAGCGCCGCGTGTATGAATTTATCGTCCGCCGCTTCCTCGCGTGCTGTTCCGAAGACGCCAGAGGCGAGGCCACTGATGTCGAGATCCAGTATGGTACTGAAATCTTCCGGACCCATGGCTTGCTCGTCTTGCAAAGGAACTACTTGGATGTGTATCCGTACGACAAGTGGGTGAGCAGCCAGCAACTGCCCAACTTTACGCTAGGCGAGACGTTCGAGCCGACTGAAGCTAAGATGTTGGATGGTAAAACAACCGCTCCAGGCTTCCTTACCGAACCGGAGCTTATTGCGCTGATGGATGCGAATGGCATTGGGACTGACGCTACTATGGCGGAACACATCGCCAAAATCAAGGAGAGGGCGTACGTGATGACACGACCACGAGGCAGAGCCACAGGCGGTGCTGCTGAAGGGGATGACGATGATATAGAAACTGGCGCAGCAAGAGGAGGAAGAGGAGGAAGAGGAGGAAGAGGAGGGAGAGGCAGAGGTAGGGGCAGAGGTGGTGGCAGAGGAGGAGCTGCTACGACTGGGAGGGGAGGCGGAACCGGTTTACAAGAGTTCATTCCTACCACGCTGGGGGTGGCCCTGATCGAAGGCTATGACAATGTCGGCTTCGAGACTTCCCTCGGCAAGCCGTTCCTGCGGAAAGAGGTATGCTACAGGACTTGCGAACTTGTCCTGAGAGAAGTCGAATGCGCTGACGAAACTTAGATGGAGCTCCTGATGAAGGCCATTTGCGCAGGAACAACAACCAGGAACGACGTCGTGCACCAGAGCTTGGAGCAGTACCGCGAGGTCTTTGTGAGGACCACACGGCAGATAAACGTGCTCAAAGAAGTGAGTTTCACTCGCACGATGCGCTCAATGGTATCCATCGCTGACAGCACGGCAATACAGTCATTCCGAAAATACATTCTCCCTCAGGACCAGCAAGGTTGAACGCATCGCATCTTACAAACCTGGAGCAACTCGAAGGCTACACGTCATTGCTACTTCACGATACTTTACACGACAGCTCTGCGCTCGACCCTGCCGCACGTGTGGGCAGAGCGGGGAGATCTTCAGAGCGAGCAGATCCCGTCGCTCTCTGCGCTATCCGCGGCGCCGGGTTCGGCGGGCCATCCGTTGCCAATCCAGCCAGACACGTCCTGGATCGCCGCACACGTGCCGATGCGGGGACGGAGCACCTTCGGCGTGGCCTGCGACACTTTTCGGCTTGCGTTTCCTCAGCTCGCTCCCCGCCGCAATTCGGCACGGAGGAGACACGCGAAGGATTCCGCGTGACTTTCTGGTGCGGAGACGGTGCGGGACACGATGTGCGCTCCTCGGGTGATTGAGAGAGTTCTGGCTCAGTCGGCAGGATCTGGACGTTGAGAGGGGTAAGATTGCTAGGCGCGGTATCGCAGCCATGTGCGGAAGCAGGGCAAAAGTGGTGGTATCGCGGGTTTGGATGTGGCTGATAGCGAGGGTCTGGTGTGCAGATGGGGCGTGATAGCGGCCTTGGGGCCTAGGGGGCTCACCCGGAGGTGGAGAACAGTCGGGCATGAACCATCACGCCATTTGCCTGCCAGCATCGCATTTGTGCAGATTGCTGTGTGACATGTTCATGACAACAGAAGCTCCTGTGTTTGTCAACGTCATGTTGGCCCTCCGAAAGCAAGTGGTGAGCGCCTCATACGCAGCCATCCTTCCACGTTCTGCTTCGCTGGAACAAAACAGGCCGCAGTGCGCTCTTTCAGCCACTGCGAACCTTGGTGCACTATCAGTGTCATGCGGGAAGTTCAAGGCTAAAGCGGTTTGGGCTACGGTGCCTTTGTCATGACCAATTAACTCGCTCCCGCCGGGCATCTGCAACCGGCGCCGCGCATTCCCAGCGAGACATCGGCCTAGCGACCTGCACGCCTGCAAGAGCTCCCCCATCCAAAGCAGGCCAGCCCTTAGTTACTTATCAACACCAACCACTGCACAACCACCGTCGCTTGAACAACCAACAGTTCGTCGTTCGAAATACCAGCAGCCGCCGCCATCGCCCTGTTACTTGACCCGGTCATCAGTCACCGAGTCATCGCCTCCTTGGAACGTCCGCAAGCCGAGCTCTCGTCAGCACCAGCTTGCCTCGCTCCAGTCCGCCAGCTCCGCTCATCGCATTCGATACTGTTCGCCTTCCTGGTAGCTTCTTCACCTTTGTGACTGTAAGTCGTCTATTCGCGACAAACAAAGCCCAGCAAACACCATCAAACTCCAAAGTATCGCAACACAAACACCATCTGACTCATCCGCCCTGCATCCAGAAGCTCCACTCAGCCGAACCAGCCGGACCGTCACCATGGCCTTCACCACCAAGCCCATCTCCAACATCGCCATGGCTTTCGCCGCCGAGAAAGCCGGCAATACCGTCGAAATGCCGCACGCTCGCGGTGACGGCGCTCAGGAAGCCTTTACTGGCCCCTCCGGCGCGCCGCCCGCAAAGCATCTGACCGGACCTCTCCCCACCCCTCCGAACTCCATCTCTCCGACCCTTCCTCCCCATGCGCTCCGCGCTGGACACCCTCCTCGTACCTCTCCTCCCGTCATCCACCTCGACTCCGACACCGAGCTCCAGGATGCGCCGGATCACCACCGCCCGCAGGCTCTCAGCAGCGCCGCCCTCTCCGGGCTCGAAGCCGCTGGAGCCATCACGCCGGCCATGCTGGCGCGCGACCATCTCCCGGACATCCTGCTCGCCCACGGCCCCATCGCCATCCGTCACGTCCTGGCCTACCTGACGCAGTCGGTTCCCGGCTTCTCGCGCATCGCGCCAGCCAAGGCCCGACGCCTCGTCGTCAGCGCGCTCGAGTCCCGAGGCGGCGGCGGCAAAGCCGGCGACGTCGAGTTCGAGAAAGTGGGCTGGGGCCGCTGGGACGCTCGGATCCGGGGCCAGCCGCCGCGCGAGCGGTCGCAGCAGGCGTCCGGCGCGGGCATGGCGCTCGTGGAGGAGGAGCCGCGGCAGCTGTCGGGGCTCTCGCCGCCGGATAGCGGTATCGAGGTCGGGTCGTACGCGTTCAGCCATGGTAGCGAGCTGCGGATACCCAGGCGGAGGGACGACCGCCGAGGGATTCTGTATGGCAGCTCCTGGGCTGGCGAAAGCATGATGTCGAGCCACGACATCGACGAGGAGATGTCGGACATGAACATGGCGGAGCACGAGGCGGATAAGATGTCGCTGGACGGCGACAACGATGGCGAGTCCGTCTCCTCGTCGTCCGCTGCGCCGGAGGAACCGCCCCTGCCGCTCGACATGGACGACCAGGACGAAGCGACAGACGAAGAGGACTGGGCGAGCATCGGCGCCGAGGCGCTGCGGCGCGGTTCCATGCCCTCTGGGAGGCCCGGGATGTACGCCCGCAAGGACTACAACTTCCTCTCGCGGCACTCGACGGCGTTGGCGAAGAGCGCCCCGCGGTACCAGCATCGGCCTAGTCCTGTAACCTACCAGCGGCCGCCGCAGCTCCAGCGCGTTGTCAGTGGGCCGGGCGCGCTGGGGATAGGCGGCCGGGCTTCTTCGACATCATCTTGTTCGCGATTTGCATCTTTGAACGGCGTCACGGAGGGTTTCACTCTGGACATGGGAATGGGAATGGGAGGGCCGCAGAACTCGCAGGAGCGGGAGGCGGTCGAGGCGTTGTTGCGCATGGGATCGATGTAGCTCGACGCTTACATTTTGCTTTGTCCTTTTCGGGTTTGGATACAGGGTGTCCTGGCGGATAGGGATGCAGGTGGAAACTACGGACGACGCGTATCACCGTCAGGGCTGGGCGATCTGCCGGGCTCGAATGGGGCTCCTACTCTCAAGTGCTGACGAGGGAGCCTGCTCCACATTCTCAACTTGCTTTTTTACTCGCGGCGTCGCGGCGACGCGCTGCATGCAGTCATTCTTGCTCAGCCGAGACATTCTTTTCGCTTCGCATTTTTTCTTGGACATGGTCACACCAGACAAACATCTACACTCTTGTATTTGGATCTTGTAATTTTCGCTGCATTCTTGCTGGCCGGCCTTGTGGCGAGACTTGGCGCGGCTTTAGCGTAGTATGGAGCCTTTAGATAGGTACTCTTTACTCACCTCGCGGAGCTCCTGAACTTGGGTGCGGAGATGAGGGCTGAGCTCTCCAAGATTATAGAGTAAGAGGAGCGTGTTGATGGAGCCTCGCTGATGCAGAGACAGCCCTGGAGGCTTGGTGGAGGCGGTAGTGGCTGTGAACGGCAGCAATTCAGGTAAGCATGCATGGCGAGCTCGATGCCCGATGCTCAGCCCCCTCCAAGTCTCGCCAATATAAATTACTATTTCTTCGTCAATGTAGGTTAATGTCTCCGCATTTCGTTGAATGTACGATTGTTCTTAGCGACGGTATAGCCCTGCGGCTGAGCCATGCACTCCAATACTCCACGCCCTATAGGTAACCTGAAACATAGCTGAAGTCGATTGCTCAACAACCTCCGGATGACATTGCACTTAGGCCGTACGGAGAACTCAAGCACTATTCGGATTCCGTCTCAAGGCTGACCGCTGTTCAGTGGTGCAAGCGCATCACAACCGACCTTCCCTCGGCAAAACGGGGCTTCAGGCGGACCGTTACCGGCGCGTTTAACAAACTTCTGATTTCCTAAGGTTGACAGCAACTCCGTGTTGAACAGACTGGAACCGTATGGATACCGGCCACTGGGATCAGCGAACACGATCAGGCTACTAGAAATTGAACCGGGGGATTTTCAGGACCATGTCGTTTGCCATGTACACTATGTGGATCTGGAGACGTCGCCGCGATATGAGGCACTGTCCTACACCTGGGCAGACTCTGACGGAGACGCAACGCTCAGAAAGCATGTTAGCCTCACAGATGACCGTGTGGAACGGCCTGGTTCCATCAAAGGCGAGCATCGCGAGTTGGCCTTGTTGGCCATCACGGCCAATTGCGATATGGCATTGCGCCGGCTACGCTCAACGTCTGAGCGGCGGACTGTTTGGATCGATGCCATCTGTATCAACCAGCGAGGCAATGAGGAAAAGAGCGTGCAGGTTCAAATGGTGAGCTGTATTTATGTCAGTGCTGAGGGAGTGCTTGCATACATTGGGGAACACAGCTATGACAGCGAATTCCTCTTCAACGAACTCGAGGACATCTACGACTTCAGCGTCTTCAACGATTTGCTAATGGGCGAAGCAACCCTACCATGGCAGCTGAATGGATCTTATTTCGATTCATTAATGAAGTTACTCTCCAGGCCGTGGTTTGAACGGATTTGGACACTTCAGGAGGCTACCATCCAAGAAAAGGTCGAGATTCTCTGTGGAGCGTCCAAGCTTCCTTTAAGCTGTCTGACCTCAGAGGTTTACAAACTGCAAGAGGAACGCCACCTTGCTCCGTGGAGGATGGCGTGGTACCACCCCTATGTCTTCGGAAAGTGTGAGAGGGAAAGCCTGATCCCCTGGACATCCTTCAACGCTCGCGGCGCTGCTGCTCTACAGATCCACGCGACAAGGTTTTCGGGATCTGCGGCCTAGGGAGTAAAGTCCTCTTACAGTATATTACGGTAGATTACTCGATGCCAACAGAACAGGTATACACCAAGCTTGCCATATCTATCCTTCGCAAGACTGGCAAAGTCCATCTCCTGGATTACGTCCGACCTTTTGATGGCTCCAGCTTTCCGCAACTGCCGTCTTGGGTCCCAGGCTGGAGCAATCGCCTGGAAATAGCGCTGCATTTCCCGTTGCCCGGCTGGCTACGTGGCGAGATCCAGCCATCTATAGAGTTTATCGGAGAAGATAGCGATATGCCAGTCCTGAAGTTAAGAGGCGTAAGAGTAGCTCCCATCAGAAGAGTGGGAGAGCTCAACGACCCTAGAATCCCATGGAATATAGCTGAGGGGCCTCTTCCTGTAACCAAATCAGTGATCGCCAAGTTCCTGGGCCTTCTTGTTCGAGAAAATCTTATACCAGGTCACATTTCCACCGTTCCTCAAGAATAAACCGACAATGGTCGTGTAGAACAACAAGGTTCTACAGAACAGCTCACGAACAGTTTGCTGGAATCACAGAAGTTGCGGCATATTCGCTACCCCTGCAGGCTACTTGTTACTAAGAAGTCTCTCGGCTTTGGACCACCAAAAATCCGTGTGGATGACATTATATGTTTTTTTAGAGGAGCGGACAATCTGCACGTCCTGCGAGAAAATGGCGGCTATCACGAGTTCATTGGCGGGTGTTATCTTTCTGGATACACTCAGCATTATTACAATCAGCCGGATGAACTGTTTCATGCTAATCAACAGGTCGATGTTGTTGAAGAGGAGTTTTTGATCCGGTGATTGCACTCTTTGTACTGTGGATCGAACAGGCCATTGCTGTGTATTTACTTAGCCATTCGGGTCTTCCTTTTCGCACAAGGTCTGTAGCGCGCACCGAAGATGCTTAGCTGAAGACGCAAGCGACTGCTCTACGAACCATCCGGCCTTTTAAGTAAGAGCTCTGTAAAAGATTGCGGAATTCCGATAAGCCGTTACCGGTGAGAGCTCAGATGCTCCGTGGTTCGCCGTAAAGCAGGTGGATCCATGTCAGATCCCCGAAAACAACTTAAATGAGAACAATGTGTATGCAACACTAGTACGAAAGCCCACTGGGTACCTCTGCAGGTCGTGTATACAGAGGCGTGGAATCCTCAGCAACATATGTGATAATACAGCCCCCGATACCGTACGCGGCTAGCGTAAAAGCACCCTCTCTTGCCTTGAGAACTCTTCATGAGAAGACGAAACCCGAAACTTCCAGTGCTGCATGCACCCATCAAGTGATTCCTGGATGGCTGGATTTGTATCGTCTGCGCAATAGCTCTTTACTATCGCATCCGTAAGAGATTGTTCCGTTCAGCCGCGGTGACGGGGCGGGGAAACTTGCGGAGACTGTTGTAAACGCTTTCTGAGTTGATAGTTCCAGATGTTGTACTCGTATCGAAGCAGTCATCGATAGTTCGCAGTGTCACAAATCCTTACCTTTGTATCTTGCTTGTCTAGAACTCCAGTACACCTTTCTCCGCGATTCATCCTTCCATCTCCTCTCTCTAAACACATGCGCATTTTCATCACCAGCAAACAACTCCTACTTCCAATCTAAGTCTCTCCACACCGCATCAAGCCAATGGCTCCAACCCCTTCCGAACCGACTGCAGAACCCATCTCCACCGCGCTCGAAGCCCAACTCCTCCCCCTCATCCACTCCCACCTCACCTGGCTCGGCGTCTCCTTCATCCTCGACTCACCCCCCTCCACCCGCATCAAAGTCCTCGACTACTCCAACCCCGGGATCCTCTCCCAAGCCCTCACCACGCGCGCCACGCACTTCACCTGCATCTCCCCGCACTCCTCGCACGTGGCCGCCTACGCCGCTACGCACCCTACCGGTGTAGCGGTGCAAGGCGACCTAGCCGCCGAGACCCCTGTGGACGCGGTTACCGGGCCGGAGATGTGGAGCTTCGACCTCGCGGGCATGGTGCTCGGCTTCCACCTCGCCCCGGACCCAGCGCTCGTGCTGAAGAGACTGACGGAGCGCCTCACAGCCGCCAAAGGCATCCTGCTCGTCATCGACTACCTGCCCCATCCAGACGCCGCGGTCGTGGAGGCCGGCCTCCGCAATCTCTTCACCGCCGCGGGGCTCGAGGATTTCGCTTTCCTGATCCCCGCGCCGCGCATCGTGGCTGAGGATGGGACCCCGAGAGCCGTGTTCATGGCTAGGGGGAGACGGGCCCCGACGGCGTGGGGGAAGTTGGGACGGTGGTTGGGAGGGATGCAGGAGGGGGTTGCGAGTCAGAGTTTCACGCCTAGGACTGTGAGGAGGGAGGGGTATGGGGGGTTTGATTTGAAGTCGTATGGAAGCGGTGAGGGGGGTGGGGAAAGGGAGCAGGGGCAGGGGTATGGGTGGTTGGATGTCAAGAACGTCAAGGTGGAGGGGAAGGGGGAGGCGTGGAATCCGATGAAGCCGTAGGGAGGCGCGGGTGGAGGTGTAGAGTCTACGGGCTCGGTCTTATCCGTTCCAGATGGGATCAGTGGTATTCTCAAGAAATGGCCTTCTTGCATGCAAGGTTCATCAAGAAAACGTGTAACGTCCATACGGCATACTGCTCTGATGCGTGATAATAGAGGTGTACGCCAAAAATGCTACATAACTCTTCACAAGACGCTTTTATTGTTCTATATGCTTGTCTATATCTCTCCATGCTCGATAGATCTTCCAACCTATGCACACTCACCTCTTCTTCTTCCCAACAGCCGCCGCCGCCTCTTTCGGCTTCACCTCCCTCACCCCACCCTCCTCCTTCACAACCGGCATATCAATCGGCCCCGCCAGATTCGGCAAAAACTTCGGCACCAGCCTCTGATAAATCTTATACTCCGGATACTTCTCCGCCGTAATCAGTTCCGTGAACCACGTGCTCGCCTGAAACAAAAACAGATACGCCAACGCCCCACAAAACGTCCAGTTATAGTAACCAAACGTCTCGAAGCAGCCCCACTGGTACAGGACGACCCAGATGGCCTGCTCGGCGGCGAAGTTGGGGTGCCGGGAGTAGGAGAACATGCCGCTAGTGCAGAAGCCGCGGTCCAGCTCTGCGCGGTCCCAGCCGAGGGGCACTTTGGCGGTCGCCTGGTATTGCTTCTTTGCTTGGTGGAAGTTCCACTGCTGTTGGTCGGCGAAGAAGGTCGCGAGGACGAGGAGCATGAGGGCGCGTGAGAAGACGATGTCGGAGGTTGTGGCTTCGGGGCCGGAGAGGCGGGAGGTGAGGAGGAGGACGTAGGTTGGGGTTGTTATGGCCCAGAGGAGGATCTGGGTGTGGTGCTCGGGTTAGTGGGGTGGACTGCTGGTGAGAAACGAGTGGAGGCTGGACGTACGCTCTGAGCAAAGGAGATGAAGAGCACGTTGAAGACGAAGAAAAGCCGCGGAGAAATCTTGCTGCGTAACACCTCCCACCGGTAGTCTTCTGAACCAATGGAGTAGCCGCCTTTGCGCCAGTAGTTGTAGGTCAGTCGCAACTAGCACGCGTTAACACTCCGTCGTCGGGCGGCGATGCAAGTTCTCTTACGCTCCACACGCAGCTAAATGCGATAATATTGTCCAGCCTTATGGTCGGCAGCCCATTCATATGCGCCCACAGGCAGTAGTGCGCATTGTATACCGTCGGCAATATACTCCAGAACCTGTCCACCTGACTGTAATTCTTATTGATCTCGGATGCAACCAGGAAGATGGGCACGAGGGCTAACGCAATGGCAAGGGCAGTGATGAGCGGGTTTGTGGAGACATAGAGCGTCTTGAGCTCCTCAAAGCTCGAGATATGCTGAAAGACCTGTTGCGGTAGGCTTAGGAGTTGAGGTAGGTATGGTGAGACTGTGCGGCCGAACTCTGCGCAGTCCGTGGCTGTCTTGACGACGGGGAGGGCGACGCCCGCAGGAGGGATTAGCATCGTGGCGGCGACGTGTGAGCAACTGCGTTCTGTGGGGTTGTACTTCTCGTAATCTGTCAAAATTCTGCGTTGGTGATGGATGAGGTCATCTAGCCTCGGCTCCTCCCGCTGAGATTCCTGCAGGGACTAAGGGCCGTTTGCCGCATCTCACACGCGATTTGGGCCAGGGGTGCGGCAACCTTCATTTTGGCCTTCCCTTCGACCAGGAACCATCTTGGATGATTGAGCCATTATTGCTATGCATTTCCTTAAGGAACAGACGTGGCATCCGGAGCTCGAGGGTAAAGAAGTCGTGGTAGATGGAATATTGAAAACTACCATGGTAAAGACACTCAAGTCACTTTCATAAGACTTCTATTATCAGGAGCATGTGGCATATAAAGCTAACGTAAGCTGTGAGCAACAGCTTCTTTCGGCGTGACTTAGTACCCTCGATTCTCTAATATCGGTAGATATCCTATCAAGAAATATAACGGCCAAGTCTTTATAAATACAGTAAATCACTTCTTCCGTCCTTCGTATTCTTGATCTATGGCCGGAGCAAGGCGACTGAGCGACTTTTTCGTTTGAGCACAATGGAGACAACACTAGCTGTTGTGACTGCCCCTCTACCCAGGCGCTCAGTGATGTAGAGAACTCGTTTCTCGGTCCCCTTTGTACTCCGCTTGACAACAGTCATGCTGCGGTGGGGGGTAATCTCTGAGAATGGGAAAGCAACTCACCTCGATCTGACATTGATAGTAGACGAAAAGCCAACAGAAATGTGCCTTCATGTATCCGGTGTTCTGCTGATTGGATGCTTCATAGGTGCCTTCTCTTAGCGGAATCAGAAACGCTGCCGGTGTTCCAGCAGAAAGTAGCAACCACGGCGGCATTCAAAGAACTCTACTGGGGGCGCAGTGGGTCGTTGTCATTGTTAGGTATTTCTCTGCCCGTACAGGTGGCTCTCTATATCTCTTTTTGAGACCCCTCATCTAGAAATGCGGAATATATCTCGACCATTCAACAGTCTCGTAAACGCTCGGTGGTAGCCTCCGTAGGCTAACAAAGGCTTCGATGAGCAAGTATCCTCGGAACACGCAATAGAGCGCACACAAGATCGTAAGCGGGACAATGACTCTGACCGGAACATTGAGGTGCGGATCGTGGTCGGGCGAAACATTCCTCAGTCTTGCCGCGAGGCCTTTCAGTTCGGCTGCCAAACCAATCGTTATGCTGCAACCATGAACCTTTTGTTCCGGTAGTATGCAAGCGCGATTCTTTAGGTCGTTGTAGGAGTATGCAATGACGGTACCAAACGTACACTCCGGCGAAGAATGCGTAGACTAGTTGATACACGCTTGCAGCACGCCACAACATGCGTCGGTCGTGCTAGGGAACGAGAAGTTCCAGCCAAGTACTAGTATGGAGGCGAATGCGGCGGTCGCAAACGAGACAAATAACACGTAGACAGGTTCTGCTTCGAGCCAGTTATCGCATGGTATTCGGTCCCAGGGTCGAGCGTTGATGGGCCGTGAGAATAGCGGAATGCCTAGCTTCCTTAGAAGTTCGATGTAGTATCCCCACACCAAGCTCAGAGTCCACTCATTCCGGCTTATAAGATCGAGCGGTGTACGTCGATATGGAGCTTGTGCGCGGGATCCGCCCTGGTGGGGAGTTAGTCAAAGCGGCTTCAAGAAGAAAGGTTACTAGCCTCAATTAGGATCTGAGCGATAGTGGTTTCACTCTTGAGGATGATCGGTCTGCTAACATCAAGAGGCTTATGCTTCCAGTAGTAGGAGATGGTGAGCATGATCAGGATGAATGACATGGTAGTGAGTTCAAGCGTAGTCAAGCTTAGACCTTGAATCGGTCGCCCGATGCAGTTGACGGTGAACCAGAGGGCTTGAAGAATAGTAACCAGCCTGACAAGCAAGTCAGTCGAACCCTGACATCTAGCGATAGCAGTCATTAACCCACCTAGCAATTCCGTCTGCCTTGTTTTTGTCATTTATATCCGCCTCGTCGATCAATGGGTACTCGATATATCCTTTAGTCACCAGGTAGAAGAGTTGCTCCGCATCGAGGGGAAATGCGGGCCAGTTCACGGTTTGAAGTACAAATCCGCCCATGTCAGCGTAGAATGCGAGAGTGATCGTCCAGCTCGTGTAGCCTTTGAAATGGAACCTCTGCAGAGATCGGTATTTCAGCCAGGCTACTAGTTGTACTGTATCAGAACATACTTGAACTGACCGGAGTGCAGATCTCTGCTGCCCCCCGGCAATACCAAGAACAAATGCCGGTCCCAGAATTCCGATGCACGCAAGATTGAGCTTGTCACGGAACTGATTCCAAGAGCTGTCTGAGATAGCTGGGAGATTTGGACAGACCGATGTCCAGCAACACAGTATGATGGTGAAGACGCAAGACCATATGACATCCACCGTTCCTCGGCTATTTGGCTGGGGAGTCCATCCCTGAGTAGGACTCTCTCCGAGTGGATTCCCAGTGATGTTCCTGGACACGTTACGAACCCAGGTAGCTAGTCACGCCGCGACCTAAGCAAGGCGAGTTGAGCTTGTGATTGTAAGCACATGGATACCGGAGTCGCTCGCAGAGGATGTCAGCACTCAATAACTATCAGTAGGATGGGCTATGCGTCAAGGAGGCTTAGAGATGGAGAAGATGTGTGCAGACTTCCATGCGCTGCCTCGCAAATAGCTCCGTGCCATACGCCCAGTCATGCAGTCGAATCCATGAGATCTCTTGAGACGCTCACAGCTGTTTCGTCAAGGACTGCTAAGCCTGTCCATGCATAGCCTCGTTCAACTAGCGATAGTGCATATGGCTTGGGCTGGGGCGCTTCTTCCCCCTGTCCGGACCGTCCCTCATGCAGATACTGTACCCTTTTATGATAATTTACTCAAAATCCGCTCTACAGCAGTAGTATAGGCCGAGTACAATACAGCACCTGTGCCAAACAGTGTGAAGGCTGAAATGTTTCGTTTCTCTTCGTTCTCTTGCATCTGGATTGGTGGTATGGCTTTTCAGCCATTTGGCCTTTGCTCCGGAGAGCCTCGCATGGTCGCATCTTCGCCTTCTTCTACAAATCAGCCTTGCGGTGCCGCCGCTCGCGAACGCATGATAAGATTTAGCGGCAGCCTTTTCTTGCAGACGTTCCGAACGTGTCGACAGACCCCATTGCTGTGCCGCAGCTTTCACTGTGTAACGTTACAATATGCAGCCACGAATCCTCCAGCGGTTTTCTCGACCATTGCGAGGGATCGGTTTCCGCGGACGTGGGCAGCAAGGCAGACTGTCCAACATTTCAGGTCACCCAATTACTTTACAAAAGCAAGGCTGCAAATATCTGTGCGTGTACGTGGAACGCTGCTCTAATAAACACCGTTCAGATTCGGTCCTCCGACAACATTCTCAAGACGAACGAACGCTTTTGATCCATCTCCAACAGATGAAAGCCCAAGGAAATACCATGGCAACCGGTATGCCCTCTCGGAATAACCCAGCCACGGAACAAGCCAAGGTAAGTAAGACGAAGAAAGAGGTCCAAAGGCGTCGGCCCTTGCTTGTGCGAAATGCAACATAAAGTTTCCAGCAAGCGAAGGTTGCGAAGCCCCCGTAGTTCACAACTGCGTAAGCAATCCATCCTGGGAATGAGGTAGTAGGCAGCGCCCAGTAAAACCCTATGTAGAGGATTGGTGCAAGGATGCATATGGCAATGCGCCAGTAGACGACGTACTTAGCCGCGGACTGGATGGACCACCTGAGTATTCCAACTGCTACTAGGAACAGTGGCACGCTTAACAGGAAAGGTGTGGCGAAGATGAAGTAGCTCTTCAACTCCCAGGTGCGGCCGCCGGATGAGCCTATCGCAGTCAAAACGGCGGCGGCGAGGTTGTAAGCGGGAACTGTTAGGTTGGCAGGCGATTCGTCTGCGAGGTTTGAAAGGGAGTCGTTTGTGAGCTTGCTGAGCCCTGAAAAGTCTATCGGCGTGGCGGGGGTAATGTTCATTCCGAAGAAGCCCTTTCTATGGTCAATCAAAGCGTACGTAGAAGGAGTACACGTGCCTACCGAAAGAAAGGAAAGTGGAACATAGAGAGCAGCTACTACGGTAAGCAGAAACAGCCTTTGGCTTTGTGTGAGGCTGAGATGATCGTAAAGCTGGTGATACAGTCAGTCTGCAGGCGACGAGAAGGGTACTTGAGCGTAGGATGCGGAAAGGTTGCATTGCTCTGACCATTGTTCGGAGTTCCTCAATCTTCTTTCCAATAAGCTTCAGTTCTTCATTCAGATATACCAGGTCTTTCTCAATTGTTGCAATTCGCTCGGCGAACGAGATACCAGCATCCCAGACGGCTTGTGTGGTATGTAACCGAGCAGTTGCTTCTGATATGCTGGATAACAAAGACAGCCCGTGAGCAATGCCTTGCTCGGCCGACAGCCTGCAGTCGTTTAAATGGACTAGATATCGAACCTTGCTGGCAGAGGGGTCACGGCGACCTGTTGTCTTCTGCGACGGTTTAGTGGAAGAACGCGCCGTTACTTCTCGTGGGTGACAAGGTTGTATAGGAACTTGTGCGGGGAAGCATACCATAGCATGAATCTCTTGCATCGACTGATTGACGAAGACACCAGTCTCCTCAACCATCTGCTGGTATACTACGAGAACCGACAGAAGAAGTTCGCTGGTAGTCGACCATGGCTGAGAGACGTTGGATGGCGGCCCCAGGAGAGTTTGCTCGAGTCGTAGGGTAGTAAAGAAGCGCAACATCCGAGATGACTTGAAAGATATTATCATTCTTCGAGAGGACACAAGGCAGATATCTGCGTACTGGAAGCTGGGAGGTTTCTGATACTGTTGCCAGATATAAATGTCAAAATCTCCTCTGTATCTGGGTGCTCGAAATTGCCACGTGAGGGCTAAACATATTCCATTGGGTTCCAAGAGGTTCAAAGGAAGTTGCGAGTGTCCTTGTGAAGACGTAAGAGTTAGCAGAGAGACCATGGTAGCCTCGAGTCTCCATTGAACAGATGGATAAGCTAGAGAAATTCCTAGGTACTTACTCCGCGACGGGATCTGAAGCTCCCAAGTCACTCTCTCGGAACTCCTTTCGCTCGTCAACAGACTCAGAAACAATACCGATAGGTTCCATTCTTGAGCAACAAGAGTTACTACTGATTTCCGCGGGACTTCATTCAGTCTGTTCAGCTTCCCCCCGAACGATGCGAACAGCTTTTCCGAGAAAGAGAACGTCTTGGATAAGATCTCCTCGTCGGGCTCGGCGGCGATGACACTTGATTTAGGAAGTCAGTCTTCTGGTATCAGGATACCGGAGTTGTGGCAAAGAATACCATAGCTGCAAACGATCATGCTCAGCAGAGCTCAAAGCAACTGCTAGTTGTTGGACACAGTACGAGAATGTCTTTTTGTCGGGAAAATGGAGGGCCTCAGGCTCAAGCCCTTCACGCTCAATGATTAGATATAATCGGACTTGCCCAAGGGGTTGTACACTTACATGCCGCCGCAGGACGCGGAACGATGGGATAAAAGTCCTTGTACCAAACCAGACACCGCAAGATATCAGCCACAGCTCTAAGTTTCAGTTGCCTGTAATCATCGAGAAAATCAAAGAGGTCCTTGTTGCCTTCAAGCTCCGCTTTTCGATCAATTGCGTGCTCGAAATCATCCAATGTCCGAGGCGGACGGAACAGTCTTGCCCAGATGTTGCCCGAGTTAGTAACTACGTCTCGCTGCGATTCCAGCGTCCGCTGCCGAGATGGAGGGCGTTGGTCCGACCGGTTGGAGGGATAATCCAGAAGGCGAACCGCGGCCATCTTTCACGATGAGTATATCAAAGAGTGATTATTATGTTCACAAAGTGACGGGCTGGAGACACAGCGATAGCTCAGAATATTAATGGGGCGTTGTTAAGCCGACCACGCACATTGCCGAATATTCCAAGATTAGGCTCCTCAGCCTGGTGATCTTACGGTGGCATTCGAAGTCGTGAACGTTCAGCCTCGTTTCGAGCATGCAGCCACAGATCCTTCAGCGGGCTTCTCCGACGAATGGGAAGGATTGTTCTTCGCAGATGTGAGCAGAGCCTTGCAAAGCAAGACATGGCGCATGCAAACATTGTTTCAGACGGACAGCAGCTAGGCTTCCCATCCTGAAGCGTCGGTGGTGAGTATCCAAAAGCAATGGAGTTTGATGGTAGTGCTGATGTATTTGACCGGGAAAAGCTGCGGTGTTGCAATCACGTGGTACTAATAAACCAATGTTTAGCATGTAACGGCTATGTCGATGAATACAGAAACAGCAGGCTACTGAAACATCACATAGATCGCCAACGCTGCCATTTCAAACGCTTTGCAAAAGATATAGATTGAGCCCGATATAATTGCCGCCACGTGACTGCGACACTGCGCCGCTTGCAGCTCTCGGTCAAGCACGTTACTGTAGCTAGGCTCTTGATATAGAATACCAAGGAGTCAGTATCCATCAAGGAAGGGCACAGTAGCCGGCTCAACGATGAAGCGCAAACAATACCTTCATAGTGAAGATAGTGCGTATAAGCTTAGGAAAGACACTGGAGAGGTAGCACAGCAGCATGCGAGTATCTAGGTATCTATATGTAGTTAGTTGCTGTATTAAGCGTGCAGTAACAGTAAGTGTGCCCTGCCTTAGTAGACACCGGCTCCTTGATAGAGCAATAGATCGTTGGTTCTCGTCATATGGTCTCGCGAATCCTATCCACGTAGATATGAGCTTCGAAGTCATAACCACAACGTTGATCATTGATCAGGAAGCTCCGAAAGTACCCTACAGCTACGCTGCTACCTCTCCACCAGCCTTCTTCTTCGGCCTCCGTCTTCTCTTCTTACCCTCTCTTACATCAACCTCAGCCTGATCAGTAGAACCAGTTGCAGGACCTCGCAGCCCATCCCCCTCATTCGCAGTACCCAGCTTGGCCTTCCAAGCCCCAGGTTTCGGCTCACTCTCATTACCAAACGTCTCCTTCCGCCACTGCCTCAGCCTCGCCTTCTTGCCAAGCTTCTTCTTATCCTTGCGCTTCTTCTCCTGATCTCGGAACGCCGCCATCTTCTTGAGGCCAGCGTACTGGTTGAGCTGACTATCATCCGCAAGTAGGATATCTAGCGGCGTGAGACCGAAGGTTGTGGGCGATGTTTCTCGGTACCGGAATGCTGCGCCATTCTTGCTGGACTGGGGGAGAGAGGCTTCGAGGTTCTGGTCTACGACTGTCTCAATGATGCGGCGTTCTTTGCGCGCGGCGCGTTTTGCGTCTGCTTTAGCTGCGAGGCGGTCCTTTTTGGTTCTCGGCTTGCTGCTTGTAGATGGCTCGTCAACGCCATCCATGTCTATGTCGCTGGCGTCCTGTCCATTCTCAGGCCCACCGACATCAGCTTCGTCGTCCGTTAATGTGAAGGCCGGTTTAGCCGCATCGTCGTCCGAGAAGTCTGGCACCAAATCTTTGATGTCGATATCGTCATTCCACTTCGGTTTCTTGACCTTTCGCTTCTTCTTGCCGCCTACGGCGCCTTCTTCATCGCTCGACACGCCCGAGACCCCCGCTTCATCACCCTCAGCATAATACGACTCCCCAAAGCGTCGCTTCATCTCCTGATCCCAACGATCATCATCCCAATCCTCATCAAGCACCTTCGCCCAATCATCCATCTGCACACTCTTACCCCTTAGCCCTGCCGCCTCCTTAATCCTTCCCACCCTCTCCTCCAGCTCCTCGATCTTCAGCTTCCGCAACCTCGCCTTCTCCTCCTCCCGCTCCGCCTTTTCAGCCTCCCTCCTCGCCCGCTGCGTCTCGCGCACCTTCTTGCGGCCGCTCAGCTCATCGCGCCGCACGGAGTACTTGGCAGCTGCGTCACGGGAGTGCGTCATCAGCTTCTCGTTCGCGCCTTCGGAGTTCTCGAAGCGGAGATTGTACGCTTCTTCGAATTCTTCGGCGCGGCGCTCTTCTTCTTCGTCGTCAGATTCGAGGGGCTGGAAGCGCGAGAGGGCGTCGGGGACCCAGGCGCGGGCTTGTAGGAAATTGGAGAGGAAGGTCTCGGGGTCTTTTTCGGCGGTGGCGACGTCGGTGTCTGTGATGACGGGTCTGGTTTTCTTGGTTGCGGTGGGGACTGAGGTGTCTTTTGCGGGCTTCTGCTTCTTGCGGAGGAAGCCGTCGTCGTCGTCTGAGCTTGAAACCTGGCCGTCTTGTTCAGCTGCAGCGTGCATCTCTTTAACCAGACTGTTCCTCAGAGCCTCTTGCTCTTGCGCGTATGTCTGCGGAGGTACATCATTCTCATCCTCGGCGTCTATGTTCCCCTCGAGTAAATTTTTACGATGGTAGTCCCGCAGATACATCGGCTTCTCCTTCTTTTCGCCATTGGCCGGTTCGGTAGCATCATCCTCTTCCCTATAAAACGTAGTGCTCTTGTCGTATACCCTCGGGTCCTTCGATCGGATCGCTTGCAGCGTAGCGGAAATCTCGGCGTCCAGGTCCTCCGTAGCTAGTAAGCCCTCGTCGTCCTCTGACTCATCCTCCGAAGAGGATTCATCTGACCCGGAGGCGCCACCGTCGTCTTCCTTGGCGAGGCTAGTCTTGCCATGCTTCTCTTCGAGCCTATGCCTCTCCTCCCGCTTCTTATTGTGTTCGAAGCGGCGCGCGTATTCTTCGTTGATTCTGAGTGAGACTCCACCGTCAGACTCGCTGTTCTCGTCGGCTTGATCTGGGCTTTCTGCATCGCTGGCCTCGGAAGCGCTGTCGTCGAGTAGCTTTATTCGCTTCGATGGTCGCTCGGGGGCGGCGCCTAGGGGAGTGACGTTTGCACCGGTACTGTCTCCAGCGTTACGCTTGTGTATGAAACCATTTGATCTCGCCATATCGTAAGACGGTCGAGTTTATCTGAGACGCAAAATTGTAGATTCTGGTGGAGAAAAAAGTTCGAGGATGCGGAGCGGGGATGGAAGAATGTCAGCTCCGGCTCAGCCCTATGAGGTATGCCGCGCCGAAGAGCTGTTGATCTTCCAGGATGGGCATGCGACAGTCCAACACATCAAACTTGCTGTACAGTAACTAAGATTTGTTTCCACTTTGTTGTTGGCTACGGTTTTAACTCATATCGCTACTCGCCGATGGCTTAAGCTCGTTCATAGAAGCCTTTACCTTCATCGAAACCTTGGAGAGAGTAATACGCCATGGCGGAGGAGCTGCCCGCGCTGACCCCTGTGGGGAAGCCACTGAGCTTGATGTAAAACTACTCGCTATGACTGATATCAATAGATTTTGCTAACTTGTCTGTTTACTTGCAGCCCCGTAGGACTGAAAGAAGCCGCCCTCGACAGTCCCACCTTCCGAGCAACAGCCGTCCACTTCGGAGAACAAATTGATATAATAGAGAAATGGCTAGACGGCTACGTCAAGTCCGCAAGCAAGCTTGCGCAGGAAGTTTCCACGCTGGACAGCCTTGTAAACAACTTCTTGGCACAGTCAACACCCCCGTCTCAGGTTTCGGAGGCAGTAATAGACCACGACTACACAATTCTGGCAATGAAGCGGTATGGCGACGGAGCTCGGGACTACTGGTCAAACACCTTCAAGGGCATCAAGAGCATCGAGAAGACGATGGTCGAGCCGATCAGAGCGTTCTTGCAGAATGATCTGAAGAGCCTGAAGGATACTCGCAAGACGCTGGACTCGTTGCAGAAGAACTACGACAGTCTCGTAGCGCGCTTCTCTGGTCAGGCCAAGAGCAAGGACCCGTCGTCCATACGCGAAGATGCATTCCAGCTGCACGAGGCGAGGAAGAGCTACTTGAAGGCCTCGATGGATTTCTGCGTCCTTGCCCCGCAGGTTCGTGCGAGCCTGAACAAGATGCTGGTCAAGGTTTTCTACGACCGATGGCGAGAGATGAAGCAATCACGGGACCTCGTGACGGGCACTCTAGCGAAGTGGGGCAATGAAGTCGAGCGTATCCGAGGGTGGAGTAAGGAGATGGAAAATGGGGAGAGGGCCTTCAAGCGAGAGCTGCAACTGGCTAGGAAGCAGATCGAGGACAGGGCGGAGCACGTGGCACGACCTTCGCGAGAGCTCGAAGACTATGCGTCCTCGACTATACCATTCATAGGTGCACAGGCTCCGTCAAGCAATCTGCCATCCCCTGCCAAAGTAGGTGGTGAAAAGTCGGAGAAGCAAGGATGGTTGTTCCAGCGGGAGTATACCGGGAAGCCGACACGAACTGTCTGGCGACGACGTTGGTTCTTCGTGAAGAACGGTATCTTCGGTTGGCTTGCGCAAGGCGCGCGTTCCGGTGCAGTGGAAGAGTCGGAGAAGTTCGGCGTGCTGCTTTGCAGCATACGACCAGCTTTTCAAGAAGAGCGGCGCTTCTGCTTCGAGGTTAAGACGAAGGACACTACATTTCTCCTACAGGCCGAGACACAGGCTGAGTTGACCGAGTGGATCTCTTCGTTCGAAGGTGCGAAACGTAAGGCCCTCGAGGACCCAGCAAGCACAGAAGCCTCTGGTGGCGATTCTCATGCTCTAGACGCTGCGTTTGCCATCAGTCCTCCAGTCGCACCGGAATTTGCTGCAAAGACTGAAGGTCATGCCACGCATCTGAGCGACGAGTTCCACGCGCCTGACCGGGCTGTCACGCTCGCCATGGGAGAGAGCTTCCCACGCCGTGGCAGTTTCGATGCAAGCCGACGCGGCACAGGAGTTGAAGAGAGCGGACGGGATCACGCTACGAGAATAATACAGAAACTAGACCTCCACCGGAAATCGACGGCTAGCCCGCAGCTATCAGGCAGTTCGTCGCCGACACCTGCGTCCGCCGGAGGAATTGCAACTCTGATATCTGCGAGTCACGGGACCATGATACACGGCACTTTGGTACCGTCTGTTTCTCCAATAACAACGCAAGCCCTCAACGTAGACCCCGTGAAACCCGCTCCTAGGGAGATTCCAACGAGTAGCTTGGCGCCATCGACATTGGCTAATCCTCCTTCAGCAACAAACCTTAGCAAGGCTGCGGTCATTTTAAGCAGCGAGCGAGGGTTAAGACTTGGAGCGACCGACGGAGGGATGCCTGGAGGGCTGATGGCGAACCTGTGGGGTTCTACCAACTGGGGTTATATCAACCGGCTGGAACGAGGAGAAGTCAGAGAGCCTCATCGTCTACGGAGCATCTCAACACCGCCGAGCCCTACGCATGCGGCTTCGCCTTCCCTAACGCCGCTCGGTGGAGATGCATCCCACGACGCCGAAGAGGATTTGACATCGCCTCGGGCTACCTCGCCGGCGGCTCGACATCGGAAGACTATCAGCCTTGGAACCGCTACTCCGCGTCTGCAGAGTCCAGCGAAAGGCCATGATGAGTTTCCTAATTACTATCCCCTACCCTTGAAGGCACAGGACGCTCAGTTCCGCATCCTATTCCCTAACGTACCTCGACGCGAGAAGGTGGTTCTCGTCTTCAGAGCCACATGGAATCCCAACGACCAGCAAGAATTCCCTGGCCGGGTCTACGTCACCGTTAGCAACATATACTTCTACAGCAATCACTTCGGTCTCATCCTTATCACTGGAACCAGCTTGTCATCGATCGAAGAAGTTACCGCTGCGCCGGGCAGGGACTGCGACTTCCTGTATCTGCACTTACAGCAGAGCGCTCGTAAGGACAACTTCAACAGAATCACCATCAAGATCTTCCTTGAGCCGTTGAAGCTTCTGCAACGGAGGCTGAGCTTCCTAGTACGCAACTGCAATTCTGAGACACCACTCCCATTGGAAGAGGTACTCAAGACTCTCATAAAACTGGAAGCCAACGCCAGGTCCGAGAGCCCCAGTGGCGAGAGTTGGGAAGATACGAACGGGGACACGCCTGTTGATGGTGCCTCAGAGCGGCGTGTCAACGACTTCAGAAGCGGTCTTCGCATCGATGGCGAGTTGTACGCTAGACCTGGAGCCCAACGCGTCGTGAGCAGGAACGCTCTGAAGTTCAAGCTCCCCTCTCACCCAGTCAAGTACGCGCCGCAAGGCATGACTCGGCTCGCCGTGGAGAAGGAGTTCAACATCAGCGCCAAAGCCCTGTTTCACGTGATGTTTGGCGACAAGAGCGCATTATTTCAGATGCTATACCGCGAGCGTTTGGCACAGCGTATAGTGCAGAGCCCGTGGGTCCAGCCGGAGAACGGGCACCACCGGAGAGAATTCGAGTATGAGATCGAGTATAGCGATTCGCTCGGCAAACACCAGCTGCACGGACTGGACTATCAAATCATCGAGGTCTTCAACGACCACCTCTGCTACGTCGTCACGGACAGGAAGACGCCGTGGTACTTCCCGCTGTCCAAGATGTTTGTGCTTACCACTAGGATCGTCATCACGCACATTTCGAAGTCGCGGTGCAAACTTGCGATTTATACCAAGGTAGACTGGGCCAGCCAGCCCTTCCTCGTTAAGGGTAACAGCTCATCTACCATCTAGTTCGTGCTCCAGGCTAATAATCTGCAGGCCTAATCGAGCGCCAAGCCCTCCACGACCTCAACCACGACGCCCTCGATCTAACCGACCTAATCGAAGACCAAGTCCACAAGCTCGGCAATGCCAGCCGCACCCAGAAAGCGATCCAGATCTTCGGCCAGCTCGGCCAACAGACGCAGGCCACGCAGCTCTCGGCCTCAGACATCCCCCCACCGATCCGCGAACGGCGCTTCAAGCTCAAGATCAGGACCGTATCGAACCTGTTCCTCGACGCCATGCTAGTCATGCTTTCAAACGCCTTAGCCACAGCCCTGGGCTCCCTCAGTGCATTTGTGGGCGGCATACTCAAAGCCTGCACCGCGCACACGATGCTTTTGGCACTCCTCGCCCTTAGCGTCGGCTTCAACTCCTTCCACTCCTACCGCGACACCTGGGGATGGTGGAGGGAGCGGAACGCAGGAAATTTCATGGCGCGCATAGGCGTGCATCCGAACGCGCAGATGAGCCGAGCCATCTACCTTGCGGACATCGACGCCGTGCTCACCAACACCTCCACCTTCGCTGGCGGCAGCAACACCGACAGCAATCAATGGTAAGCCCCCCCGCCCTCCTTGCCGGCTTCATCCTCTCCAACATGTCCAACACCGCTAACCACACCTCCCCTACACCACAGCCTCGACACCTTTCTAACCCTCCTATCCCAAACCGACCCCGATGCCCCTCTCTCCCCCACCACCCCCTCCCTTGCCCCTGCCACCCCATACACGGCCCCCTCAACACACCACACGTCCCGCCGCCTACACCGCACACGCCAGACCCTCGGCGTCTACCGCCACGACCTGCTGGTGGCACTGCGCGTCGTCAACAGCGTGGAGCGCGAGATGTTGAGAGCGGAATACGAAAACTGGGTTCTGGATGAGGGGCTGAGGTGTCGGAAGCTGAAGGGCATGTTGGGGGGACGGGGAGATGGGAGTGAGGTTGAGCGGTGGGTTAGGGGGTATTGTGGGGATTGTGGGACGGAAGTTGAGAGGGTTAGGGGTGGGGAGTGGGTGTGGGGATGAGGGGGTGGGGGGTCAGAGGTGAGAAGGGGAAAGGGCGGCGTTGGGTGGTTTGAGGGGCGTTTTGATACCCGTGGTTTCATTGTTTGGGGTAGGGAGGGCTGCTGGAAAACCGTGTGCCTGAGGGCGTGCTAAGGCTTGCAGTACCCGCAAACGCCGGTTGCGTCGATCAAGCCGTTCGAACTGCGGTTGTAAAAGGCCCCAGAATGTCAGTCTAGTAGTACGCGCTAGGACTGTTCGAGTCGACACGGCACACGGTAGCGAGCGAGGTCACAGGCAAGAGTGAGGAACGAGGCGTTTGAGTATATAGTACCCTATTCTTTCGCGAGCTCCAACAGCCAGGGTAATCTTTACCAACGTGCAAATCCCATCGGGAAAGCCTTCAGATACAACTTTGTGTTCAGGAGCAAGATGACAGCGCGGCTCTTTTACGACAAGGACTGCTCCCTTGACCCCCTCAGCGGCAAGACAATCGTATTCATCGGCTATGGAAACCAAGGCAGAGCGCAAGCTTTGAACCTCGTAGGCCCCGCCTTATACCGCTCTATAATGAACTCCCGCTTAACACGCCTACCAGCGCGACACAATCACATAGGCGGTTGGTGCATCATAGCTCTGTGAGGTAAGCAATCATGAAGAGAGTCTGAGAGGCAGCTTTTCAAGCCTGTTGCTGATGTCTGCGCAGTCAATACGGCCAGCTGAAGGGCAGCATGGAGGCTGATACAAGCCTAATCAGGAAAGACTTTAAGAGGGTCGCGGAAGACAGGATACTGAGCGGCGCTTTTGCAGAAGAGTTCACAGCTCTGGATCGTGACGGTCCCGGCGTGCAGAAGAAACTCGAAGAACTGTTTGAGGAGGCCAGCCACAGTGAGCTGGCGGAAGGTGAGGTTAGGGTGCGAGAAAGACTGGGTGTGAAGACCATATGAACAGCTACCTCGTATGATTGGGTAAAAAACGATCAGACCATGAGATACGATATCTAGCAATCCTACCCAAATACGTTTCCCTACCACTGAAGCTCTGCGGAAATCCTCCCATAATACAAGTCATTTGACCTTGCCATGTACCTGCTTGAACGTGCTTTGCGAAGCGCTACGTAGTTCCGGAGTAAGCATGTGCGTAGAATGCCAAGAAGCGCAGTTTTCCAGTCAGTCATTGGTTGCTTAAAGGCGATAGACGGGTGCGCTGAGTGTTGTGGCGCTCAGTTCTTGGAGAGGATCAAGAGATGGAAAGGTGCAGGGATGACAAAAGCTGCTCGCTTAGGTAGCCGGTGCCGGGAAATCCCGTGACCACACTTGCACATCGCGAGCCACAACGAAATTGCTCAGACCACCACCGCCAGCAACAATAACCATTGCCAACGTACCTCTCCACTAACCCTCCATACAGCACACCAGTCCGAGCAAGATGTCGACCTTCGAGCCAATCGTACGTGCCCCGCCTACCCGACAAGAAGCGCAGAGAGCGGCGGTCGCGCTGCTGGAAGTCATAAGATGATGAGAACACGAGGGCTGACTTGTATGCCTTCATCTGCAGGTCGTGATTGATGGCAAGGGACATCTCCTCGGTCGCCTGGCCAGCACGGTCGCCAAGCAGCTTCTGAACGGCCAGAAGATTGTCGTGGTCCGGTGCGAGGCTCTCAACATCTCTGGCGAGTTCTTCCGCGCGAAGCGTACGTCGACCCCCGAAGCCCCAGCTGTCGGCCAGCAACGCAGAAGCGGATGTGTTTGGTTGAGGAACAGAGCGCAGAAAGGCTTACACGAGGTGACCACAGTGAAGTACCAGGCCTTCATGCGCAAGCAGACCCGCTTCAACCCTACCCGTGGAGGTGAGTCAAGCCCATCCACCCGTTCGCCAGCGCCCACAGACGTGCTTTATCTGCCATCCGAACTGCCACTCACAGCATCTTCCAGGTCCCTTCCACTTCCGGGCCCCCTCCAAGATGTTCTGGCGAACCGTCCGGGGCATGATGCCGCACAAGACCGCGCGCGGTGCCGCCGCCATGGAGCGCCTAAAGACCTTCGAGGGCATCCCCCCACCCTACGACCACAAGAAGCGCATGGTCGTGCCCCAGGCACTGCGTGTGCTGCGCCTCAAGCCCGGCCGGAAATACTGCACCGTTGGACGTCTGGGTCATGAGTTCGGCTGGAAGTACCAGGACGTTGTTGCTAGGTATGTTGTGATATACTAATTTTACCTGGAGGGTGATGAGCTGGGGTGAGGAGACAGTGGCTGATAGTTTGTGTGCAGACTCGAGGAGAGGAGGAAAGTCAAGGGCGCCGCATACTACGAGCGCAAGAAGGCAGCACGGAGACAGCTCGCCGAGGCGCAAAAGAGCGCGAGCGTGGACGAGAAGACGAAGACGCAGCTCGCCGAGTACGGCTATTAGGTGGAGGTTGCCGGTCGGTGGCATCTGGTTTCATGTGGGCACATTGACATGGTTCGGCGCGAAAGCTTGGGATTGAGAAAAAGACCAAAAACATCATCACCTCACACCTTCGACCTGCCGGATGCAGAATTGCTCCTTCAGGAGGCGTACGGACGACTGGTCCTTCGCTGCTGATTCTCTTGCATTGAGTGGTGACGATTGTCATCCGATTTTGTTGCTCTGGCGCCGGCTTGTAGTACATCGAACGAGACTTGTCCAGAGTTTCAATTGTTTACAAACTCCTTCGAGGGTTCCCCGAAACCAAGGCTTGTGCGTGACATCGGTTCAACCACGTGCCTTTCACTGATGTCTGCATAGAGGTGCATGCCGCGATGCTGTTTTCTTGTGTCGAGCAGTCGGGGATGCGCGCACCTTACGTCAACAAACTTATTCGGTCTGTGACAAGACAGACCCAGTACTCTGTGATAATTCTATGCCCATATCACGTGCCTGGCACTATGACTCGCGCTCTGCTCGGGCAAGAGGACCTCGGGCGCTTGGCCCCAGAAAACGCCCTGCTTTTGCGCCGGCTTTCCCCACACTTTTAGCTCAATGAGCGGCCTTATCGCGTGAACCCCGAGGCAATCGTGAGATCGTACCTAGCTAGCTCCGGTGTGCTTCAATCTGCTTCCAGCGCTGCTCCCTTGCTCTTCCCATCCACTGTCTCTTAGAGCTTGTTCGGGGAGCATTGCTGCATCGCAGTAGCATTGTTTACCAGCCGCTCTGCATTGCGCATCCCTCACGCACAGCAGCACTGTAGCCTTATAGCTTCAAGGCATCGAAACTCACGTCCCATACCACAATCACGCCCCCAATCGCCCTCATTCCTCGCACCCACCACAGCAATGGCAACAACGGCAAAATCCCGCCTCTCCTCCCTCGTCGCCCACTTCATCCCGACCTCCGCCTCTCCCTCCCCCGACGCACCCTCGACCTCGCGCCCCTCATGGCAAAACTACACCCACACCCTCTCCCCGACCTACTTCCTCCCCCGCGCCGCCGCCATCGAGCCCGCCGCGCTAGCAATCTACCACGTGACCGCGAACAAAAAGATCCTGCGCCGCAGCTACGGCGAGGCGGCCGACCGCGCGCGGGGCTTCGCGTACTTTTTGCTCAAACGCGGCTACAAGAGGGTCGGTATACTGGCGCCCAACACGCCTGCGTTCTTGGAAGCCATGTTCGGCATCGGCGCCGCGGGAGCGGTGAGCGTGGCGATCAACTATAGGCTCAAGACGGGCGATATTGCGTATATCTTCGAGCACGCGGAGGCGGACTTGGTCGTGGTGGATGCCGAGTACGCGCACTTGCTGGAGGACTACAAGAAGGCGAATCCCAGTGTGCCGGTTATCGTGGATACGGACACGGATGCCGTGGAGGGGGAGCTGAGTGGGCCGTTTGACGAGGCGGTTACGGAGGGGTTGCGGTGGGATAGGGAGAATGGGGGGAAGGGTTGGAGTGGGCTGGTCACGAGCGTGGGGGATGAGAATGGGATTATCAGCCTGGCGTATACGAGCGGCACGACGGCGAGGCCCAAGGGAGTGGAGTATACGCATAGGGGCGTGTATCTTGCGGCGCTGGGGAACGTGATTGAATCGAGCTTGAATCCGCCGACGGGGAGGTGTCGGTATTTGTGGACGTTGCCCATGTTTCATGCGACGGGTGAGTTGCGCGTTGGCGGGCTTGGCGCTGGCAGAGCTGATATGATGCAGGTTGGACGTTCCACTGGGCGGTTACTGCTGTCCGCGGGACGCATTACTGCCTCCGAAAGATCGACTATCCGGAAATCTGGCGGTTGCTGAAGGAGGAGAAAATCACGCACTACAACGCAGCGCCGACAGTGAACACGCTGCTTTGCACGGCAAAGGAGGCTGAGAAGCTCCCCGTACCAGTGAGAGTTACTGTAGCCGCTAGCCCACCGACACCGCATCTGTTCGAGCAGATGACCAATCTGAATCTACATCCCATCCATACGTACGGCCTTACTGAGACGTACGGGCCGATCACAAAGGGCTACATCTTGCCCGAGTGGGATGAGATACCAGAAAAGGAGAAGTACAAGAAGATGGCGCGGCAAGGCCACGGCTTCGTCACCAGTGAGGCAGTCCGGGTGGTAAAGACCGACCAGCCAGACGGCGTGATCATCGACGTTGAGAGGGACGGAAAGGAGATTGGTGAGATTGTCTTCAGCGGCAATATCTGCGCCAAGGGCTACTACAACGACCCGGAGGCGACACGAAAGCTGTGGCTTGGAGGCGTGAATCATTCTGGCGATTTGGCTGTGTGGCATCCAGACGGCGCGGTACAGATCATGGACCGCGCGAAGGACATCATCATCAGCGGTGAGTGGCACGTGACAGCATCCTTTGAGTTTGCTGACTGACTGCTCTAGGTGGCGAGAACATTTCGTCAGTCGCGCTGGAGGCGATGCTGG
The DNA here is from genome assembly GCF_000281105.1 of Coniosporium apollinis CBS 100218. NCBI lineage: Eukaryota > Fungi > Ascomycota > Dothideomycetes > Coniosporium > Coniosporium apollinis. The sequence continues at coordinate 442,309 of NW_006913272.1, forward strand.
CAACTCATCCGGACATCCTGGAGTGCGGTGTCGTGGCGGTAGCAGACTCCCACTGGGGCGAAAGGCCCAAGGCCTTCATCACGATCGCTCAAGGAAAGACTGTGAAGGGAGAAGACGTGATAGACTGGGCGAAACACCAGAGTGCGATAAGCAAGTTCATGGTGCCGAGAGAAGTCGAGATTGTGGATGAGCTGCCCAAGACTTCGACAGGAAAAGTGAAGAAGAACATCCTGCGAGAATGGGCAAAGGGCGCGGATAGAAGCGATAAGTAGGCAGGCGTGTAGATGCGAGCGTAGATACCTGTACAGCCTTGGGACTCCAAAGAAGCTTAGACAACATCTCCTTGAAGAGTGGCCTTCCGCTGTTGCCTGTTCCAGTCATAGCGTGATGCTGACGCGTCTGGAGGATCGTGAAGGGTCACCTGGGTCCTTCTTGAGCAGTGATAGTGAGTAGTGTCTTCAACAGCATCGCGATCTGCCTGGCTCCTTCCTTACGATCCGCATCTGGGAGCGGCAGCGGCGTGGCGTAGCGGTGAAATGAGCGGACCGTGCTGTAAGGCTGTCGCACGGCGGCGTCCTGATCCTCAGCCCTGCGAGGTGATATGACTCACAGGTTCGCAGGTTCGCAGGTTCGCAGGTTCGCGAGCTCTTCACGCCTTCAAAGACACCTGTCGAAGTGCACGCAACAGTAACTACCGCGTTGCGTGAAAAGAAAAATCTGCAGCAGAGGAGGTTAACTAAACTTGACGGCGACAAAGGCCGTGCCGTCTCCTGAATGGGCGACGGTCCTCGGGCGCTAGCTCACTAGCGGCTTGGTTGTGAGCAGGGGTGTCTGACGCGTGTTGCTCAAATACTTAACGGCGCTCCGAATTCCCGTCTCTCAAGAACCGCCAGAGTCCCCCCGCCCAAACATCCGCCGACGCAACCACACCGTTCATTGGCTTACCAAACGACCATTCCAGGCCGATGCATGCATGAATCCATGGGTGACGATGAAATGCGACGGCTTTCGACAGAACAACAATAAAGATCTAGTGCGATTCTCATGCGACCACGGCTTTCTACGACTTTTGCACGACTGATAGCATAGCAGCAAGTTACCTGTTTGTTGCAGGGACGGTGGTGGAAGGTGAACGGCGATGGCATCGAGATTAGATCGCTTAGTCACGTAAGTTACCGCCTCCGTCTTCTTTCATTCCTCTGTTGCGGATCATCATTGTGCCGCGTCTTGGCATTTTTAACCGCATGGATTGTTGCAGCGCTGACCACGTGACACAGGCTACTCGAGACGGGCAGCACTCAGCTCATCCGTAACACAGCGGCGCAGCAGCTTGCCGACGTTCAGAAGCAACATCCCGATGAACTCTTCAATCTACTCACACGAGTCATTCCATATCTCAGATCCAAGTCTTGGGATACCCGCGTCGCAGCCGCCAAGGCCATCGGTGGCATTGTCGAGCATGCTGAGAAGTTCGACCCCAATGCAGACGACGACGAGCTATTCAAGCCGGAGGCTAACGGTCATACCCCCAATGGCTCCAATGGTGTGGCCGTCAAGGACGAAACTACGAACGGACTTCCACTTTCCGAGGACCAGTTGCAGCTGGCAACGCTCGATGTTGCTTCTATCCTAACGCATGGCAAAAAGCTCTTGGGCAGTGCTGGCAGAGAATATGACTACATGATGGCTGCTATGGATCCTGCGACGCGTCTTGACCACCAGAAGAAAAGCTTGACAGCACGCCTCGGTCTCGGAGGCGAGTACATCGAACAAGAGTTCATCACAGAGAAGGATTTCGCTGTGCCGTTTGCAAAGCAGATACCCCAAACACCAGGTTTACAACGGATCGACACCTCCGTAGGCAGGAATAACAGTACCGCATCTCCAGGAGTTTACTCGGCTGTGTCTCCGCATGACGCGGTCGGTCAGACGCCGACTGATGAACAGGGGCTCAGCAAGCGGCAGCTCAACATGCTCAAGCGCAAGAACAAGCAAGCATTTAAGCACCAGGCTAACAAGGTCCGCATCGTTGACATATCATGTCGGCGGTCAAGCATGGACTATCCACAGACGCCAGCCAGCGCCCATCCAGTACCTATCAAGACGGAGGTGAAGAGGGAAGAAAGCGACGACATCGCCAAAGATTACTTCTCGCTTGAGCGAGACGGCGGAGACGATGACAGTAAGGTCGTGGCAGAGTTCAAGGGCATGCCTGTGCCTGAAAAGTCCGCCTTCCAAACTGAAGCTGAAGAGGAAGGGTTAGAATGGCCATACGACAGGCTGTGCGAAGTCCTCACCGTCGATTTGTTCGATCATGCGTGGGAAATCCGCCATGGAGCTGCGATGGGTTTACGCGAAGTAATTCGTGTCCACGGAGCTGGCGCTGGGCGCAAGCGTGGCTTGACCCGAGAACAAAACGACATCCTCAACCAACGGTTCCTCGACGACCTCGCGTGTCGTATATGCGCCGTCTTCATGCTCGATCGCTTCGGGGACTATGTGTCCGATAACGTCGTTGCGCCCATCCGAGAAACTGCCGGTCAAGCTCTCGGTGCGGTACTACAATATCTTTCCGTCGAGTCAGTCAAAGCTGTCTATAACGTTCTGTATCGTCTAGTGATGCAACATGACCTTGATGGAAAGACGCCCATCTGGCAGGCCTGTCATGGAGGTATGATCGGGATGAGATACCTTGTCGCCGTGCGCAACGACCTCCTAGTCAAGGATCCGAGTCTCATGGACGGCGTTCTAAAGGCTGTGATGGAGGGCCTGGGCAACTTCGATGATGATGTACGGGCGGTGAGCGCTGCAACTCTCATCCCCGTCGCTGGCGAGTTCGTCAAGATGCGGCCCGAAGCACTCAACAGCCTGATTCACATCGTATGGGACTGCTTGTCGAACTTAAGCGACGACCTTAGTGCCAGCACCGGCTTCGTCATGGATCTTCTTGCCAAGCTCTGTAGCTTCACCGAGGTGTTAGATGCCATGAGGAGAAACGCGGCCAAAGACCCTGAGCAGTCGTTCGCACAGCTTGTTCCTCGACTTTACCCATTCCTTCGACACACGATTACGAGCGTACGATCCGCAGTTCTGCGCGCTTTTCTCACCTTCCTTGACATTGAGGGCGATGGCACCAAAGGCTGGGTCAACGGCAAAGCCCTCCGACTTGTCTACCAGAATCTTCTAGTTGAGCGGAATGAAGGTGTTCTTAAGCTGTCACTGCAAGTGTGGTACGCACTCCTGAGAGCTGTGGCAGATCGTGGACCGGACGCATTCAGAGATGAATTCGAGCCGCATGTAGATCCGTTGGTCACGCTTACCGTTCACCCAATCGGTGTCGTTCGACATCCCATCCCCATGGATGCATCGCTGTTCATTCGTCCCTCAGGTCAGCCCTTCGCTCCGCCAAGTCACACTCAGCATCGCCCTTTGAGAGTATCACCTCCAACCGGTGTAGAACCTCCGGCCAAGCGTAGACGGAAATCCGAGAAGAAGGATAGAGATGTAGCGCTGCCACCTTCAACAGCTCACAACATCGATGCACACATTATGTCCGGAGATGTTGAACTGGTGGGCGTGGATGTCATGATACGCTCGAAGATATATTCGGCTCAGGCGCTAGGCGCAGCCATTGCGCAGTGGCCTGAATCATCGCGAAACGATACCTTTGGACCAAGGATCATACCTCATCTTCAGTCACCGAACTCGACCACACAGCTGATTACATCTATGATCGCCGAAGAATATGCGAAAGCTACAGCGGAGGCAGATCAATTCGCGCAACGCATTGGAACTCCTTTACACGACATCGTCGAAGGCTCGCGGCCCATCTGGTACAGCGACCTCGTGCCTCACCTACAAATCGTTCGCGCGCAGGTTCAGTCCATGCTCAACACTTTCCGAGACAATTCCACCGGCAGTAGCTTGAAGATCCCGAATATCGCCTACCTGGTGCAAGGTGAACCCGAAGCCGGCCCCTTGGCTTTCTCGCTTGCTGAGGGAGAGAAGATTGCCAATGAAGACTTCGAACGACTGAAGAAGGCTTTGTCGCCAGCTCAGCGAATAGCCTCGCTCGAGACATTAAACACAGCACGAGCTGACGTTCAGACTGCGGTCGAGAACGCCAGGAATATTAAACAGCTTGCTGACCTGCGCATCAAGGCTGCTGCCGCTGCCGCAGTCATTGCGTTTGACAACATCCCGAAAAAGCCTGCAGCAACCATCAAAAGCGTCATGGACAGTGTGAAGCAAGAGGAGAACGTCGAACTGCAGAGGAGGTCAGCTAGCGCGGTCGCCTCGCTCGTCGAGCGGATGGTGACCGCCGGCAAGCGTGTCGTGACCGAGAAAGTCGTTGGCAACCTGGCCAAATTCTACTGCGCAGAGACCGCAGAAACACCCGAGTTCCATCCCAATATCGAAGTGGAAAATCCAGAAGTCGGTATCCTATCGCTCAAAAAAGACGAAGACATCCGAGATCATCCGGATGCCGCACGACACGAGCGGGAGGCCAAGGCGGCTCGCAATCAGCGCCGTGGGGCGAAAGAAGCTCTAGAGCAGCTTGTTGCAAGCTTCGGCAGTCAACTATTTGTCAAGTTACCGATCCTGGAGGAGCTCATCGAGGCTCCTGTTCGAGCCGTCTTCGCGAACGACGAACTTCCCAGCGAAATACGGAATCCAGACAACACTCTAGGACAGCAGGTCATCGACGCCCTGTCAACACTGCGCGCTCTCGTGTCGAAGTTCCATCCTGATCTTCACCAGAAGGTGCGGGTTCTCTTACCGCTCGTCGCCAAGGCAATGCAGTCTAAGCTTTCCGTTCTGCGGTATGCAGCAGCGAAGTGCTTCGCAACGATTTGCAGTGTTATGACCGTCGAAGGCATCAGCATGCTCGTCGAGAAGGTCTTGCCGTCCATTAGCAATGCCCTGGACGTGCACTGCCGGCAAGGTGCTATCGAATGCATCTATTGGCTCATTAACGTTATGGAAGACGGCATCCTGCCATATGTTATCTTCTTGATCGTGCCTGTTCTTGGCCGTATGAGCGATTCGAACGATGATATCCGGCTCATCGCCACCACCAGCTTCGCGACGCTGGTCAAACTAGTACCTCTAGAAGCAGGTATACCGGATCCACCCGGCTTGTCTCAAGAGCTACTGCAAGGACGAGAGAAAGAGCGGAAGTTCATCGCTCAGATGCTGGATCCGAAGAAGGTCGAGCCTTTCGAGATACCCGTGGCTATCAAAGCCGAGCTTCGCTCCTACCAGCAAGACGGTGTCAATTGGTTGGCCTTTCTCAACCGCTTCAACCTCCACGGCATCCTTTGCGATGACATGGGGCTTGGCAAGACTCTGCAGACTCTATGCATCGTTGCTAGTGATCATCATCAGCGCGCTGAGAAGTACGCAGAGACCGGAGCGCCGGACTTCCGACCCCTTCCCTCACTCATTGTTTGCCCACCCACGCTGTCCGGGCACTGGCAGCAAGAGATCAGGACATACGCACCGTTCCTGACTGCGGTTGCGTATGTGGGCTCACCATCCGAACGCATCAAATATAGGAATCAACTGATGAATGCCGACATTGTCATCACGTCTTACGACATCTGCCGCAACGACATTGATCTACTTGGGCCGCTCAACTGGAACTACTGTGTGCTGGATGAAGGCCACCTCATCAAGAACCCGAAGACTAAAACAACTATAGCTGTGAAACAACTCTCCAGTAACCATCGCCTCATCCTCTCAGGTACACCCATCCAGAACAACGTGCTCGAGCTCTGGTCTCTCTTCGACTTCCTTATGCCTGGCTTCCTTGGTACTGAAAAGGTCTTCCAAGATCGCTTCGCCAAGCCCATCGCCGCATCCCGCTATGCCAAATCCTCATCCAAAGAACAAGAAGCGGGCGCCCTCGCCATCGAAGCTCTACACAAGCAAGTCCTACCCTTCCTCCTCCGCCGTCTTAAAGAAGAAGTCCTCAACGACCTCCCACCAAAAATAATTCAAAACTACTACTGCGACCTCAGCGACCTGCAAAAGAAGCTTTTCGAAGACTTCAGCAAAAAAGAAGGCAAAGCCATCGCCGAAAAGGCCTCCTCCAACGACCGCGAGGCCAAACAGCACATCTTCCAGGCCCTGCAATACATGCGCAAACTGTGCAACTCGCCCGCGCTCGTCATGAAGGACACTCACAAGCAGTACGCCGCCACGCAAGCCTACCTCGCCAAACAAGGCACCAGTCTCCGCGACCCGACTCACGCGCCCAAACTCATGGCCCTCCGCGACCTCCTCGTCGACTGCGGCATCGGCGTCACTGGCTCCGATACCACGGGAGATATTCCGAACGCCAACGAGGCAGTCTCCCAGCACCGCGCGCTCATCTTCTGCCAGATGAAGGAGATGCTCGATATGGTGCAGACCGAAGTCCTGCGCAAGATGCTCCCTGCCGTGCAGTACATGCGGCTGGACGGCAGCGTCGAGGCGAACAAGCGCCAGGATATCGTCAATAAGTTCAACAGCGACCCGAGCTACGACGTGTTGTTGTTGACGACTAGTGTGGGCGGGCTGGGGCTTAATCTTACAGGCGCGGATACAGTCATCTTTGTCGAGCATGATTGGAACCCCCAGAAGGACATGCAGGCCATGGACCGCGCGCACAGGATTGGGCAGAAGAAGGTCGTCAATGTGTACAGGATTGTCACGCGCGGGACATTGGAGGAGAAGATCTTGAGGTAAGCCCCAACTCCATTCCCTTCCTCCCTCCTTTATCTCGTCTAGCGAACAACACACTAACATCTCTTCCCAGCCTCCAACGCTTCAAAATCGACGTCGCCAGCACAGTCGTGAACCAGCAAAACGCGGGCCTCGGCACAATGGAAACAGACCAGATCCTGGACCTGTTCAACATCTCGACGGGCGAGGCGCCGGCCATGCCCGCTGCGGACGGTGGCGTGGCCGAGGACGACGCGGTGGATGCGACGGGCGAGGTTAGGGAGAAGGGCAAGAAGGGCTTCCTGGATGAGCTCAGCGAGCTGTGGGATGAGAAGCAGTATGAGGAGGAGTATGACATGGATTCTTTCTTGGCGAGTATGAGGGGGTGAGGTGGGTGGAGGGATGGTGGACGGAGAGAGGGGAGAGGGGAGAGGGGAATTCCAAGAGCGGATCGTGTAGTGTATGGGGGACGACTCGGCTCTTCCGGATTGGTTACGGGATTGGAGCGTTTGGCGTTTGGGCGCCTCGAGCCTGTAGCATGGCCGGTTTCGCTGCAGCCGAAGCGTTGCTGCGCTGATTTACGGCGCGGGGTTTGCTATTGATTGCATGAGCGTGGGCGTGAGGATGGCTCGTGAGCACGCGCGAGACGGGGCATCAGACATCCCTAGCATTTTACACCAGCTTCAAAAGTAGAACAGCACTCGAGATTGAAGGTGCATGATATTATGTGACGCGTTCTATACTCATGTATGTTATTTGACTGATCAGATTCGTGTTCGGGGTATCTTTCATTCGGTCAAAACCGAAGGACTAGCGAAAAAGACCATCAAGAGTCCGCCCAGACCCTCGCGGCGATGTTATCCGGGATACTGCTCGGCAGCTTGAACACACCATTCCCCATCTCGGCTCGTTTAAGAATATAAGCGACGAGGGCAAACTCTTCAAAGTTCCAGTAGCAGTCGCTCGTGCGGTCCATGAGCCATCCGCCGAGGAGCCCGCTAGCCAGTCAGAGTCAGCAGCACGCCATGAGCAGTGGGCCGAACGAGGAAAAATCAGAGCCTATGGATGGGGAACAAACTTACTACACCTGCCTCTTCTCCCTCGCCCCGAGCCCAAAGCGCTCAAGCACGTGCTGACAGTCCGCAATACCAAGAAACGCCTCGTACCCCGCGAGTGCGCAGAACAGGCATTCGAGCTCGTCTTGCTGGTGGGGCGAGAGGAACGAGACGTCTTTGAAGCGGCGCGGCCAGGGGGAGCGGAGGTCGACGCCCAGGAAGTCGAGGGTGTAGGTCGGGTGCGTGACCCGTGAGACGGTGAAGCCGATGCTGAGTCGGGCGGCGCTGGTGTGCCGGTGGAAGGTTACGTCTGAAACGAGGTATTTGTAGGGGCTCGTAGGATCTGGAGCGGAGGGGGCGGGCTTCCGAGTCACTAAGATGGTACCGGAGAGGGAGCGGCTTAGAGGCTGGTCAGTTGGCGAGCCGGCTTCCGTCTGCGCGTCCGTGGAAAATGATGGAGATCTGGGTTCCGGACCATTATTACCGCGGTGGGTTATTGTCACTACGGGGTTGGATAGTGATCGATTGGAGGCCTGAAGTTTTGGCAGACTGATCTCAGTCTGCTCCTCTACGGGAGATGTGGAAATCTGTCGCTCCTCCCGTCCAGGATCCTTTTGAGGGAAGTATTTCGAGGACCGCGCGTTCTTCCGCTCTGCGGCACGTTGTCAGTGGTAGAACATTCGTTGAGGGACTGAAAAGCCAGCATTACGAAGTGATCCAGTAGTCATCGCCCTCTCCTTCAAGCTTGCATTGAGTCTGGCTTTACAGGGCGTATGGTTCGCATTCCGAATCGCGCCTAACTCGCCTCTCTCGTCCGCTAGGTCGACAAGAGGGCTGCCGATCGTTCGAGACTTCAGCTCCTCGAGCTGGATGCGCTGCTCAGAGAAGCTCTGTTTGAGCTTCTGATGTTCGTCGTCTGCATCTAATCAGCACGAATCAGGAATTAGGGACGTATGACCTACTCAGCTGTTCATGTCTTTCTCTCAGATCGGTATACTTCTGTTGTAGCTCCTTCAAATCGTTTTCAGAGCTTCCCACCGCTGTGGATTGCTTGGATAATGCTGGTGGTTCTGTAGCCGCATAACTGACTGTTTCCCCGTCCGAGATAGCATCGCTGTGCCTCTCAGACTGATCTCCATCATCTTCAGTTTGGCTGAGTGCCCTTCTGTAGACCTTGGAGCGCATGATCAGATGGTCAAACTCGAATTCCGTGGAAGTATCCATCGACATCCGGCCCACATTGAGGATGCTTTCCGCATCATCCGTGCCAGCATCGAAGATAGATTGGGGCGCTTTGATCGACTGCGGTACTCTGACCCTCGGATGCGTCCGACGGAGCGTCAGTGTCCGGCGCACAACCTGCTCCAACACAGTATTGTTGTTCTGTAGCAATTGGCGGATATCCGAGAGTTTCTCCCTAAGGCCGGGATAGCTGTTAGCCAGGGGCACGTGAGTGCATGCATTGTGACAGCCACGCACATCTGTAGCGCCTGTATAAGCAGCGTAAGAGCCGTCTGCTGCCCACGCAACTGCTGCAGAAGATCTTTCATGCTCTCCTCTTTCCAGAGATACTTTGCTTTGATAGACCAGCCAATGTCCTTTGATGCACTCTTACTGCTGGAGGTCAGTGACTGGACCTCGTCCTGGAGCACCGAGAAGACCATCATGCAGCCGGTGAGCGCCGTGTCAAAGGCGCCCTCCAGCTCCGGCCGGAATTGTAACTGCGTGGTAAGCGCGTCCGGGTTGGACAGCACAATCGTCTGGATGTGCGCGAGCGAGGCACTGATTACAGTTGACTCGGAGCAGATGGCGGAGATCATCATCTGAGCATCCTTGAACTTTTCTCGCAGGTCGCTGAGATCCTTGGCGATGTGTATACATCTTGTCGTGATTGAGAGAACGCTGGCTGTGATCGTGAGTGGATCCATCTCTTCATGGACAACTGAACCAGACCGCTTGCTTTTTCTGCGAGTGAGAGTAACGAATGGTAACTCCGCGTAGCAAGAGGAGTTTCGGACTATGGATTCAACTGAAACACGTCAAGGATGGAGCTGATCTCACTCTGCCTGCACCTCGCCATCTCAGCCGCATGCGAGTGGCCTGCAGCTTTATCGCAAAGTGTTGCTAGATACATCAAGAAATACATCAAAATTACGAAATCAGCCTAGTGGCACACTAAGTGGATGGCTATCAAGCACCCTCTTGAAGTGCAGTGATCCTTCGAGTGGCGTGCATCGTGCATGTGGGTCTACCACGGGGCGGTCGAGGGAGTTGACCGTCCGAATCGCCAAGATCGGATATACTCTAATTATTTGCAACCAAATGCCTAAGAGATGCTAGTTTATAGGTAGTGTTCAGTCTGCCGAATCTGTACTAAGTGAGTATAAAAACTTGCACAGATTTGGAGAGAGTTTCTCAGTCCGCTCTACGTGTGATCACGCATTTGTGAACGATGTCACACTCTAGAGACGGCGGTGTATCTACGCCTACCTGAGAGAGGGTTTTAGTCAGAGCAAGGAAACGACTAGTTGAAAGAAACAAAAGAAGCAGGGCAAATCTGCACAGTACGATGTTACGCTCCCGGGCGATATTGTCTCACTTACACGACAACCATAACGGTAGCTGCCAGTAGAGAAGCAAAAACAGGTCAAAGCCGGGTGTGAATGAAGACCTTAGAGGAGATGAATCATCTTCCATTTTTGCAAATTAAGCATCGATACTTATGTAGGACTATCAGAGGACTCCACAACCACCCGACAAGCCCTAAGCTACACCTATGGCCAGGTCAACAAATCCACCTCCACCATCCTATTCCCTTTTAAGTGACCTCAGCACATGGCTCGAAGAGGCATCCACCTATTTCCCCAGACTCGGAAACGCGCTCTGGTCGTCGAGGTTAACCGCCTGCGAAGCGCCTCCCCTCGCACCACCACGGGCGCCACGGTCTCCACCACGGAATTCGCCACGATCACCACGACCGCGTCCGCCCCTTCCACGGCCCTCGCCACGGAAACCGCCCTCGCCTCTGCCACCACGACCTTCGCCGCGGTCACCGCGATCACCGCGATCACCACGGAAGCCGCCACCCTCACCCCTACCACGGCCGCCGCCACGACCGCCACGGAACCCGCCCTCGCGGCCTCCAGCCGGACGACGATCGACGATGTCGCCGAGCTCCACACGCGCCTTCTCCTTCTTCTCGCGCTCGCGCTTCGCCTTTCCGCCAGAGCCAGCGATGAAATCCTCGCCCTCCTCGCGCTCAAGCGGCTTGCCCTCCGGGAACTTCTTCGCCGCGCCCTCGTTAGCTTTCCTTGCCTCCAGCCCACCACCAAGCTGGAGTTTCTTCTCCGCGAGCTCGGCGAGGTACTCGGCGTAGCTCTTCGTCTTGTCTTCTGGCTCCGGCGGCGGGATGTCCTCGCCTGCGCCCGCGACCACGGCGCCGGCCCAGTCGTTCTCGTGGCCGGCCATGGGCTCCCAGGCGTCGCCGTCTGCGTTGACGGGGGCTGGGACGACGGCGTCGAAGCCTTCTTTTTCTTCTTCTTTAGCGATGGCTTCACCGGCTTTTTCATCGGCCCATTCGCCCGTGCCGGTTGTCTCGCCCCAGCCGTGGGCGGCTTGCTTTTCGTGCTCGCTGCGGATACTGTGTTAGTGGGTTACTGGGGAGTGGAGGGGTGGGCTTACGCTATGCCGGTGCGGCTGTGGCGGTCGTCGCGTCCGGTGCGCGTGCCGCGGCCTCCGTAGCCACGTCCGCCGCGGGAACCACGGCCGCGGTTGCCGATGTCGCGGTGTTCATCCGGTCCTGTGTTGTGTCAGTTCGTGCAGCGTGCAGAAGGAATGGCTATGCAAGCTACCTCGGAGACGGTCGGGGTGACGGTCCTGACGCAGGCCATCATCTGGAGGCTTGCTGCGGTTCTGGTAGGCACCGGCGCCGCGGTCGCGGAAAGCTGCAGTCAAAGGTGTCAGCATATTCTCAGCCATTGAGTACAACGTAGTGGGAAGTGATATCATATGGAGATGGATGATGTACCCTGCTCACTGCCGGAAAAGACCTCGTGACGTCCGCCGCGTCCACCTCCTAGGGGTCGGGGAGTGTCCTTCGGGGACCCCTCGGCACCAGCATTGCGCTTGCCAGCGCGCTGGACAGGCTTGTCGATGGCCTTGGTAGGTGGCTCCGGCTCCCTGTCGGGATCGAGTTCCGGATCATTGCCTAAGAATGGGGTTAGATAGAACGAATGGACGTGAGACGCGGTTCAGGTACCGAGGAGGTCGTAAAGGTTCTGCGAGCGTGACAAACGTTAGCTCGAACTCCAAGGACAGTGTACAAGAGCCATTGGCATCCATTGACGAAGCTGAAAGCTTCGACTGCAACCGTCAAATGGCGGATGGGACTGACCTTGGATGCGATGCCTGACATCGCGAGGAAGTTCAAGCGCCTTTCGCGCTGCTCCTTTCAGGTGCGCAACCTGCTGAAAGTTACTGGTAAAGCTCGAGAGCTGATCCTACGACGCGAGGATCAGGGCTCTCTCAATGGATATGGCCGGTGTTGACGGGCGTTGGCGGTGGAAGGGGAGTTATTGGCGTTCTTGAGGTTGTAGCTGCACGGTGCGATTCGTTCTCGCTTAAGCCACCGTGCTCTGGAGTGACGTCCGTGTTTATCCGAATCGGCACAAGGCTCATCACGATGTCACGATGAAGCGCTGCAGCTTGCATGCTGATGCTAATGGCCACGAGCTATCCTGAGGCATCTGTCGACTTTGCCCGCTGTCTGAGCCAGAGAAGTAAACAATTGATGTGAATTGGTTATCTACAATTCAGCAACGGCAAGCCTTAACCTACATAACAGCGTAGCGAACCCCACTTCTCAAACAGGCGCTGCAAGATGCAACGATGCCACTTTTAATGAACGCCACCTTATGCAATGAATGTGACCACTAAACGCCCGCTAAAGGTGCTCGACAAAACAAAGCTCATCCTACCATGAAGTAATTGGTACAGCTGGCCAAAAGCGAACGAAAGCAGATTGAACTTTTTGAACCAAAACATGTCCTGTAAGCACGCACATATGAAGCACAAGTGTTTCAGCGTCGATCCCTCGGTCCTGGCAGGCAAGAGCCCGGGTGACAAGATCTGCGTCACAGCAATGTACGCGGACTTCGAACCAAGCTTCTCACCAATCGATGAGCGTGCATAGCCAGGCAAGAGGGTGGCAGTCTGCCAGACATCTTCTCGAGATCCTCGGCTCCAGGCATATGGCTGTTTCGTCCCAGTACAAACGTTGGCCTTGCCAGATTACGAGAGACGTATAGGATCCTCACGCGAACGACCTTGGTTTCAAGCTCCACGTGATCAAGACTAGTCGGGTCTCATAGCAGTCTTGGGCTCTCTTTGCGACTGCTTCGATCTTCGAAAGCTTTGTAGCTCATCTTATCTCGTCTCGTACGAGAACTGAGTCGGGAAATGCATGCTCGCCGTCAGTCCGAACGGGTCTGCATCTAGCATCGAATCGTAGGCGTCAAACATCTGCGGTACGCCGCCAAAGTTCGCATGATCGGCCGGCCGACCACCTGCCGCTGCGTGAATTTGCTGGGCGATGTTGTGCGTCGGCGGCTGAATGCCCTGCGCAGGCATCTGCGGCGGAAACGTTTGCGGATACGGCCCAGGGCCAGCCGAGTGCTCGCTTGTGTCTTGGTCGTCGTACATATCGGCTGCGGCATCGTACTCCTGTTCTGTACTCACAAAATCAATCTAGGACGAACATAGTTCTATGCCTAAGCATGGAGAGGAGGGGGCGGGACAGCTTGCCGAGTTGGTCCATGTGATTCTGATACGGTGAGGGGTAGTACCCACCACCTCCTAAAGCACTGCTGACGGTGGAACTCGAGCTGGCATGGCTTGTGACGACGGATGGTCGCTGAGGGGGACCCCGCTGCAAAGGCGCGAGTTGTGTTCTAGGCTGCTGCGGCCGCAAGTGTGGCTGGTGCCCGACTGGGCCGATGTTTGGCGAGACCCCTTGAGGCACGAAGTTTGGTGACTGCGTCGCGGCCGTCGATGGCGAAGATCCGCTGGAAGTGGGAGTGGGCTGCGAATGTGGTGAACGACTTGAGAGGAGACCCTCGGGGTGAGCAAATGGCGCGCCTTGCACACCTTCTACCTTGGGAGGCATGCCAACAAGAGAGCGCCTAGCCTGCTGCCTATTCATGATCGCGCGTTGCATGGGAGAGTGAGCCGGTGCAGTTGCTGGGGGAGGCATACGAGCGGCGCCCATGTTGGGACTGCCAGTTTTGGCGCGGAGTTCAGCATTTACATCGATACCTGTACCGTGGTTAGCGATGCCATATGCGGGAGGGTTCCCAATTCGAGGTCACAAATCTGTACCTTTCTCTAGTAGTATCCTCTCCAGCAGCGAGTTCTTGTACCTCAGCATGAGGCATTCATCTGCCGCGGTGCGGTGATTCGCCTGAAGCGCCTGCAGCGTGTCTTCATGTTGCTTGATGGTAGCCTCTAGCTGCTTGATGTACTCTGTCCTCCTCTCGCGGAAGGCTGCTTGCGCTTGCCTGTTGCGCTGCTTCCGTTCTTCGGACGTAGCATAGATCTTGTAGGAGCGCTTCGTTAGCGGACCCTGCGCAATTGTGACTGCCGTCATGACTTGGAGCAGAGGTATGGCCCGTGAGACAACTCTGAGCGCGCGCAAAACCAACACCGGGGAGCCGGTAGCCAGAACGCTCCCAAAGAGGCATTCAGTTCAGGAGCTTCTGTGGGTCTCTGCACCACCCTCTGGTAGGGGCAGTGTCTGGCTGGCTCGTAAGGCTGCTCTGGGGCGCTACCTCGCTGCTGGGTCTGGGTTGAAGGTGGTGTTGAAAGGGGAAAGCTTACAGGTTTGCGTCCGCCCTTGCGCTTCTGCTGCTGCTGCGGGTTGCTGTCCTGCGGATACGACTCGACCTCAGGCTCGGGCGACGAGCCCATGGAGCTCGTGGATCCTTCTCTGGACGGCTCCGTCTTTCCCAGCGACGCGGTCATATCGCTGACAGCGGCGTTATCTCCCATCTGCAGGTACCCCTCTGCGCCGGCCTGTGAGAGGTCGCAGAAGCGCGAAAAGCGAGAGTTGGGTGCGGTTAATTCGGAGCTAAGCGCGGTTACGGAGGCTTCTCCAAAGCGTCGGGACGGTTAGGTGAAAATGTTTGTGCGGTTTTCTGATAATGGACGATAAAGTCGCAGTCGATTGTTGGCTGAAAGATGGTGTGAGGTAAGAGGTTGGCTAATGGAATCGGCGACGGCTAAAGAATGGGGGGATATGAAAGCTAAAGAGTCCCGCACGGCGTCATCTGCTCAGCAGGGCTCCTTTTGGTTCCAGTTCCAGTTCCGTCCTTCGCCTGGCGGTTTGCGCCTGCGCCGCGGGGAGGAGAACAGCTGCGACTTCGGCTCACACAAAAGGCACGGCAGAACGTAGTCACGAAGACCAGCACGAGCAAATGGGCGTTCGCCGGGCGGAAGAGGGGGCAAGAGGGGCCAACGCAAACTCTGCAATTCCCTCTGCTGGCCCTCATCAGCCGCACGAGCGACTGGGCAAGTGAAAATATGGGGGGCACCAATGACCAGCGTCCAAGTCGTCGTCCGTCTAACTAGAGTAAAGCATTCTCGCTGGCGGTCAGCGCCGCTCAGAACTCGGCGCCGAGCGCTGGATAGGCCTCCTCCATCGAGTTTAGCATCAACGCCGTCGCTGAAGCTTCTCCACGGAGCTCGCTTCCGTCGCGGGCGAAGAGCTTGCTTGTTGGCAGCTCGCCCAGCGGCTGATCGTCTGTTGCACAGTGCGATCGTCACGCGTGGGAACCCTCCTCGTTCTCGTCTGAGACGGGAGCGTCGCATGGCGTTCAGTTGACGGAATGCTCATCCTCGTCCCGCAGCTCCAGATGCGACCGCGATCAGCAAGCGTTATCAGACATGGCATTCGCATTGTCGCCAGCGATTCCCGCTGGACAAGCGCATCAACGTGTCTAGGTAGAAGGCGGCGATACCAAAAGATCCATCAACAACGCGAGGCCATGAGCGAAGAGATTTCCCCCGCTGACGCGATTCTGATTTAATCGTCACGTGACCCTTTTATCCACTGAGCGACTTCAAGCTGCCAGATGCGCTCCTTGGTGGATTTGAACATTTAGATGAAAAGAAATCAGACTCCATCAAGATGCAGTAGCTTGCTATCGCAAAACCGGAGCAACGAGCGCAAGCGGGGCCGAACCGTGGCTTGACCTCTGAGATCCGTATCACAGCATCAAGGCCATGAAGTAGGTAGGTCAGTGATATTTATCCCTTGAAATTCGTTGCTGTCCCCCTTTCTCCATTCGAATTGCGGAGTCTTCCCTATCTGAGTCAGAGCGGGTGCATAAAGAATGCGCTGTCCTTCCTTCCTCTTTTGGTCTCTTGATGGCAGGTGCAAGTTCAAAGTCAATGCTGCAAAGTCTCCTTCCTGCATCCTGTCAACGCGCCATGGCAACGGCAAGAGCGAGGCCCCTGAGATCCCAATCTCACCTCAACCTTGTGCCGTTTCTTCGGACTCATGATTTGTGGTCTGATGCGACGTTTGCACGACCACGACCTCGGCCGCCAGACCAAGGAGCTGTATTCCTTATAGGCGCGTTATGGACGTTCGCCGAACCTCGGTCAAAGACGTTGGCTTCCGCACCAATACCGACTATACTCCAATCGCATCGCCCAGCTGAGATCGCGTCCTGTCGTTTCCGGACCAGGCCATAAACACGAGAGCCATTTTACAGCCAGAATCGGTACGGGAGACGCGTTACCGCAGCGCGTTGGGACCATACAGCCTAGAAGGCGGCAGCACGCGGATAGTCTACACCAAAAAAAGGACCTGCCTCTTCGCGTCTGTCTGCTGCCAGGAAGCATGCACCCTCCACCACTTCAACTTCGTCCACTCAACACCCAGAGGCAGGAGAATAGCTTGCAGGGAGACTTGCGGCATCCTATACATCCTGTACCTCCACCTCCGCCTTGGTCCACCGCAGCCATACCGCCTTGGTCAACGGCAACCCGGCCCCTCTCCGACATCCGTGAGCTCACCGAGCCAAGCCTCATCGACATTGTTCCCCGCAAGCCAGTGCCCAACTCCAGCCTCGTACACAAGACATCTCTTAGTCGCAAGGGTTCCCTAGCGCGAGGCCGTTCGGTAAGAGTTGTCCAGCCATCCAAAGATGAAGACGACCACAAGGGACGCCGGTCACCTGATCAATCACCCGGCAGCGATGCAGAAGATCATTCGAGTATATACAACATCCCGCTGGGGAGTGTGCCTCCGCGGTCGTCCTCCAAACCGCGCAGGGAACGAAGTGTTTCGAGAACGAGGAATCCGTCCGTAGGGCCTCCATTATTCCCACTAGATCCACCGCCGCGAGGCATGGGATACACCGTCCCCAACCGAGGTCAGTCACGATCGCCGGTGAAAGAGGTGGCGGCAAGGCTCAACCCTGTAGAGTCGGACTTTGCGCGACGGATCCCATCTCGCACATTCGTAAGAACGTCGCAACCAACGGATATACTCGACTTTCCAGTCCACCGTCATCCGCGGATCTCTCTTGACCTTCAACTTGGCGCCTCGCTGTTTGTGGGCGGTGGAAGCATCGAAGGCAATGTCCGCATCGCGATTGACGATGCCGAGAGGGTGCGGCACAAACGGTCACTTGCGATTGCAAGAATATCTGTGGATCTGCTTGGGGTCGAAGAGATGTCTGGTGTGAAGCGATCGATTTTCTTAAACTTGGCTACAGAATTGATCGATTCGGAGAATCCGCCGCCGCACAGGATGGTTGAGTCAACAAGTCAGATATCACCGATTGATCCCTTCTGGCACCTGGTGCCGAACTCGACAAGTCTTCCGTTTTCCCTTAGTTTACCTTTGGACATTGGGCCGCCTCCGTTCCAGTCCAAGCATGCCCGGATACGGTACGTGCTATGCGCTACACTACTAATTAGGAGCCAAGGAAAACAATACTTGGTTAGGACAACACAGGAAGTATCTGTCTTGTCTGTGTATGACCGTAGGTTGACGTTCTCCGCAATGACGGAGCTCGCTGACCATCCAATCTTCTAGCCGAAAAAGCCTTAACGTCGTTACCGAGTCCACTCACCGCATCAGATGAATACCAAAAAGCACGAGAAACATGCACTGAGACCATCAAGGTCACTGCTGGACTGCACCGGCAAGTGTGGGTCAGCGGCACCACCATCTTCGTGGACATACATATCGCGAACCACAGCCGCAAAACGGTCAGGAAGATCGAGCTACAGTTGGAGCGGGATATCCTGTTCTACAAACATGTGCGTCTTCGACGTCCTTGTAGGCTTCACCATGAACTACACTGACTGTCCATTGCAGGCAGCGGCATCGACAATAGAGAAATCAGCTAGCCAAGCGCGGATTTTTGATAGCAATGAACGTTCCACTTTGACTAGGAACACGATTAAAGCTGGAACGACTCATTGCTGGAACGGCGTTGCCGCCCACTCGTCGGAGTTGCGGACCTGCGATCTCGAACTGCCAAGAGGTCATGCCACCGTCAAGTGCGGTGAGCTGCCCAGCTAAAACATGTTATTGCTGTGGCTGATTATCCGCTAGGCAAGTACTTCGAAGTCCGATACTTTCTCAACATCATCGTCAGCAGCGCGCATACGTAGGTTGCTTACCTATACATGCCCAGAGTGCATTTGCTTACTTGCGGGTAGCAAGCTTGTAACTGTGCAGTTGCCTATCGTCCTCATCCACATGGTAGGCTCATTATGCCAGATTGGTACTCCTCGGCGGAACATCACACCGTAGTAACATGTCCCACAGAACTCTCTCGACGTTGTCCCAAACTCCGTCGCCCAAGTCGCCGCCGCCATAGAAGAAAAGCGCACCGCTCTCCTGCACGCGCAAACCTACGACCAAGACGAAGGCTCCCGCCGCCTCGCATCCAAGTCAAAACCCCTCCCACACGCCCCACCCTCGCAACAGCAATCCCCGCACTCCCTCTACCGCCGCCCGTCCCTCTCAGTCCAAGGCCGCGCCTTCGCCGCCCCGCGCAAACAATCCCTTGACCGCATGCGCGCGCACCAAGACGACCTCGCGGCCCTCACCAACCTGGTCCAATCCTCCCCGCGGCGGTTCTACTCTCCTCCAAAGTCCAAAGCTCCCCACCAGCAACAGCGGCGGGAGCCCCAGCAGCGGGAGCACACCCACCGCGAAACCTCGAACCAGCCCTCCGTCCCGCACCAAGTCCGCCGCACGCAGAGCAGCTACGATTACCGCACCCCGCCGAGCAATAGGAAAGGCAGATTGCTCGAGGGCGAGAGCGTGGAGGATTTCAAGGCCCGCTTGAGGCGCATGGGGAGTAGTGCCTCGAACCGCACGCATGGCTCTGTCCGCACGGCTTACACCAACCGCACCAACAAGTCCGCACTCAGAGGTCTAGGTCTCGGTCTCGGGCTCGGGGTCGGCAGGGGCGCGTCCCTGCGCTCCAAGGCGTCGAGGAGGCCGGGTGTGGCGTCTGCATTGGGGTTTCGGGAGGCGGAGGTTGACGTGGACGTCGAGGAGAGGGGTGGAACAGGAGGGAAGGGGAAGCTGCAGCAGAGGCCAGAGAGCGCGGCCAGCTTCAGGAGCAAGCTTGAACAGGCGCGGAATCGGCAGTGGGAGTTTCAGATTGGGAAGAAGAAGAGTGGGGAGAGGTGGAAGGGGGTTGGAGTTGGGTGGTTGAGGGGACGGGAGGCGGAGGAGAGGGGGAGCGAGGGGGGTGGGTGGTTTTGAGGTAACTGCGCGGTGTCATGTCTATTTTTATGAAGTCAGATACTAGCGCATGTCCTCGTACGCCTGGTGGAGGTTGGTTGCGGAAGGGGGTTGACGTCTGATTGGGAGCCTGTTTTTCATGTTTTGAGGGGTGGCGGTATTGGATTCGGGCTGATACCATGTTGCAATGTTTTGGTGGACGCGGTAGACTTAGTTCTGGGTACAGCTAATACAATATGTTCGCCTGCGTCTGTGCGCTTTGACTAAGCTGAGGACGTACTGCGGCGGCGCTAGTGAGCCCGAATGGCAGCCCTTTTCCCTGCCGCGCTGATGAGATGCTACTTCTGAGTACTGCGTAAGCACGCTAGCAACACGCGGGGGACACATGGAAGATGGAAGTCTGTAGGGAATTTCTTGCGTAGGCAGGAGAGCGCTGCCCCTGCGTAGAGGATGAAGTGGTGTGTAATTTCTTGGAATCATCACGTTGTTAATTACACCAGCCGAGAGGGTGGATTGAGTAAGATTTTGGACCACATAGAGCAGGACTCATGTGAAGCTAAGCTTCAATCCCGCTTCTCAGTCCGGGTTCCGAGCAGCAGGAGATGCCGCAGGTGCATATTCGGAATCATGTGCTCCGCTGAAGTCTGAAGGCGCACTGTCGTGTGCTAGACCGGCGCAGGTTCCACGTCGTGGCTTATAGCCTTAAGCTCTTTCTTTGCTTCGGCGCGAACTGATGTTTCAGACCAGCCCAAGTTCTACCTCAATACCAAGCGGCCCATAAATGATCACCTCAGAGCTTAGCCTTGATGTTATCTCTATTTATAAGTTAGCGGTGCTCGACACCCACTAGATGCTCTGCATATAGAAGAGAGACCTACAAGTGCAGAACCGCAATCTGACTCCCATGCTCGGCCTGCGGCTTGACAAGCTTGTCGACCGCAGCCTGAAGCTGACCTTCGACTTCCCTCATCCTAGCGTTGTAATTCCCTGCCTTCCGGTTATGGATGTTGGCGTTTGAGATAATCTCTGCAAGATCTTCAACCCCAAGTGTAGACATTTTGGCCTCGGATGCAAGCACCTCTGCAGTCTTGAAGCAAATCTCTTCGGCCTCTTCACTAAAGGCTAGAGCTTTGCGGAAAAATCTTTGTGGTCGTGCAAGATTGGTCGTAGGCTTTCTTAGCAGACTCCTGAAGGGGCGGTATACAGCTCTTTGATGTGCTGAGGGAGATATTCGAACACAGCCGTGACTTGGATGTACTCGGAACTGATACCCACGTGTCCGCCCGGAAACTCGATCTTGTGCCGCACATCAGTCAAGTGTTCGACCTTCGTTCCATAGACTTCGGCAACAGTTCTAGCGATGCAGTCGAGAGCGACTATGCCCGGCTTGGAAACCTCACCGCAATGTCAGCAGACTAGGGTTCTTCTATGTCGTACACGAGCTTACCGTGGCCATCCATTTGCTCGTGCGCGGTCCAACGTGGCCGGGGTAGTCGGTGTCTTCGTAGTAGTGGAGAAAGGTGAGTCGGTCGCCTTCGGTGACGTCAATAGCTTCGGACGACATCTTGGACAGAGGTGGGGGCTTCCCGCAGGATCTTGGGGTGATGTGAGGCTGAGAAAACAGCGCGCACCTCTGAGGAATGTGGCCAGTTCTTGGTACTGAGAGTGCGTTGAGTTGATAATTCTGTGGAAGAAATGGGTGAGAGAAGAGACGAATAAGGAAGTACGGACCGTAGGTTTGCCTTATCTCGCTAGAAGTGAAGTGATGAAGCATTGTTTAATGATTGATCCCGGTAAAACTCCCTCGAGCTCCCCCATTCAGAATTAGGCCATTTCGAAGGAAACAGAAGAACTACGTCGAAACCCTCGCAGGTCTCTTTTACGTGCACAGACGTCAAGGAAGATTGAAGCAACTGCTGCTCAACTTTCTCAGCAGCTAAGGCAGCCCCAGCTGTACGCTTAACAGCATGTATTCCACTACCGGCCCAGTCCGCCATGCTGTTTCTCAGCTCAATCCACGTTCCGCCTTCAAAGCCGCAACGTGAGCCCGAACTTCTGCGCTGTTCAAAAGTTAGCTACTGACTGCTATATTTATGCTTATAATGCTTTGTGTAAGAGATGACTTACATGAGCGGTGCCATTTCTGGAAGTCCGTTTTCGGAGAGCTTGTTGATCCCCTCCTCGACATCAGCTAACCATTCGGCTAATGGTCTTCGCAATCCTGCCCTGAGTTCATCTCGCAGCTTCTCGGTTGTAGCCAGCATTGACACTTGCTTTTCCAATTCCTCAACCAACGATTTAGTCTCCGCTTTCGTCAGCTTGTAATGGTACACCTCAGCTCCGACTGTGACCTTCACATCACGCTCATCGTAAGTTCGGACACGGACTTCAAGCGTGACAGATAGGTCGTTGAGCATCGTAGAATACACCTCAGTCGCTAAACAATCGTCTACTACGACCTCAGAACTGGTGGAATCCTTCTTCTCGGCTGTCTCACTCTTATGTGCTTCATCCATCACCTTCAAGCAATGTCAGCGAATGAGCTCCTTAGTGTTGTTGCGTTGCATACTTTAGCTTCTGGCAGATTCTGACGCTGCATGTCACCGCCGTCGTCATTGGCGGCATGGTCACAGTGAGGGCCGGCTTTTGGGTTGACCTTGTCGAGATCGGTCGCTTGGGAAGACATGCTGAGAAGACGCGAATGCTACTCACAGAATCTGTAAAATGGTGAGAGGATGAGAGGCCGATCAGCGCGGCGCGGGAAGAATGTTTAGAAAGGCAGCATGGCTAAGGAGATACGGTTGATATAAAGGTAGCGTTAGAGAAAAGAAACCCCAAGTAAACTCCTAGGAGCATGTTTGTACTATCATGCCGACAGTACGCAAACGGGGTCAGTGCAGGAGTAGTTTGACGGTACGCGCTGCATATGTAGGAGACATTCGTGATCTTGTGGTTTGCCAATGGACCAGCAAAACAGCGAACTAAAGGTGTGTTTCACTGATGCAAAACTACACGAACGAACCAGTTGCAGCTCAGCTATGCTTGGAATGGAAACAGCGGATTTGCTACTGTACACCGTCTCCAAAGATACACCATCGCCGCGGTCATCCCGTGCACCATGACCACCTAGCACATCAACCGCTTATAGCTTGCTAATGAACAGGCGTGCCGCCATCAAACGGACCCTCTGCGGCAGGATGTACTTGCTGAACATGTAGACCAAGGTCGGGAGCAGGACGAAAGCGATGATGGTCTCATTGACGAAGAAGAAGGGGATAAGCTGCGGCATAGCGGCCTGGAGCGGGATCTGATCGTAAACCTCGGATTAGCCTATCTATACTTCTCCTCCACATCGAGTCTCTGAGATATACCATCGAGGTCGGCTTCTCGGCCTTCATTGGCGGGTTGGCCATGAAGAAAGACGACGGCATCGCCGGCTTGCCATTCTGCTTCGGCTGAAGCTGCGCTTGAGCAGCAACAGAGGACTTGGCCGCCTGGGTGCCGAATGACTTGATGAACTGAGGCCGGGCGGCACTCGCGGTGCGGAGGACGAGGGGCTGGGCCCGGGGGAGGAACCGGAGGGCGCGAGAGGCTGACATCGTGGGCACTGTGCAATTGAAGGTCAGGAAGTACTCTCAGGAAGCGATTGATGGGCCTGCGGCGTACAGTTGTGCGGTAGATGCGGTTCGGTGTCTGGGCTGGGGGTGGTGAGGTTCGGTCGAGCTCTGATGATGTTGCAAAGTCACGTGCACCGACGTGCCAAGACCGCCCAACCAGTTGAGGCTGAACTGCGTTTAATTTCAGACAGCAGCCGATGACACTTTCAGTATAACAACCATTGATGAATGGAGCCATTGCAAAGAGAGGGCGAGGTAGTCCGGCAGGCTACATGGGCTCATGGGGACAGACGGTTGGGATATCGGCTTGAATCGACAGTATCTCCCCACTTCCTCCCCGAATGCCTGTGATACGAGTGCCAATCAGTATCTCAAAGCGTTGCTGCAGGTTAGCAGATTGCTACGTTCCGGAACTGAGCCAGGCATTGGCATGCTACGACAGCTCTCTGCAAGACCGCTGATTGACCAAACTGAACTTGTGCCGGATAGCTCCGCCGTGCATTTGCCTATGAAACACTTCCGTCTTGTTACGCAAGCTTCGCAGAATCAAGCAGATGTCCAGTTGCCTTTCAAAGTCTGTAATATAGGAATGACACATCTTTAGGATTAATGTACCTCAATTAACTCCAGCTTTCCTCTCAACTCATAAAGTTATTCTCAAAAGTTGATCACAAGGAACGACACACAAAGAAATCTATATAACCTCGCTCCAAGATTGTTCTTTCATTACTTACGAACAAACATTGTACACCTCTCCAATGTTCTCGAAGTCTTTCAGGTCGATCTGCATTGTCCGCCTCGGACACTCGCCAAATCTGCGCTTAGGATAACTCGCCAACTCCGACGAGTCTCAACATGTGCCAAATTCTCGGGGTCTGCACAGCAATCACGCAGACTTTTCAGACGGGGAGAAAAATGACATGACGTGGTACCACTATGCAACTGGCCAAGCGAAACGCATACGAAGGACAGATCCTGTTCTCTCAACCGGACATCTCTAATCAACAATTTCTAGAAATCCTGCAGACCTATCAGCGAGAGTCAAAGCCGATTCAAGA
This sequence comes from Coniosporium apollinis CBS 100218, assembly GCF_000281105.1. Classification (NCBI taxonomy): domain Eukaryota; kingdom Fungi; phylum Ascomycota; class Dothideomycetes; genus Coniosporium; species Coniosporium apollinis. Next base: position 466,520 of record NW_006913272.1, read on the forward strand.
CGTTTACAACTTCTACCGCGACCTAAACTGTACTCCATACTCTATGCAGTACATCACCGGCACAGATCCATTCAACGAAAATCCGGGGGAAGACATGCTGTTCTTCGGCCCACAATCCGATACCCCAACGTGGCTGTCGCTTACCGATTAACCGGACAGGATCTCACGATGTTCAAAGAGGATGTGATGTATGCTGGAAGCGCCTATGGCTGCCCGACCTGGATTGATGGCAAACGAACGCCAGCTTCAACGAGCGAGTCGGGAAGCTCCAAACACTCAAACGAGCATCAGAGCAGTTGGTATTCTTATATAAGAACGCACAGCAACACATTCTATACTTTTTCAGCAATTACGAAGCGCAAGCTCGACGCCGAGATCCATCCCGTTGTGCGGCTTCCGTGACCTGTGAAAGCACCCGAATATGGAAAGCGTTATTGGTTGTGACAACCGCCGAGAGTCTGAGCATTTATAGCCGCAAGACATAGAGCGGGCAGCGCAAGCCGAATGGAACGGGTCAGTCAAGCATGTGCTGAAGGAGAAGGTTTCGGTGAGGCGGAGCTATCAATGCAGTAGACTGAGTCTGGCCGTTCCGAAGAATGCGATCCGGAGTGGAGCCCAGCCTGCGACAGTCGAACATGGCAAAACTGACAGAGACCGTGTGAAAAGCGGTGTATACCAAACCAACGTCGAGCGGGCCGATCTGCACGCAGCAATTACCATCCGTCACTGGGGCCGTCCCGTCCTGTGAAAAGTCAGTTTACGGCCATGTTCTTACACCCGATTGGGGCTACAGACGAGGAGAGACGTGAAAGTTGGCCGGTTGCCGCCTGGAGACTCGGAGGTGAAGCAGCTCGGATGCAGTACAAACATCTCTTCCTTCCTTTTCCATTCTCGCAACTTGTTTCCGCAGCTTCGCTCTCCTCAAAGCCACACGGATACCAAGATGTCTGGCTTCGCCAGAGAAATCCGCGCACACGAGTTCCGAGAGATGCAGATAGACTTTGCTCGTCTAGTGGGCCTCGAATATCCAGATGAGGCGCGTCAACGGTCATGGGCACACAGGAATTTTCGTGTCATCTGTTCTCAGCTCTACGAGCAGAAATTCTTTCCACACCAGTACTTCGAATACCACGACTGGATGGACTTCTCTCAGATGGAGCTCAGGAAGGACTTGATGTCTCGCTACAAGCTCTTGGAAGTACTTGTGAGTTTCCAAACCTCCGCATCTAATCTAACGCCAATCTTGCTAACAGAACCGCGAAAGGAAATCTGTTATTCCCAGCTTCTACAAAGATACGGCGCCGAGAAGACATCCCTCGCAGTGCCGCAGTGGCTCGAGAAGACGACACAAGAATCCACTTACCGGCTTGTGTTCTGCTTACCTTCGGATGTGCAATCCTTCTCACGTATATCTTCCTCACCTGTTCGGATACGCTTTGCTCTAACTGGTATTCAGAACTCTGGGAGCCGAAGAAGGAACTGACTATCCGGAAGCGGACGGATCATCCAACGCCTGAATGGGATAGGAGATCGTCAGTCGAAGCGTCGTCTTCCAGAGTCGAAGACTGGGCACGGTTCGCACGTGCGGAGGAAGGATCTCATAACGACAGGATGAGGGAGATGTGGGACACGGGCGATGAGGCCGATACGGAGCGCGACAACGATTGGGACTTGTTGAAGGACTGGAATGTCGAAGAACTGTGAGGATCAGTACTTTCAATCTAAGATGCGGATAGATTACCCCTCGTTGCTAGAGTTCCTGATGGTCCTGCAACATGCGAGCAGAATGTGATATTTGGATAAGGTGGAGGCATCCGAGCAACAAACTGAGTTTGGCCGTGCTAAAGAACGAACAGTTAACGGAGCCAACCTGCTGTATTCGAAGAAGACAGGATCAAGGGATGCCATCCCATGTGTACCGCCAATCATCATTCGCCGTCAGGACCGAGGATTCGTCGTGTAAGATCAATTCACAGCAACCCTTCTGTGCCTGGTTGGTGCCCGGACAAGGGAACATAGAAAGATGTGAATGGCGACCGGTTGCCATCTCACAACGCGAGGGTGAAGCAGCCCAAGGGGAGTATAAACAACTCGTCCTGTTCAACTAAGCTCAACAACTCAACTGCAATCTTTCTTTTCCCCAAAAAGTCCAACCTGTATCAAGATGCGACACGACTCGAACCGACTCGCGCGCGACTTCCAAGACTTACAAACGGATTACGCCCGTCTCTATGGTATCGAAAGTGCCGACCAGACCCGCAGGCAACTATGGATACTCAAATCCTACCACGCGATAACATCTCAGCTCTATGCGCGAGACTTTCTTCCACACGCCTGTTTTGAGTGGGAAGACTGGATGGAACGTAGCCGTATCGAGCTTCGGGAGGGGATGATATCACGACGTAAGCTCTGGGACGCAATGGTGAGCTTCCTCGTTTACCTTCGCGTATGCTGTCCGATGAGCGTTCTTGCTAACAATGTTCATCAGGTGGCATGCTACGAGAGACTCAGCAACAAGTACGGTTTTTGGAAGACCATCGCCGCTACACCAGAGCTGTTGGAGCGCGTGGAGGAAGGGACATCGTTATGGAGGCTTGTGTTTCGTGTACCTGTCCACGCCGATAGCTACGACGTCGGTATGTTATCCCTGACGCCTCTTGCTTCCGCTCTTACTGACTTGCCAGAAATCTGGGAGCCGAAGACACCGTTAACTGTCCAGAAGCCACTGAACCCTCCACCGCCCAACCGGTGGGATAGCCAGTACGATGAAGCGTGGAGAGCTCGACACGGAGGTTTGATGAGGCTCTTGAGGATCGAAGAAACGGAAGCCAACAGGGACTCTTCGGTGGAGACGTTGAGTCAGACTGCGGACGGCGATGTCAACGATCCCGAGGGATGGGAATTGCTGGAGCACTGGGACATTGAGGCGATATGAGCAGCAGCATTGTCAAAATCAAGTGCTGTCAGCCATCGTTCTATCACAAGGCTAGTCTTCATCTTCGACGGCTATGAGTTACGCATAACAACTGTCCGTAATAAGGAACACTGAGGTTGAATATGCTCAGTGCGCTCAGTCCTTTAAGATGGCTGTATTCATAATTGTAAAGAAGCGATGCAAAGATTATTCCAAGATTTCTGAATCCCGAAGTTGTGATGGTGACCTGCGACGCTGAGTACCTTAAGAAGCGAACGTATTCAGTAGCTCAATGATCATCGAGGCAGCTTTCGCCTGATGTAATCTCGTTCAACGTTCAGAGTTATCATTCCATACAATGGTGTGTTCAGTCACGTGACAATACTTGCTGCCGTCGCAACTTTACTCGAGCACCCCGTGCCAGATTACCGCGTCTCTCCGTCAACCTGAAATGGTGGCTCTCCCAAAGCCCGCTTACTTTTGCTCAGCCTTGTCGGCCTCATTGTTGTTTTCATTCTCGCACTAAACCATTGTCTGCAAACACAGTTTCTCTCATGTCCTCAAGTTTAAACTGTCTAGTTCCTAGGAATTAGAGTTTTGCTTGGCAATAATCCACCAAAATGGCATATCTTGATGACTTCTCGTTCAATACGTATCTACCACGTTGCAAGTTCGAAGCTCGGGACAACATGAGCTTGGAGATCCTGAACTATGAGGCAAATGATCCTTGTTGCTGTCAGTTGGGCAGGCGGGAAGCTGACATTGCTAAGAGCGGCGCTGCAAGCACAGTCATCAAAGACGAGGCTCTTCCTCATGAGGAATTTCACGACTGGCTCCATCAACAAGTGAGGGGACTCCGAACGTGGAATTGACACTCTTTCTGATTTCTTCCTGCTTTCCAGGGCAGGCATACTCTACCTGTCGATACTGAAGGGAAGACACCAAGCGGAGGACTACGTCTATTGTAAGCCCTGTCCCAAGTGATTTATTCCGTTGAAGTTGACTCGCGGAGGTACCAACGCTGGGAGAAAGAGGATCAAACTTCATTACGTGTTCCGTTTGCCAAAGATGCCTTCCTTGCTATGATCGAGGCCCTCAAGCTTCCAAAGATATTCCTAGAGTCTTACCAGTCGGCAGGGGGCATGTGCCACGTCAACGCAAGAATAACTGGTGAGTCAAGCGTGAATGGAGATTTAGTACATTATACTGACTGAACAGAAATCGTAATCCAGACTATAAATGGGCGAATTAGTTTCTGGACCCTTGCACTATCGTATGATCCCAAGACTGGCATAACGAGTGGATTCCTTGGTATGACTGATTACCATGGTGCGTTGTGTTCCACTAGGTTCTCTCTTTCTTCTCGTGTTCTCCGCGTGTTTTAATACATCGGGTAGGGCTCGGAGAAGGAGCACTCTCAACGGTTCTCAGCTGTGCCAAGCGAGCAGCCCGCCTTGCCTCCCATCCACTCTTCTTGCCGACAATGATGCTTGTCAATCAAATCCTACTTACATCCGTGCAGAGTAGATTGCTGCTCGGAATGATTTTGGAGGTTGAAAAGGCAACGGGTGCACTTGGAGGCGACTTCGACGATGACGGGATCCTTGCCGGAAATGGCCTCGAAGAAGCACATCGAAAAATTGTTGAGGTTGACGCACACCTTTCAGGCGGATTCTTAGATTTTGAGCTGAGGCTTCTGGCATGTCTCCGACAGTCTTTTGAGCCAGGCGAATACCACTTGTTCTTCGGCCCGGAATTCCGGCGAGATCATGGAGAACTGCAGGCAATGGTCGACTTCCATACTGAAATGTCCCACGGGCATGAGGACGCGCGCAAGAGTTACTCTCGAAGGCTTGATTTGCAACTAAAGATTGTCAGTATACTAGCCCGACCTCTTCAGTAAACCATGTGCTAAGAGGATCAACAGCTATATAATCTCATTGCACAGCGCGACAGCCGAATCCAACATTCTGTAGCATATGACTCTCGCCGTATCGCCGCAGCAAGCAAACGCGATAGTTCCTCGATGCAGACCATTGCCCTGTTGACTATTGTATTCCTGCCCGCAACAGCGGTTGCCGCAATATTCAGCATGTCGCCCTTCTTTATTGCTGAGTCCGGAGGGCGCATGGCCGTGTCCGCCGAATTCTGGATCTATTGGGCGGTCTGTATCCCGCTGACTCTCCTTGTGGTTCTGATTTGGTACCTATGGTTCCGGAGAACAAGAGAAAGGTACCGCGTCGAGGACAAGGAGATGGGAGACAGTCAGGAAGGTTTAATCCCAGGCTCGAGAAAAGAGAAATGATTCCCGCATGCATCGAGTGGGAGCATTGCCGCCGGATTGCGAAGCATTTCAAAGGATGCGGAGTTCAGAGGCAAAAATCGATCTCGGTAATATCAATCCCGTTGCATATACACAAGCAGCCCCAGCAATTTGTATCTCCCCATCGCTTGCAACATGGCATTGGAGGAACTACATCCACAGTCTTAAACTAGCACTACAGCGAACCCAGCCATCCGACATGGGCTCAGTCGGTTGACTTACCTTACTCGGAGGCCTGACGGTCATCGCCTTGGCCACCATCGAATCTCTTGCGAGGTTTCTGTTTCGCATCCATCAAGTAACACTCACGATCCTGTATCACACACTACGATGCTATTCGTGACAGGCGGATCCACCCGCCGAGTATCCTCGGACAGAGCGGCTGAGGGTTGGAGATTGCTGGTGTTGAAGCTTATCCTGGTGGGTTACCGAATGTAAGCGAAGTTGATGTCCGAGCAGAAGCATAGGCTTTTTCCGTAAGAGCGGAACGAAGTCACTATTGATGCAATGGCAAAGCACATCTCGGTTCTGTCAGAGCATCAGGCAACGTTGGCAATCATCACACGCATCAGTTCACACATTAGAAGGCACCAAATCAGCCAATAACTTCATCTTCATTGTCTCCTACCCCAACCCCAAGCGTCACCCACTAGATATTACTAAATAGCCACAGCACGAAAGCCGAATGTACACGAGCCGGCCATCGAAACACCGCGCTCAAGTCATGCAAACAGATGACCCATCACATTGAACACACTACTGCCTTTACAAGAACAGAGCAGCGATGGCACCAGCGCCAACAAGCGCACCAGCCTTGATGTGGCTGGCAGCGCCGGTGAACTGGGCCGGGGTGGAGGGCTTGACTGGGGAGCTGCATAACAATTAGCCTCACTCTCTCACACATCTCCAACAAGAACAGAAAACTTACCCAGTGCCGCTAGGAACATAGTAAGAGCCAGTGCCAGACGGGTAAGCCGGGCAGCCAGGGGAACCCGGGTGGCAAGCCGGAGCAGAGCCAGTCGGGTAGGCCGGGGCGGAGCTGCTAGCGACTGGCGGGCAGCCGTACGAGCCGGGGTGGCAGGCCGGGGCGGTGCCGGTCGGGTGTGCGGGCGGGCAGCCGGGGGAACCTGGGTGGCAGGCAGAGGCAGAGCTGCTGGCAACTGGCGGGCAGCCCGGGGTGCCCGGGTGGCAGGCACGGCTGGAGCTGGATGGCGAAGCCGGGTGCGAGCTGCTAGCCACGGGCGGGCAGCCTGGGCTACCTGGGTGGCAGTAGGCAGAGCTGCTGGCGACTGGTGGGCAGCCGGGGGAGCCCGGGTGGCAGGCTGCGGAGCTCGACTCCTTGGGGTAGCCGGCGCTGCTTGGGTGGTACGGCATGGAGCTGGACGGGTGGGCGGCCGGGGTGGTGGTCACCGGGCAGACGGTGGTCGAGACCGGGATGGTGACAGTCTTGACGACGGTGCTGCCGGCGGGGCAGCTCGGGACGTGGGCGCCGCACGAGGTGATGGTCACCATCGAGGTGGCGTAGATGGTGCTGGTCGTCATCTCAACGGCAGAGGAGGTCGCCTTGTGGTCTGCGGTCGAGGAGGCGGACACTGGGTAGCTGGAGGCGCTGGGCATCGACGTGGACTTGCCCGGGCAGCTGGAGACCTTGGAGATGTCAGCATGCGGGCCGGTTTGGATTAGGGGGTGAGAAGATGTTTACATTAGGGCCGCACGAGGTGACGGTGACAACGTCGGTCTGCCAGACGGTCTTGTCAGGGTTGGGCAGGGCCATGGCACCCGCGAAGAGAGCAGCGGCGACGAAGGAACGCATTTTGGCTGATTTGTAGGGATGTTACTTGAAAAGCAAGATATTAAGTAAGAGAGAGTGTATTAGTTGGCTATAGATGTTCAAAGAACGGACGACCGAAGTCAAAGATTGATGCTGGAGACCGAAGTACTGGTGCTTGAGCTGTAGAATGCGAGTGAGGAAGGAAAGAGCAGTACCTATCTATATGGAGGGGAGATTAAGGTGCCGGGGCCACCATTTGGCAGCGTGGTCCGGCCATAACATGCTCGTAAAGGGGACATGGAGCCGGCCTGCCAGCATGACAGAGGCCGTCAAGCCTTTTCCGGACTCGGTTTGACACCTCCCGCTCCGGGCTGCGCTAATGCAGGTACGAGACGATCCCACCTTTCGGCACCCCTGATCTAGTCTTCGCAGGGCAGTCCAGTTGAACGCCTCGTCTATTCGATACCGGCGCGAGCGCTCGCCGCCGCAGGATCCGATTGACTGTGAACGGCAGCCAGGAACCTCTGCACAGATCGCGCTTACTGGCCAGATTAACCCGTGATTTCCGCCTCTTTTGCCAGGTGACCTCAGCGCACCGAACGCCTGTCTTAATGAGAAGCAACAATTTTAGACTCAGCTCCAGCCCAGACGAGATGGCCGTTACAATGGCGGTCGGCGACATCCAGTATTGGCTGTCAAAGCTTGGGTCAGGGGCAGCCTGACATGCGGAGATCGATGCAACCGCGCAGCAACGGCATCATCCACAGTTGGCGAACGGTTTAGATGCAAGGTCTGACGCCTCATCTTACTCCCGACAGCCGGTCTTGGTCTGTACATCAGAACCTTGTCTTGCTGTTGCACCGCAGACCGAGATCCAAGGCCCTGGAGGACTGCACAGCCTGGACTGGGAATCTGTTTGTTGTGCTCACCTCACCTCATCAGCAGGTGGGTTTGCTTTGATTGTTTCCCGAGAGTTCAAGATCTGATTCGTTGAATTGATTGTCCCCAGTCTATCGATTGTGACTCTCGTTCATCCAAGCGCCGTCGTAGCGTGCCGCGCTAGGTGTGGAGATTTGATGCTCGCTTTTGGACTTGGGGAACTCATCAAAGCTGCGGTGCGGTTTCCATTTTTGCACACGAGATTAATTTCTTTTGTTGCTGCAATTTGGATGATTCGCCCAAGGTTCTCCGCATCTGCCTCAATGCATTGAAAAGGCGGGGTGGAGTGTGAACTGGCTGCCAGACCAGAACTCCCATCTCATCTCTTGGATTCGTGTAATGTCACGTGATGTTCGCGTGCCCTCACGGGAATGGGGATCGTGAGATCCACGGCATGGCTCATCTCGTGGCCACGCACAAATCCGCTCTGCAGCACCTCATTTTTGGTCCAGTCACTCCACACTTGCTCTCTGCATCTGCGTCGTCCGGCTAGACGACAGGGGACTGGCAGCTGCTGTCGATAGAGCGGTCTCGATAAGCGTGAGCATAGTTACGGGGTTGCTGTGAGGCTGGAAGGTCCGATTGCAGCTGTTCATACTAGTACTCCTCGACAGCAGCGTCCGGCTGCAGATTCATCTGTCTATGACCAGGACCTGTTCATAACTAAAGAAGTCGTACAGCGTAAGGGTGCAGCTTTTCGTCTCTGAAAGACAACGCGTCTCAAGTCGTTTCCTTTATCATGTTGCTGTCGTTCATGGTCATGAGGCGCGTCTGGATTCGTCCACGAACATGGTTATTTTCCTCTTCGGCTCTTCGCTCTATGTACCATGGCGATCCAGTTTCGTCTCTCTTAAAGACGGATTCGCACTTGAATCCCTGTGGCCAGGTTGCGGGATGCCTTTTATCAGTCCTTCGGTTATCTCATTTCGATTCTTAGTCATGGCATATCAGATAGTCGAAAGCAGTAACAGCTCGGTATGAGGAGCGTTAGCGAGACCAAGTCCTTCTCCGAAATGTTTGATCCGCACCCTCGCTTTGTACCGCATATCAAGCATCCCTCGACGAAAAGCCCTGTATCTGGGCATAAAACAGTCAGGCGCAAGAACGACTTGAATTCCTGCGGTGTGCATCAACATCGTCTGTGCTGGCATTTATTCGAGGCACACCGCTGCATGATCCTGCAACGCTCCAACCCTAAGAAGAGTCGAGTTTCTCCGATATGCCGCGCTCTTGAGGAAAGCCACATTCTATACACATGTCGAAGGGCGCGCTGGCTCCTATCAACTATACACATAATCAGCACGCTGGTGCATTTCCGGTTCTTCGAGCTTACACACTGACAATATTGGAAGACACGACATTCACCGCCCGCTGATGCATGTTCGCCCATACTCAGAAGTAATGGGTGACAAACCCACCGATGTCTTCGAGGTTATCCTACTTGTAGCAGCAGCTTAGCTTACGACTTGTTCCACGACAAATCTCAGTTGTTTTCACGGCCAAAGTCAGGGTTTGTACTTCCATGCACTAATTGCTTTAAGCTCATTGGAAAGCCGCTGACGCTAAGTTCCTTCCAACACAAAGGTCCCAAAAGCCTGTGTCCAGAAGGTTTCGCCAACTATGCATCCAAGAGCAGAATATGCCACCAGGATGACCCAAAGGCCCGGCCGCAGCTGCCCAAAGAAGAAAGAAGCCAGAAGCCGTCGTCTGCGCTCAGGGAGCCAGTAGCCGCAACGACCAACGCCGCGCCATGCTCGTCCGTGTAGGCGCCAGTGAGCTGTAATCCAGTCTCAGACAGGATCCGAAACCTCCCAAGGAAGACCAAAGGAGACGCAACCAAACCCAGCCGGTACCATTAGCGCGCCAACTCCGCACGCTAACCAAAAGCCCTCTTCATCCAGCTATCCAACCTCCTCAACCCAGCCCTCGTCCCCAGCCTCAGCTTCCAGACCCAGACCATCGCCGCCGATGCTACCCTTCCGACACCGCAGCGCAGCCCTCATCCTAATCCCCTCCTCCTCCCTCTCCAAACTCTTGACCTCATGCGCCAGCTCCATTTTCTCAAAGTTGACGTCATGCTGCTGAGCCTTGGGCCAGTTCTGGTGAATCGAGCAGCGTTTACGCGGGCAGGGGGGCGGGTATTCCCTGTCATCCACATCCCCCTCCCTATGGCCATCAATGTCCATCTTATCTCCCTCCTTCGCCTCCCCATCCTCGTCTCCTCCTTCGCCATCAAGGCCGCCGGAGCTGGCGCCAACAGCCCCCTCCAAAGTCCCCAAGCCCAACGCAACCCTCCCCTCCCGACTCCTGCGCCAGCGATCCAGCTCGCCCTCGCTCCACGCAAGACGCGCGTCGTAGCCGCAGAAGTCTTTACCCTTTACACCTTCCCGTTCCGCTTCTCTGGCCGCCTGGTCCCGCACGAGTGCCACGAAGCGGTCGCGGTCCGCGAGCAGGAGCCGTCGCTCCTTGAGCTGCTCCTTGCGGGCGCTGATTTGCTGGATGCGGGCTGTTTCCGCGGGGTTCAGGGTGTAGGACTGGGAGGAGGCGGAGTGGTCGGCTGGGAGGGGCTGGAGCGCGTCAGCCGGGAAGCTGGTCTTCTCTGGCGAGGCGGTGGCAGGGGGGCTGAGGACGCCGTCGCCGAGTTTGCGGAACGCGGCCACGTCTGCCGCTGTCGTAGCTAGAGCTTTTAGTTCGCGGCCGCGCAGGACGCCGCCGATGCGGACGAGGTCGTTGGCGTCTTCTACCGCTTCTTCGTCGTCGGTGGTGGGCGCGTTGTGGAAGTTGTCCGTCAGATTCGCTTTCCGTCGCGCGGCTTTCCGCCCCTTTATATCGGCAGCGCCATCCAAGCTCTGCATCCCGGCCTTCGCACGCATAAACTCAACCCCACAAGCATCACTGCAATACTTGCTCTCCCTGCCCCTCGCCAACCTCGCCGGTCTTCTACACCCCGTGTTGCGACACATAGGCAACCACGTCGTGACGCCCTTGCCGCGGCTCTCGCACCCAGGACAGATATACTTATCAATCACCTTGCTGTTCTCCTCGTCCATGTTAACGCACCGCCCGTGGTACCAGTCCTCGCACCCGCCGTCGCATGCGATCATCCACGTGTGGTCGTCCGGCTTGCGGCAGATGCAGAAGACTTCGCTGTCGGAGCCCATGGCGTCGGCGTCGGCGTCGGAGGAGGCGCCGGCGTGGGAAGGGTGCGAAGAGGGTGCGGGAGAGGGCGCGGTGGTTGAGCGGGGCGCGGGGGAGGAGCCGAGGGCGGGGGTGCCGGATTGGCTGCCTTTGAGCGCCTTTGGGGCGGCCTTTTTGGAGGTCTGTGAGGCCGGCGTGCCGGAGCGATGGAGTGCGGCGGTGGCGGCGGTCTCGGGCGAGATCTTGCGTTTTTTGGCCGCGGGCTTCTTCGCGACGCCCTTTTTTGTGGCGGCCGCGGAGGCTTTGGGCGCGGGACGTTTGCGCGAGGGCGCGGTGGGTTTGGCGGGCTCGGCGACGGTGGCGGGGGGAGATGTGGCGGAGTTGTCGCGACTTGCGCCGCGCAGGCCGTGCTCGTTTTTCAGCTCCGCGACGGCTTTGAGAGTCTCGGGATCGAGTGTGGGGTCTGCGACTGACTTTGTGCGCTCGCGCGGCATGGCGGGGTCGTGGGGTTTGGGCTCGGGTGGGGTGTGTGTGGTCTCGGCCTTGATCCAAGATGACGGTGAAGGCTCGGGTGGTCGTGGGATTGGATCTTGGGCGTTGGCTGCCGCATGAATGTCGATGTCGGGCCCGGTTGACGTCTGGCGGATCTGGGTTATGGTAGGTTCGTCGCGGATGTAGTCGGGCTCCCGATGTTGCGCGACATAGTCCATTTGAGAGATGTCGTTTTGCGCAGTGTAGTTTGCCGGCGGTGAGAGGATGCGCGAGGCGTCGTGCCCGTAAGGACCGAAGTTCTGGTGCTGTCGCTCGTCGATCATGTTGTTCAGTGCGCCGGTGAGAGACTGGATGGGCGCAAGTCGTGGTGGAGGTGAAGATCTTGACGCCATGGACTGTCGCCGTTGTTCTTCGGGCGATTTGGAGCCGTGATGGTACTGGTCTAGAGTTGGCGAGCGCATTGTGCCGTCGGTCGGCGGTGAAGGTTCGACGGGCGTCGCTGGCACCCCATACGCACTCATGCGGCGCGCGTCTGAATATGATGTGGGCGATGAACGGCGATCGTGATGCGGGTCGTAGGAGAGGCCGTTACTGTGTGGGTAAGAGGTTGACAGTGGCGCGCCGTTCGCCAGCGCAGTGAGGGCGTTGGCGGCTTCGTAGATTGTTGTCGCAGGCGCGTAGGCGTTGTTGTAGGCAGGCGGTTGCATCGAAGAAAGCGCTGCTCGCGTGTCTGACGTCTGCGACGACGGTGAACTGTCCTTGCGCGCTGGCGACGACGGATCAGAGGCCGGCGCAGGATTAAGAAGTTCTGAAAGCTTAAAAGCCATGGCTGGTGCAGGATCGCTCCGGTCGCGAGAGGCGGAAGCAAGAAGAGCAGCCTAACAGCGAGATATTCTCATGCTGAACGAAAAAGAAGAGTGTGAGCGTGGAGTCTGGATCAGTGGGCGCGTTGTTGTGTGTGAGAGAGTGAGTTGCAAGTGGGTGGTGATGGAGGAGAATCGAAAGATCGACGGAGGCGGAGGTTTGCGGCGGGTGGACCGTGCACTTTCGCTTTGGCCTTTGTCCACGAAATGCTTGGGAAGCCTCCCAGCTTTCCCCCTCACCTGGGCAGCTTGCCCGCATTTGCATCGCCTATCGGGATCCTTCAGCCATCCAGCGCCGCCCGCCGCCCCTCTTCACGGCTGCCGAACTTCTTCTCTACACTACTTCTTCCATGTAGCTGACATCTCGCTGAGTGCGCGTGCAGTCGACAGCGTGTGGACAGCACCCTGGACAGCCACCATGTTACAAGAGACCAGCACGCGAAAGCCGACATCCGTCATCGATCGATGCCTTAACGCCTGACACCTGAACGCTTGACAGATCCCAGAGATAAACCCTTAGCCTCAATACTCCAAGGGCTCCACCGCTCATCCATCATCATCGTCGCCCCTCCTCGGCCTACCACGCCCTCTCCCCTCCGCTGGCGTGCTATTGGCCGTGCTACTGGCCTTCGCAGCCGCCGCCCGGTTCCGCTCTCCCAACCCCAAGCTCCGCTCAATCCGCTTTTCAAGCTCCTCCGTCGCGCCCTCCCCATACACCGTTCGCACCAGTCCCGCAACACCCTGCTCGCCCACCTCGACCTTCCCTCTAGGGCCTACCATATATTCCACAATTTCCTCTCCACCTGATGTGTCCTTGTTCCGCACTATATAGCCCTCCTTAATCAGACGGTTCAGGAGTTTTTCCGTCTTGTCGACAGGCGTGGTTTGGTCCGCGTTCGTGCGCTTGAGGTAGCGCTCGAGCTTCTCTTCCGGTAGTTGTCCGCCGGCGAGGTAGATGACTGAGATGATGAAGGTGTAGAGAGCGACGTAGGCGCTTTCGGTTGCGGTGGTCGGGATGCGGGGCGGAGGGAGGATGGCGGGGGTGCGGAATTTGGCGGGGAGCGTGCTGGTCAGGACCCAGGCGTTGCTGCTCGTGGCGGCTTTTTCGGTCTTTTGTGCCGCTGGAGGTGCTGTGTTAGCGTCGTCGCTATACATCAGGTATTGAGAAGTCGGTACCTCTTCGCTGTTGAAGCGTGACCTTCTCCTTCAGCGGCAGCTCCGTCATCTCCATCCCGAACGTTGCTCTTAACTGCAACTGCGCTTCCTGGAAGACAGCCTTGAACTGTCGCCCGTGCGTGCCCAGCACTACCGCACCCGTCAGCCATGCCTTCCTCGTGAATCTCCGTAGAAGATAACCCACCCTTCGCGCTGATGTCTGCCCTCCTGATCGGCTGCCTCGCATACTCGCACGCCAGCGCGAACCGCACCATCTTCTTCACCATCTGCTCCAGGCTCGCGTCGCCTTGGGTTTCTTCGTCTCCATCGACGAAGTCGCCTGCGTCTGATGCGGGGGAAGGTCGTCGTCGCTGTCGCTGGGTTGCTGTGGTCGGGGTGTCGTCTTGGGAGTCTTCTGACGCTTCGTCGTCTGCGGTGGGCTGCGGGTATGGTTAGCTGAGGTGTGGTGGATTGGTGAGCGAGAGCTTACGGCGCGGCGCTTGCGGATGAGTGGCATATTCGTGTAAGGCGGAGGATTAATGGTTGTAGCGGTTCTCTTCAAGATAGGTATGTTTACTGTGTTACCAAAGACGACCACTCAAGTTATTGTCGTGATTGTGGGGCACGCGTTCAGACGCGACGGATTTCTTAGTGGTCGCAGAGCCGCAATTCCCGATCGTACCACCGACATGAACTCAGGATATTGTGGGTACGAGGCGGGGCTCCAAAAGTCATGCTCGGTGTTTTCACTGGTCTTTGGCGCAGAGACCCAGCATAACTTTTGGAGCCCCGCCTCGGTACCTAGACTGATGGGCCTCAAACATCCGTTATAAAGCCGAAACATCCTGCATGTTTCCATACGTCTACTACCCATAGATTGCATGTTTCAAAGCCCCTCCATTCTCTGCAGATAGCTGCGAGTGGGGGCCGATTTGTATAACCTGTCTCCGCAACCTTGGAGTACAGAGGCGGCTCCGTATCGCAAGCTATCGTGAGTTCCCTTCCGTACATCGACGGAACAGCGACGAGCGCAACGCCATCTTATGGCAACGTGCAGAAGGGCGCAGCAGTGATTTGTTAGCTAGGATTTAGCCCAAGATTGTAATTCACCCTTTTAACAGTAGACACACCGGGTTGACACTGCGCGCCCACAGCAAAACTATCTTTCCGATACAGTACATCTTCCGTTGCCATCAAGCAGCCACCTACGACCAACGGCCCAGCTGTATGGATGCGACCGTTCGCCCTGCGTGAGAGATCACATCGCGGGTGCCTTCTAATATGGTTCTTCCTTTCTGCCCTTTCAAGTTACACGTCTTCTCGCTCTCCCACCCTCTAGTCCTTTGACCACGTTCTACAACATCTTCTCCAGTCACCTAATCTATTAGTACCAATCATGAACCGCTATCTCTTCCTCCTTTTCTCTACTGTGTCATCTCTTCTCCCCGTCGCAAGCGCCTGCACACCCACGAACACCTCCACCAACTCCGGCTTCATCATCGGCACAGACGGGCCCGCCGACCCGGCCACCCTAGGATACACACTCAACCACGTCGCGCTCCAAGTGCGCAACATCACGGCAACGCGGTGCTTCTACGGCGAAGTACTCGGCTTCCGCCACATCTTCACGTTCGCGGAGTCGGAGAACTATACCATCACTTATATGGGCTACCCGTCCGGCGGGAAGAACGGCACGGGCTTCCAGACGGGTGAGGAGATGCTGAGGGAGCAGCGGAATACGGAGGGGTTGATCGAGTTTATATGGGCGAGGGTTTGTACGCGTCTTGTTGCTCGTCTTGTTCTGGCCCCTTGCTACGTGGATGCGCTCTTCCAGACTGCGAGAGACCCTCAGTTAGTGCGGCCTGAGCTGATTGTAGTAAAGGACGCCCCGGAGGTCAATTCCCGCACCAATGGGTTTAGTCACCTCGGTCTCGTGGTCCCGGACATTCTGGCCCTGCAGGCCCGCTTGGATGCTTACAATGTGCCTATCTTGAAGAGAATTGGTCAGAACGCGACACAAGATCTCGGTATCTACTATGGAATCCGAGCGCAGGGTTCGGCTCTGTCGCCAAGTCTAAATGCGCTGTTTCGCGGGTTCGTGCTAGCCACGGATCCGGATGGGTATCTGCTCGAGATCCAGGAGCAGACCTAGTCACCTAACCCTGCAAGCATTGATGTTTGGCTGAGGGAGATGGAGCCGATATTTTGTTTAATGGAACGACAGTATACGTCCTGCTCTTGTTGGCGGATAGCTATCTACCGTATCGGCGAATGCCATATTCGTATTACGGTCAAATTTGCTCAGAGCATCGATAAGCCTCAGCTGCTGGTTTGTATACAAGAGATTGCGGTCCGTAATCTATCAGTATCTTAAACCTATGGAGCGCAACTTCGACACTTGATCTTAGCACGGAATTAGGCATACGGACGCACTTCACAGCGAAGCAAGGCGCCCCAACGACCTCCGCGCTGCAGCTTCGCCGCGCACCAGTGTGATTGCGGCTCGCGACATCCGAGAGTATTCTCGGTCGTTTCACAATAACGACAGATACCACCCTCGAGTGTCAGAGAAGGCCATTGCCACTTCCCTCAGGTTCTTCGCTGTTGGCCTAGCCGGACATCGTTACGATTACTGCGCAGTATATCCGCCATCGACGGGCAGCGGGACACCAGTCACCCACGCTGCATCCTCACTTGCCAAGAAGACTGCGGCACGAGCGACATCTCGAGGCTCGCCGAGGCGGCCCCATGGGTGATGTGCAGTAAGATGATCTTGCGTGGCTTTATCGTCCGTGAGCAGCTTGATCATGGCGCTGTTCACGACTGCAGTTCCAGCCAGTCAGCCATGTATTGACCCCGGCTCAGATGCAGGTTTTGCTATCAAGGAAAACTCACATCCTGGACAGAGGCAGTTGCAGTGGATCTTGTGCGGCGCGTACTCGAGCGCGATGGACTTGGTCATCAGTACAACGGAACCCTTTGAGGCTGCATAAGCGGCTACAACTCTCGTCAGCAACTTGGAAAGTCGAGTGCCTCTTCGTGCAGCACTAGAACCTGGGACTCAAAACGGGCATTACATACTGGCTCCCGCGAACCCAACCAACCCAAGCATGCTCGCTGTGTTCACGATCCAACCTCTGCCACTATGCGTTAGCTGCGAACGCGGGAAGATTCAACGAGCCACGACTCCGTACCGATCACCACTCGGATGCAGGTCCTGCTTCATCATCTGCTTGATTGCGGCCCGACACCCATAGAAGACGCCGGTAGAGTTGATCAGCATCGTCCTATTCCACGTGTCGTCCGACTCCTCGTGGGTGAGCTTCAGGCCGTCCTTCATGATGGCGATCCCAGCGTTGTTCACCATTCTACGTGGCCCCCACGCTGTCAGACCATCTTCTCAAGCAGATACAAGGCTCGGTGCACTTAGTCGTCGCCGCATCCTCCCGTACCAAAATCCGGAGCGGAAATGCGGCGATGTCTAAGCGCACCAAGCCTTGATCCAAGGACGCGGCAGTTACTCCTCACATGTCAAGCCTTCCATACTCCTGCACAGCCGCCTGTACCACGCTCTCCACGCTCTCCACATCGCCGACGTCTGTCTTGACGAAGATCGACTTCCCGCCGCTCTTGCCAATCTCTTCGTGTGTAGGCTTGCCCTGCTCCTGGTCTATAACGACGTCCATCCGGGCATTGGGAACGAGGTCCGCGCAGACAACATGCGCGCCCTCAGCCGAATAAGCAAGGGCGATCGCACGGCCGAGGCCGCTGGATGAGCCGGTGACTATGGCGACCTTGTCCTGGAGGCGTCCTGGCATCGTTGATGTGGGAGCTTGGCTTGGTGGTTAGATGGACTGGTGCTGAGAAGATGTGTAAGTTTGCCCAAGGGGATTGCGTTTCCTGAAGTAGGTCTCAGTGGCTGGGTGGGTTGACTGTGCCGAGGCCCCCATAGTACCATAGCTTGGTATCGGCAACGGCGTTCTAGTTGGCATCATCTTTGGCGTGTCGGCATCCGAAATGTGGGGTTTAGGGATCGCGGGGACCCCTCAGGAGAGGACCTGCAGCGTTGCCATGCGGCTTCCCCGCGATTTGGATCTGCGGGCTGCCGCAGTCTCCACCTTGTGCGTCAATGTCCGCGTCCTTGTTGAGCAGCTCCACGATCTACCCACTACATTTATTAATGTGTCCATGGCGCTCATGCTTTTCGGCGCATGCGAACTTGAAGTCTGCGGTTTATCAATTCAAGCTGGACCAAGTGAGACTCTTAACTCCCTCCGCGTTACTAGCGAGAGAATATCAACAATGGACTGCCGGCTGTCACACACATTTACAAACATTCGAATCATTGCATGACTAGTACGGCGCCTTCCCAATCGTCCCGCCGCTTTCCATGCTCCCCGTATCAATCGCATCCAACAATCCCAACAAGTCCTTTGCGCCGCCTGCCCCTTTGCGCCCATCGTACCTGCTACCAGCCGTCCGGACACTGCCCTTCACGCTGACGCTGCCCCTCCCTGCGACACCATCCTCGGTCCCTCTATAGACAGCTCCGTTCGTTGTGGCAGGCGCCGGCGACGTCTTCGGCCTCTCGTGTCCCGGCTCTGCGCCCTCGAACTCAACAGACGCGCGACCGGCGGACTTTCGTGCGGGGATCTTGGGAGCGAACTGCGCGTGCGGTGCTGATGACTGGAGAGAAGCAGGCAATGGCGGGACGGGCGGGATGTCTTCTGCCCTCCTCTCCCTCTCGGACGAGTACTGCTCCCCCGTCGCCGTAGAGCCCGGTGCGATATTCCCAGGTCGTGGCAGTGCGGAGCCCTGTGTATCTGACCTCCGCCGCTCCGCATGATCGAATGTATCGCCCACGGGCGGCTGATGCACGAAGCTAGCGTCAGAGAACGAGAAGCCGTCTGCAGAGACAAGACTCGAAGAGTCCGAGTCCTCATTCAGCCTGCTATGTCTGCTTTTCCTCGAATACGACGTGTTCAGTCTCACCGGCTCCTCGCCGTTCAACACTTTCTTCAGGTCCTGGACGTGGACGGTTGAGCGGACGGAGGAGCTACTGGGCCGCGAACTGTTGGAAGCGCTGGTGCCACGTCGACCTGGCGGCGGGAGACCGAAGCCCTCGGCAGGCAGGTTCCGCTTGCTGCGCCGAGAGTGGTGCGTCCGTAACGGGCTGGCAGCACCGCTGTTTGCGGCGTCGTCATTCGCAGCACCGCCGCCACTGACTGTAAGCAGATTATTTTTCGCGCTGCGGTGAGTGCGCGGGCCAGAACCGGTGAACGAGCCGGAGCTGGAGTTCTCCTTCTTGGTTGTCGCGGCAATGACTGCATCCTTGGACCAGTCGAACAAGAGCTCTTCTTGAATTTTCTGCGGCAGTTCGTTTGAGGATGGGTCGCGAACTGGTTGTGCGACTGCAGCGACAGAGAATCTGCGGCCGGGAGAGCTTTGGGGGCTGGAGGGAGGCGTTATCAGAGCTTCGGTGTAACCTGTGGCTATCCGGTCGACAAGGCCTCGGCGATCGTCAAATGGCTTGAGGACACCAGTCTGGACAATCTCTGTAGGAATCGCGCACCGTGAAATTGATGAGGGCGTCCCAATGCGGTCAAGGGGCAGTGGAGGATAGCGCACGGCGGAGACCCACATCCCCAAGCTGCTCCGACGGGAGATTTCGCTATGAATCTCACGGCCAATAGATGACACTTCGAAGTCGAAGACTATACTCAATGCCCAGAGGTAGCCGTGCACCAGGCTTCCTATGTGGACCTTTGCTGTCGGGCTTGTTATGAGCTGGATGTCCTCCTGGAGACGCAGTATCATGGGCAAACCAAAGCAGGCCGCATTGACGCCCAGCTTATGCACCAACCTTGATAGAAGCAGGTGCGCTAACAGGATGTCGGGTTCGGACTCAGCATACTGGTGCGCGTTGTCGTATATGGCGAGATGAAGCAGCTGAAGAAACGTTGAACGCGCGTGTTTGGGGGATCTGTCGCGCTGCGAGGCATTAGAGATTGCTCGCCGTGCAAGATCGTCGCTCCTCGATAGGCCTAACGGCTTTCTCTCTGGCTTCTTAGCGCGGCTTCGGTCCTTATCGACGCGCAGGTCATCCTTCCGCATCTCGAGATCCAGCCAAGTGAGCAACGTATCTGCGTAAGCCTTCCTGACTTCTCCATTGGGGTCTCGCAGAAGCCATTGTGTGCCTTCCCACACAGGAATGCCAACCTGGCTGCGGCCCACAGCACTCGATCGCTTCTCCGGAATTTTGGAGTTGGCGACAATCAAGATATCCTTAATCGATGTCAAAGCTGTGATCTTCGCAGTGTCGAAGGAGAAGAAATTATCTGTTCCAGGTGGTTGCTTCATATTGATTGAGCCGGCTACGGCATCCGCGGCGCCAACAGGGTCTTCGATCGCTGCCACAGTAGACGTGATGTCCGACTGTAGAGACGGCTTTAGCCGCATGAAGATGGTAGAGACCATGTCGGATACTTGGTCTGTGTAGTATATGTGCGTTGCCAGAGATCCGATGGCTTTCTGCAGTTGCTCAAGAAGCCGTATGCGTGACGGAGAAGGCGTCTGAGTCACCTCCACCAGAACGGTACTTGAGGAGTTTCTAGGAGCGCCTTGACTGAACGCATCAACTCTGGGACTGGTTGGGCTGATGACGTCTGCCTGTTGGTGGTGCGGGTACAGACCAGAACCCTTGCCTCCGAGCTGGAGCAAGAGGAGTATGTGCTGTATGAGGCCTATGAGAACGTCCATGACACTGAGTCCAATGAAGTTGATCTTCGAACGTAGCAACCAACCAATGATTGTCGCAAGCACAAGTTGGCGGTTCAAGTCTTCTTCAACAATAGGACTCCGGATAAGGGTTTCCATAGCCGTGACAAGAATGATATATCGATCTTGTACAGGCGCCCAACCACAAATCATCCCGAAGAGAGTTGTCGGCCACGAACCGGTATGGGCCGTTGGCTTCTCGAACGAAAAATGCTCGTGTGGCTTGACCCGGTTGCCGACAAAACTGATGACAGTCGAGGTAGCCAGACGCAGCTGTCCACGATTTACCCCGACAAAGACATGCCTCAGCGCCTGCAGCGCTACTATTCCCACCTCTTCTTCTGCCAGTTTATCCGCATCCTCCGTTGTCCCAGACGCAGCGAGCGGGTCGGCTTCATTGTCCTCGAACGTTCGCACAGTGGCCATGCTCTGTCTCCTTCGGAACTCCTGCGCCTTTTCGGTGGATTCCTTTTCCCGCTCACGGTGCTCCAGTGTGCTAAGATAGCTTCCGCTCTTGGAGTAGATGTTTAGTAAGATCACCGGAATGATGACCGAGAGTTGTCGGCCGGTCTCGGAGCTCAGCGAGGCGGAAGACGCGACGCTCTTGATAGCCTCCAGTCCTGCCTTCCTGAATCTTGTAGCCACCGGCCAGCTGATTGGCGCCCTCGTCTGCAGCTGAGGCTCCTTGCTCGCGAAGGCGGCGTACAGCTGTACGACCTCCTCATACTGCTTGATGTAGTCCTGGTCTGCAGCTAACGTGGCAGGATCTTGGTGCGCACAGAAGGTATCAAATGTGGGTACTGACTCCTCGAGTAACGTGAGGTCGTTGGATTTGAGAATGGTGCGGAAGATGCGAAGAAGCGCGCCGGAGAATAGAGGGAGGTCGCGGGGGCACTTCTCGATGAGGGCGCGTAGTATCTGGAGCGTGACTTGGACATTGCTACACATCCTGTCAGCGCGATTCCAATGCGGCCCCCACTTCCCCCTATGACTGGACCGGGGCGCAAAATATTGCTCACCTGATGCGTGCTTTTGAGACGTCTCTCGCGTTCTTCATGTCCAGGAAGTCCCCGACCTTCTGCAGCTTGCTTCTCCGCGTGCTGGCATAGTACAGGAGATAGCTGAGCTCGCTGCTGTTCGGCTTGACCTCCACATTGTTGTTTTTCCTGAACTGCGGGTAACACTTGAGGACGAGCACTTGGTGTTTCGGGCGAAGCGACTGGCGTATGGCGTTCATCGAAGTCGTAGTGCTGTGGTTGGGCGCCGGCTTGCGCTCAGTTCGGTTTGTGGTTATGATGCGGTGCGTAGTATCATGCTGCGGAGGGTTTGAGGAGTTTCCGCCGGTATAGGTACTGCAATAGCTTGAGGATACGGGGTACGACTGCTGTGGCCAGCGGCCTAAGGATGTCACGGAGTGTGAGAAGGCGAGTAGAGGATCTAGGCAGCGTATAGAGGGATGAATCAGATTGCTCCCCGGACTCACGCTCACGCTCACGCACAGGGTCTCGCGGGTTCGGGGAAATCCGAGCTCCCGCGTCGCCCAGCCCTGGACGACGTGAGCAGCATCCGGGGGGATCTCCACGTCGCAGACACCAACACCACGAACTCTCAATTACCACCTCTACTAATCCAACAGAGTGGCTGCTGTTTTGTCAGTGAGATGAGTTGCACTCCGTTCTGTCGGTCTACGGAAGCGAAATCGCAAGAGTCTGCGCCTCTGTATCTGCTTGAGCGGTCGAAATGAGCCTCACTTAACAAGACCTTCTACTGCCGCTTTAGACACGGAGCTGCAGATACTTGCACATTACGCCAAGCCTGCATATAAGCCGAAAACAGAAGCCGATCTGCTCGAGCCGAATCGCTACCCCAGTGCGGAGATTGCGGGGAATAGCTC
Source organism: Coniosporium apollinis CBS 100218 (assembly GCF_000281105.1). Taxonomy (NCBI): domain Eukaryota; kingdom Fungi; phylum Ascomycota; class Dothideomycetes; genus Coniosporium; species Coniosporium apollinis. The sequence goes on from NW_006913272.1 coordinate 488,786, forward strand.
TTCAGAGAAAAGATGCTGCAAGATCACCCTCTATATATACCGTAAATCACGTTTCGCAACTCTTTGTAGTCGAGCTTCGAGTATCAGAGTTCAGTTGTCATTGCCAATATGCATTTATCTAAACTCCTTTCGTTTTCCATCTCTTCTTTGCTCTTCGTTGCGAATGCTGCCAGCGCACAAGAACCACCTGCTCCTCCTCTGACCTTTCTATACACCGCCTACGTTGATTGTCTTCCCAGGGTGTACACGCACACTACTCCCCGGGGCATCCGTACTACAATTCCCATTGTCGGCGGGAATTTTACCGGGCCTCGCATGAGCGGTTTGTGGTCTTCGCCCTGCATTGTCAGTCAGGACCGGGAGATGCTGATGCACTTTACCGCCAGGCAAGATCTTAGATATCGGAGCCGACTGGGGCATCAACGACCCTCAGACTGGCATCTTCTCTGCCGATACAAGATACAACCTGCAGACAGATGATGGCGCCAACATCTTCATCCAGACGTCTGGGCCTTCGCAAGCGAGAGGCGGTCTGCATCTTCGCATCATCTTTGAAACGGGTGACAAGAACTACTACTGGCTGAATAACATTGTTGGTTCGTGGCTTGTCTAACATGCAATAGGCTCTAGTTACACTAACTCTGTACTGTGCTTCACAGCTGTTGGTATCCTGAACCCGGTCTACAGAAATGAGTCTCTGTCCATTCTTCGGATCGATGCATGGCATGTACGTGTTCTCACTTGTCTAGTGACTAACAATGATTCGACTTCTGAACTCGCTTTTAGATGACAACAGACCGGAACGTGACTACATTCAGCAACGGCACGATTGCACGTAGAGAGGCATGAAAAACATTACCCGGGAAGTCCAAAAGGATGGAAGAGGGGGATCTGATTCGAACGAGAAATAGCTAGACCGGCAATGGGCGGAGAAGACACGCTGTACATAATCTTTGGATTATAGAACTATAATTCGGCTGGTGGTGATTCGCGTTACTGGTTGTATGTTGCAGCGGCTTATACGGATCCTCGAACCGCACACACAAACTCATCAGAGGTCCACCGTCTCTTGCACGACTGCCGGACGCCAAGGGTCAAAGGGTTTTCGCTTCGCGAGTTCCGCTGCACCTCTCGCCGCTACAAATACAGGCTCATTGTCATACCACTGGGGCAATTCCTCCAACAGCTCTTGACAAGTCTCATTCAGGACGGCACGGAACTTGGCGTCGCCAGAGCTTTCACCGAACAGCAACAGCTTTGCCGGTTGCCTCATAGGGCCCACATCCCATACAACGGCTCTCCGGACCGCGTCCTTTACTGCTTCCCAGTAGTATTTTTCGTTCGGATTCTGGTGCCTCGCATCGTGGCCCAGCGTGAAATCTTCCACTTTCAATGGCGGATGCTCGTATAAGTCATTCGCGCTTGCCATGAGCGTTAATGCAACCGTTAATGCTGTCTTGGTGTACAGCACTGAGAGTACGTATATGTCCTGCATCGCCATCCGCTCGATCTTGCAAGCGGTTCTGTTCTTATAATCTGAACAGATACCCAAGCCGTTGCCGGCGTATGCGGTCATGGTCTCGTAGGCGGGGTAGTTGAAGAACCTGAGTTGGATGACGCCTAGGCCTGCATGTTCGAAAGCAGCGTCCAGAGTGTTGCCGTTAAGGCCTTCGAGGTTGACGATCGTTCCTACAACAGATGAGAGAGGGTATTCGAGGAAGTCCTCAGCTTCCGCCCGTAGGTCTTTGATCATGTCACCCAGGGCTCTCGCATCTGCAGGGGAACTAATCAAGTTCATCAGTCAACAATCTGGAGCAGCTAGGTAAGCTGGCCTGACTCACACCCTGTAGCGAGAGCTCATGCGGGAGAGCCGTGACATAGTCTTGTGGTATGTCTCGCTGGCATTGACCCTTGCCACGTTCGCCGTTGAACCATTGTGATAGCTAATTGCTACGGTCCTGCCAACAAGCTGTCAGCAGGCAACAAAGCATCTTCGTCCTGTGTGCCATAACCCACCCATAGCCCGCAGTGAGATCAAATCCTACACCTACTCCGCGGTTCGGCAGCTCCTGCGGCTGCAGAAGCGCTCCATAACTTGCGATCGATGTCGCTTCCGCCGCGTGACTTCCTGGAGAACACAAATAGGCTCTCCATATCGGGAGAAATAGAAGGCCCACAAGCATGGAGATGAACAGCACGTCGATGGGCCGCAACATGGTTAATATGTTCTCCCAGACTTGGTCCTTACTCTTTAGGGCAATCGGACTGAAGATGTAGGGGATTTCGAAGTATTATTTGATACAAGAAACAGAAGAGCTGCAGGCTATAAATCAACTGGGAGGTCAAAGATATGTGGAAGATAAAAATACAAATTTGAACAATTGCAAATTCGCGTCTACCAGCGCACACGGTGAGAAGATGAGACACATAAGAGAGCTCTGCGGAAAGGTACCGCCTCACCGCCGTGCTGTGCCGCAGTCCACGGCGGTAATAATTGCATTGCCGCCACGGGTATCCGGCGCGTAAAGAGTTTCCGAACCCAAATCCGTATCTTCGGCGCTTCCGAAGCCTTCCCGCAACAAAGCAACTCTGCACGACATGTTCAGTTTGACCAGCAGTACTCTGACCACCGGCTATTCTGGAGGGTGTTCGCGTCTGATTGGAGGGACTCAGTATCTCTATCCTGATGCCGTTTCTGAACGAAACCTTTAAGAATGTAGAAAAAGGTATGCAGTAAAGGATTCCTACACCGAAACCACATCTAAGACTAGTACAAGTACAAATATGCGTGAGATATCCACGTTTCACGAAGCAAAAAACAAGCACGAATACACCACTCGTGGAATGATTCGCATGAAGACGTCCTGCGTCAGATCAAGTCGTTTACCGAGCCGACCAACATTCCCGAAAGAGCGCCGTAAACCATTCGTTAATGATGACGGACTGGCTGTTTCTTCTTGGTTCACTTTGGAGATGCTCACATCAGTCTCGAATGAGAATGCTCGTAACTTGAGCGACTCTGCGCTGCTTCAGTCCTTGACGCATGGAACTCCGCCTTGTCTAGCCTGGGCGACAACGGATTCCTTCATCGCAGCGTGACCCTTCTCTTCTGGATGAAAAGGTCGATTCACGCGTCCAATGCCGTTACTACCTGACTCAATCGCAGTTGTAGTCGCGCCGAGGTCTTTTGGTGGGATTGAAATAGAATGAATGATTCTTTCAGGTTACCATCCATGACTTCTGCCAAAATAGAACCTTAGGCATCAGGAGGACTTATTGTCCGAGGTCGTACGGCACAGTACCTCCAGCCTCCCTCAGCCGACGGCACGATGGCAACGCGAGCACTGCGCATCCGGCCGTCCCTCTCCTCGAAAAGATCCTCCAACTTCTTCACAGGTGCCTCTGCTCGCTCTTGCGCCTCGAAGCGGCTGGCCAGGAGCCCGTAGACACTCAGGCGCGCCTGCACGTCGCCCACCCGCGTCGGTCCTACGACGCACAGGATGCCCAAGCCAAGGGCGATGCCCAGAGCCGCAAACACAATACAAAGCGCAACGAGGAGAAACAAAGGAGCCTTGGGTACGCGGGCAATCAACATGTTACGCCGGATATGCTCCTCGGAATTCCTGCGCGGCTCGAAGGCCGTAGCGGCGAAGGCTACCAAGTTTCGCTCAAGCGAGGCCGCGTACCTTTGCGCGACTTCATACATGGTCTTGGTGCCGAGCACAGATGACAGTGTCGAGATAGCAAACTGCGGGTCTGCGATCTCCCAGCCGAAAGAGCGTATGACAAGGATGGAAGTGTCGTTGTCGGCAATCCTGAATGAGGCTGCGGAGATGGAGCCATTGATGAGCGTGTAATTCAGATCGTAGACGCTCAGCTCGCAGCCCAGTGTAAAGCTATTCACGGTTTCAACGTATTGGAACATATCCGGATCAGACTTCAAGGGAGAATCTTTTGCGCCCAGGGTCGGGAGGTAAGCAAAGACGCCGATATGGACGGGATTACTGAAGTTGGACTTTTCCATCTCTGTGGTGAAGTTCGCGTCGCTAAACATGCCCATGCAACCATTTCCGAAGTCGCGGACGTCTTCGGAATATTCAGGAGTGCCTCCGAAGTAGCCGTGAAAACGATCTGAACAGTTGAACCCCCAATATTTCGGTGTCATGGCACATTGACGACTAATGGGCTTGCAAGACGCTGAGACTGCGATGGTGGCAGTTGAGAAGTCCATATGAGATGTGTTGGCTGCAACGAGGTACGAGAAGGTCTTGCCATCCTGCTCCCCGGATAGGACTTGGGTAGAGGCTGATAAGTCCGCGGCTAGTATCTCATAAGCGTATCCACATCCAGCGTCCGGGCAGTAATAGTACGGCAGGTAGCATTCGGGCTTACGAACCACGTTGTGATACATGGTGTCATAGAAACCGACGCATCCGTCGGGGAGTTTGAATCCGAGTTTCTCAGACGGTTGAGATACCGTCGAAAGCGCAGAGATAGCTACTGTTTTCGTTGTAACGTGCAGCCATGTATCGACTGCCCAGATAGAGTAGCTGAGTATCATCACCGCCGCTAGAAGAGTGAAGGCTGATTTGATCATCCTGCTCGCTCCATCTCTTGACTTCCAGAAAATATAGGAGATAAGATAGTAGAAAGACGTGACCCGCCCATCCAACGATTTCATCAAGAGGCCAAGCTGGTACGGCGAGGGAAGCTGGCTAGGATTTGCTTCCTGCGCATGCAAGAAATCATTCGCGAGCTGGTACGAGTACAGCGTCATGACAAAGCTCGGGATTAGCGTGGCAACGCTACTCGCCCAAGATGCGATTGTCGCTAGTGACGTTGCCGAGAAATCGACGAAGAATGCAGGTGAGCCTGTGGACTGTTCCTGAGCGTTGAAATATGATACGCCGGGTACTGCTGGGGAAACTTGGTATGCCACCACAATGTAGAGAAACAGACACACAAAGACAAGAAGTGGTACCGCCGCCGATGCCACGGAAACCCACACGTCGAGATGAGCCCCAGCTATTCCACTTGATGGCAGTCTGGAGCGCGAAACGTTCTTCTCTTGATTGTCAGACTCCGAGTCAATGAGGCTTTCTGCCTCCGCTGGCTCAGCTATTGATACGCTTGACGCTGGGTCGGCTGCGTCACTAAGCGTATCTTGATGAGACGGCGCCAGCTTGACAGTCGAAATGTCCTCTGGACCATCTTCTTGCGGCCGAGACCAACCACTGTGTGCGGACATAGGGAGTCCTCGGCTCTGTCAAGAATTTCTGTAGTGGATGAACCGGTCGCAAACTGAGCATTTGAGGAATGAAGAAAGTTCACTGAAGTGACGGCAATGAACATACAAACAAGCGAATGACAGTGCTAAGTACAGATGAAAGGAATCCAAGCCAATCCGGGTACTTAAATATCAAACAGCGAAGGAAGTGGCGCAGTAGATGCAGCTGCGTTTCAGCCCCTAGTTGCCAAGAGAATTTTTCTCTCGAAGTCAGGCAAATCGCCCTGCATGCAGCGCTCTGAGATTAATACGCATCACAATGGAGCGGCCATGCCCCAGTAGGCGCTAGGAGATCACAGTTGCGTGTGCAAGTGCACTCGGCAATTGATAGAAGGCTGACGGGTTCGGGGTAATGATGGATGAGTAAAGAGAAGTCAAGACCCTACCAATCCATTGCTACGCTTGCCAGTTAAAAACATGAGAAGGGCAGGAACATTAGCAAAGATACTGTGAGCCGCGCTGCGGGACAGGACCATACCCTCAACGTGGGGGCAAGAACAATGGTCTGGCTAACAAGATGCATGATTGGTTGACGGAATACTATGTCCTAGGATGCACCAAATAGCGCAATCAAGGTCGCGAAGGTATTCTAGAAGGTTAGATGGACAAGCCAGGCCTAGAGCTGGGGGGTCTTGTGGGAGCTTGATGCAGTGTGAAGAGGCTCAATATGGCGGGTAATGCCGCGCCTTCGATCTCTTGGCTGGAGTTCTGAGTGAGTGAGAGTGAGGGAGCTAGTCCTTCTCCCTTGGTCCGTCCGAAACTCAAGCTGTTGCCGCGCGGGTAGATCAGATACACTTGTTCGGGTTCATGGTTTCCGGTAGTTCGAAGGCGCTTACGGGAGACATGTAAAACCGCCTCGAGCGCTTAGAATGCAACAGGCTGTACAAGTGCTTCAGGCAGTGAAATGCAGCGTTGCGGCATAGTCCAACCCTTTCACAGCCATCATTCTGTGCCGTCTTCAAGCTGGAAAACAATATGTCCCTTCTTTATTTGCGCTTAGAGACGAGAGAGGGTTTACTCTTCTACTCGAAGTCAATGGTCTCGTCTTTAGTACGATAGACCTGTCATCAGATCTTTGCGAATCTATTGAGTAACCGAGGATCAATGATTACGCGTCATGTCCCACACAGTAGCCACATCCATCGTTGTCCTCCTAGTTCTTCTCTCTTTATCCTCAATCTGGACTTAGTCGACAAAAGATGTTCCTCGTAGCGACCCACAAGCTCCTCCACCGTCCAACGGACTGCCGAATGGCGGGGTCGGGATAGGGTTTGACCTTTCGGGGACATATGGGTGAGTCATGAATTACCAAGACGGTCAGACCTGAGTACTGACAGGCGTTCTAGGACCGTGGCGATCAGCTACCACAATGGTACTACGGTCAACGTAGCGAAGATCAATGCCAGCAGTCCATATCATGAGACAATGGCACGCCTATCCCTCCACTCATCTCAGCATCTACAGTCAGTCAACATAATTATTTTGCGACCGACAACCCAAGCTAACAAGATAGAGCAGCCCGCCATACATTAACATGGATGAAGAATGGCGTGATTATCCCCGCCAACTGCTACGTCGCTGGCGCAAGATGCGCGGACTTCCGGCATCTAATGATGTTGGCGCTCTCAGCGGCATGATCACCGACCTGCGAACAGAGGCCGAGAAGTTTTTAGGCTATAGGATTTCGTCTGTTGTCGCGGCAGTAGTCAATCTCGCGGCAATCTACGGTGAAGACATCTACGATGCCTTTGGCTACGCTGGTCTTGAGGATATCCAAATCCGACCGTTCAACTATCCCACCTACGAAACCATGGCCGCTGTTGCAGGGCACGGACTAGGTCTTTGTGAACACTACATGGACAAAGAGGCATGCGAGGCCGAAATACGACCAATATCGAACATGACAAATGTGCTTTCAGTCCTCTATACGCGAACTGCGCTCACGGTATCCCTATCCAGAACCTCCGTTGCTGCGTGGTTGTACGAGCATGCTCCTTACAAGCTGGAAGACTTCACATTAGGATATGACGCAAGACATGATAATCCTCGCGAGGAATACTGTTGGGAGGCCTTGAGAGACGCCATACGTGCACCCATCCTGAGAGGCTCCGTTCACAGCAGAGTCAGGCAGCCTTCCAAAGTGCTGTTGTTCGGCGAGTGCTCCGGTAATCCAAGGTTTCGCAGGCTGCTTGAGGAAGAGATCATGAGCCTGTTCGGGCGCCTGCCGGAGATCCTAGATGATGAGCCTGTCTTTGTGTGGGCGAGAGGTGCCGCCGAATTCGCCAAGAGGAAGCCATTCGACTTTTGGAAGGATGATGATTTGAACGAGCAATTGGATCTGTGACTCGTAGCACTTTGGTAGTTGCAGAGCATGGGACTGCAAGCAGCGCTGACCTGGAGAATGTCTTCGCTGGCTGTGCACTGCTGGCGAGGGATCTGTGTACATACCTGAACTTGAGCGGTATGTCTTGTGTCTTGGTGGCTGAGACAGGAAGTTCGGCAATCAAGAACCGGAAGGTGTGTGAGCCCTAACGGCTGTCAACAGAACGATCTGCCTTGAGTATACGCTTGTTGAAACGGTCAACCCACCACTGGATCGAGGTGCCGGAGAACCGGGAGAGCGTCCGCAAGAGATCTTCCGTTCCGAGATCTCTCGCTTTGACATGCGTCCTTGAGACGCCTCTCTGTCCCTTCAGCCACGACAAAACTCGTACCGGCCTCTTCAAATGCCGTAATATGTGAGTATTGAGGCTATCGAGGCTACGTAACTGGCCCAGATTCCATATTCTTTCTCAGCACTGATCGACTTGCGGAGACCTCGGATCTAGCTCGGGAAGCCGGCTGGGCCTAGCTGTACTAACTGTCAAATCTTCTGCCGAGATGTCGAATCGTTGGTTGACTTTCAACGAATCATGACGTTGGCATTCTTCATTACGCTTTACCGGGTACGCTAAATGCGCGACATCTTCCAAGGTTGTCCAGAGAGATCCAGCCTCTCCCACATCCGGAGAAGCGCTGATCTCCCGTCAGTCTAGTTAAGCTTAACTTGAGCTCTACCAAGGCTCGCGTCTCTCTTGGAATTCGGTCTGGACATTCTCCATGGCACAACAAAATCCCAGATACCGGCAGCTTGGAGACTGCCGTCGAATCGGCCACGCTTCATGGTCGGTGAACACGACGCTAAGCATAGACCTCGCTTGTCATTGTCGTTGTGGGCGTTCTGACGAGATGCACCAAATGGATTGAGGCTGTCCTGCAGAGGCTTTAGGCGGGTCCACCGACCTTTCAACTTGGCTCTGATCGAACGCTGATTGTTGCAGCAAGGGAATTCGGATGAGCGTAGTGTCATTTTATTTAGGTAACATCAGGTCTTGCCTTAATTCCGATGCTTCCTACATGTCTAGGGATGCCGTAAGGCACCGATATCTCTTTCCGCTATCATCCAACGATTAAAGAGCACAAACGAAACAACTTTGATCAACTCGTCCGCTTGTTGCTCGGCAGTACATCTGCGGTGAGCAAGAAATTTCGAGAAGCGTTATGCAAGACTTACATGGACTTCACAAGCTTCGGACCTTTTTTTCTTAGTGGATCTCGTACTCCGGCGCCAGACCACCCCGATGCGTAGTACTACTCGGAAAGCCTGCATCTTCGGCCGCGCTACGGCTCCTTAGCCACCGGTCTGGAATCGCTCTAGACAAGGGCGGGTACGCTGCTCGAAATCGCACAGGTACACACCCGCTTGCTAATCCAGTCGGCTCGATCTGCACAAGCGATGACCGGCGCCTACAGGCTGCTTCGGCCACAACTTCCTCACGATCTTCGTGCAGTAGCACACCCACCATGCATCCCAAGCGGCCCTCTAACAATAAGCGGAGAGCCTCGACCAGGTGCTCAGCTGTATCTTGACAAATTTGAGCCCGCGTATTCTTGAACACGCCTCACCGTCACGGCGAGGTCTGTTACGTCCAGCATGTATATGTACTGTGCAATCGCTCCTCTATCCAATGGACATCCACATCCTCTCACATCTCTCGTTCAAACAGCTTGCCAGTCATTGGCATCGGTCTTTCGCTACACACCATCAATCTTTCACTACTCACTACCCACTACCAATCCCATACTACTCACTACCAATCCTACAAGACCAGTCAACATGCGTTTTTCCACAACATTCGCTCTGGCCACCGCCGCCACCACAGCCCATGCCATATCCTTCCCTGACGTCTCCGCTGTCCTACCTGATCTCACCGCAGCCAAGCGAGATTTCGAAGCCGTAAAGCGCACCATCAGCTCCATCTCCATCCCTGACATCTTCTCCGCCAAACGTGACCTCGAAACCCGTCAGAGCGGCTGCCCTGCGGTCTGGACGACCATTAGCAAAGAGCTCACGGGATTGTTCCTCTCCAACGGTCAGTGCAACGACGCCGCACGCGCCGCCATAAGGGCATCCTTCCATGACTGCGGCACGTGGAACAAGCCGCAAGGCAACACTGGTGGCTGCGACGGATCTCTCATCCTAGCGGGTGAGCTTAACCGACCGGACAACAACGGGTTGCAAGGCATCTCAGCCACGCTTCTATCGATGGCCCAGAGGTACAAGGTCGGTGTTGCAGACATGCTCGCATTCGCAGGCAGTAAGTACAGCACCGCCTCGAGTTGATTCTCAGCGGCACAGCTGACATTCCATCTCTACAGACCATGCCACGGTCACCTGCCCGGGAGGCCCAAAGATCAAGACCTGGGTGGGTCGCAAGGACTCTACCATCCCTAACCCTGATGGCCTCCTCCCAGACGTCCGCGGCTCCGGTGAGAGCCTCTTCCGCCTGTTTCAAGACAAGGGTTTCGATGCCGTCGACCTTGCCGCACTCCTTGGCGCCCACAGCACTAGCAAGCAGCGCTTCGTTGACCCCAGCCGCGCCGGTCAATCCCAGGACAGCACGCCTGGTATCTGGGACGTCAAGTACTACAGCGAGACGCTCAAGACGCCCGCACCAAACGGCGTCTTCGTCTTCGAGTCTGACAGGAACCTCGCTGCTCACCCTATTGTCGGCAAGGAGTTCAAGGGTTTTGTTGACGGTCAGGGCAAGTGGAACGGCAAGTACGCTCAAGCGTAAGTTCTATCTGATATCTACAATCTTAGACTGGCCGCTGACATGATCTTCCAGTATGGAGCGCATGACTCTCCTCGGTGTCCCCGGCGGATCTGCCAACCTCATCGACTGCACCAACGCCCTGCCGAGGGTGGTGCAGGTCAGGGATATGAGGGCCGGAGCTTTCTACAAACCGCGCAACTAGTCATGTTGTGGTTATGCACTTTGATTTCTTGCATTACGCTGGGTCACGGGATTTTCATTGTCATGATATCGATGACGCACACGCTCTTTACGAGGACGATGGGTACGGTTAGCGAGGAGTCTGTCCTGGCTGCTATGACACTCGGTGCCTCGGATACTTTGGACTTTGTATTTGGCTGCATAGCTTGCGTTGGGGGATTTGGATAGAGTGTACTCCCAGAAGGGCCCGAGAGTTATCAATCGTTAGACATCAATTCTTACCAAGAGACCTACCGTTCCGCGCACATGTTAACCGACATGCTCTTGCGATGCTCTAGACTACCCTGCTTGCAGCTGACTTACTCTTTGCAACTCTCTGGCTGTACTAGCAGTTCGCGCACCTACAGGCTAGCTAAGTAGAAGCTGCAGCCTCAGTTAGTGCATTGGTTGATGAGACTATAAAGCATCTAGTAGACTAGTCTTCCGGACCGTGACCCATTATCGATGCATAGACCCATCGGCGTCCGACGTGAGTCTCCGCTCCAGATCTTGGGTCGCGTACACAGACAGCGCTCGCGCTACACAGGCACTAAGGCGGGCTGAAGATACACTAGAAACAGCACCGAAGGGCTAATAAGAAGCTAGTCCGGGACAACGCGGGTGTTAGTAATATCTGCGAGACGTCCATGCATTGGTTGAGAGCTTGGTATCATCTGGAACCTCATGAGAAGACCGAAATACTAGGCAAGCGGACATGGAGTCTAGATCTTACATTTCGGCGGCAGTGAAAGAAGCTGTCTTTGGGCTTTTGCGGTAAGGGTTGCGGGCTATGTACGGCGCTGACATGCGTGAGAGACTGATGATTATTTGGACTCGCAACGGGGGTCTGCCGTACACACTCTGGACCAAACCGAGCTGGAGAGCATCTCGAGATTTCGGCGCCGAGGTAGAGTGATGGCGACGCCGGCCTAGCCTCCACGCCGCTAAGGCCTGTTGCTTCCAGCTGGCACCAGCAGAAACTCGGCAAGGCCCTCATGCGGTTCTATATGGCTGCACGACAGCTACGTCTACTCGGTCTTGCTTGGTAGGTCAGAGGACTGTCGGACGGGTCAACAGCAGGGAGAACCCATTACTCCGCCCAGGCATCAGCCAGGCTTGCATTCATCAGAAGCGTGGAGAAGGATGCGAGGCTTCAGATCAAGCAACGTGTTTTGTTTCTTGACGTTCATCTCTTTATAAAGTATAAAGATCGGCTGGCAAGTTAATCATCCGCTGGGACGGTTGGAGCTCCTGCTGCTGTCCAAACTTGGCACCTCCTTTTCCTTGGTTTCCACATCCAATCACAAGTTTTCGCAGCCCTGCTTCAAGCCACCTTGGTCTGAGATATCAACGCCCATTTCTTATCACTCTTTTCATCTCTCAGGGTCCCCTCAGCTGAACCCCTTCGCTTGCCAGTTTTAGTACACAGACCGTAGGGCTAAACCCTACAGGAGAGCGATCGAACGGAGCTCCCTCCGCAATCAAGGCTGGCGCCTTGTCCCGCCCGTTATACCAAAATGAAACGACCGCAGCCGCGAACGAAAGGGCTGAGGGCCGCACCGAATCAGTACGGCTGGGCGACATGGATATCCCGCTTCGCTTCGAGGCACGGTCAAGAGAGATGTGTTGAATCAGTGTAGAGAGCACTCTCTACACAACGACGAGGTCTCCAGCTCAACTCCAGGCCTGAATTCTACTATCAGCACTATCAACACAACATGATCTCCAGCGGAGTCTTCGTAAAAAATCCTAGCGATGCTCCTCGGCAGCGTCTCAGCAGCCTCCCCCACCTGCGTCCCCAAAGGCGCCATGGCACCATCCTCCTGATCGTATCCGCTCGTCGTCAACAACCTCGTCGCCATCGCCGTGAACACGCTCCTCGGCCGCGAAAAGACGCGCATGCACCTCCAGCTCTGGAAGCGCGGTGGCGGCAAAGGCGACGACCTGGGAAGCTGGACGCCCGTCCGGGGCCTGCTGACTGTCGTCGGCGCCGTTGCCGTGGCCGTACTTCCCGCGGTGCTTACACGGGCTGGCGGGTTTGGCGCGAATCTCAGCGTGCTGGTGTTTCTGTGGCTCACGCGGCCGCGGCTGCTGTGGTCGCTGGTGGGTTGTTTCGTGTTCTTCGGAGAAGCTTTCAAACAGCCGGCGACGGACGCGCTGTTCGCGGACGTCGCGATGGCTGTACTTGGCTTTCCGTTCGCGATCTTGGGCATCGCGTCGAGTCTTGGGGAATCAAGCTGTGCCAATGAAAACTCAGCGGTATGTTCGGCGTTGTTGCTATCCTCGTTGTCGCATTTGGAGGGGTGTACATCTTTGCGTTGATGGCGCTGCTGTGGAAGAGCGCGCCGGATCGGCGGTGGGTCATCGGAGCGTGCTCGTATAGCTTTATATCGTTTGGCATTGCTTGGTTTTTCTGGATAGGTACGTCTTGGGCTAAAAGTTCATCTCCAACGACAGTGCTCATTAAGCTCCTCGCAGAGTTCATCATTGTGGCCGGCGACGGATATTGTCCTGCCAATATTGACCCATCACTGCGCTGCATGCAGTCTTGCCAATCTTCAATGCCCTTGTCCGAGCTTGGGTACCGATTCAGTCGTCTTCTTCAAGCGTGGCTCCTCCCGAAATCCTAGCACACTGGGTGGAAATCCTGGAGTGGTAGCCAGCTCTGATGCGTCATCGTTCGGATTTCTAGCTTTGGAGTCAGTCGCATCACATGGACCTCGCTGAAGGGAAGCTTACTCGAACTCCCCGACAGAGCGGTACGCCGACTAACGCAGCTTATGAATTGTGTTTACCAGCACGTCGTCCCGCTGGACTCCCCCCATTGATCAACGCATAACCCAGACAAAACTGTATCAGCTACAACCTCACCCTCCCATCACTCCTTCCACCAAACCACCTGTTCAATCCATCCCTCCCATCTCTTCCTCCGCTAGATGATCCTCCCTCATCCCCGCCCATCCACTTCGGTTTCTTGAGCCCCTCTAGCCACGCCGGCCTCTCCGCCGTATCAAAGGTATTCCTCACCCTGTGCGAAAAGTCATCGAACCAACTCCCCTCGCCTCCAGCATCGTCTTCGTCTCCCGTATTCATCAACGGTCTCCTACTATCCGCATCTCTATACCGCTCCGGGCGCGGTCCCGGCGCCGCAGGTTCAGCATCGCCATCGCCCCTATGCGCCGTCAAACCAAGAGCGTTCCCCGCACCTCCACTAATTTCGCGTTCAATGAGCGCCTTCCCCTCTCTCCATCCACCAGCCCCAATCCCCCCCTCATCACCCTCCTCTTCGTCCATGACCGCCCCAAAACCAAATACCCCCTTAACCTTCCCATACCACCCAAACATTGTCGCCGCCACCGGCAGCAGCACCAGCATCGGGAAATAGCTCGAGAACCCAGCACCCAATGGCGTCAAATTAATCAGCTTGCCCAGAAACCCATGGAACGCCGTCGCCCTCCACACCTCGCCCGGCACAAACGTGACGAAGTTATACGCCAGCGGCACGGTAAGTTTCGCGACCTGACAAGCGTACCAAGCCGCGCTCTCGGCGTACGTCCCGCGCCGCACCAGCGCGCGGTTGCCCCAGAGCTTGACCTCGGTCACGGAGAGCAGCGCGCAGGTTATCATGTAGCTAAGCCATGCGGCGGCGATGGCCTGGCCTGCGAAGCCGATTCGGCCTCGCGCTAAGTCGTTGGGATGGTGGATGATCGTGAGGCCGATCAAGGAAAGCTTCGGGGCGAGGGATTTGGTGATCTCGGACCAGATTACTGCGGCGGAGGCGAGGGCGAAGAGGGCGGCGAGGACGTAGCGGGCCGAGGGGAGGAGGCGCGTGTGGAGGTAGTGGCGGGTATAGGGGGTTAGGATGTGGGATTTGGAGAGGAATGAGGAGAGGGTGGAATTGCTGCTGAACGAGAGACGCTGGGTGGTGGCCGAGTCGAGGACTGCTTGCGTGTCGATGGCTGCGCGGACTAGGTTGTCCCATTCGGAGATGAAGCGCATTTTCTTGTGGCGGGCGCGCTTGAGCTTGCGGGTTAGGTCTGCGAGGTAGCGGTCCGTTACGACAGGCGGGACGGTGGTGTTTGTGGGTCTCTGTGCGCTTGAACCACGAGACTCTGGGAGAGCGGACGCCTCCGCAAGCTCCTCGATCCATTCCCGATACTCTCTTGATATGCCAGTCTTCCGCTGCCGGAGTACCGCGACTTGCTGTTCATACTGCTCCAGCTGCTCGATTGCATCCATGAGCTTGTCGTGCAACTTCGGCGCCCTTGATTGCAGGCTTCGCAGTCTGCGACTCACGTCGGCGTTACGATACAGCCGCCGGGGCAGCGCGACAAGGCCATGCCCCATCAGGTATATCGCAAGAATGAGGCCCCATGCGTACGCGAGCGCCATGACCGTAGCCTTCAGATTCGTAATGTTAAACCCCGATTGCAGGAAGAAGTATATCGCGCCTGCGATCCCGGTCGCGAGCATCATCAGCTGGTAGCGGCCGTTCGAGCGGAGGGAATAGATGAAGCGATCTCTGGGCTCACGGTAGCCCGAGTCGCAGTATTCGCCGAGGAGAGGGAGGATGACCCTGTCGGTCGCGTTAGCACCGTTGCCGAGCTGGCTATACTCATAGAAGAACCCACCATGTCAGCGCAAACGTAAGCCAGTATGTGATCCTCCAAGATACCAGCAACGCTCTCTCCGGAAGCCATACCCCCCTAGAAGCCGTGGTATCCGTCCCTGCGCTGGATGCGAGGTCTATCGGTACGAGGAGGACAATGCTTGCGGGCAGCGCAAGCGCGAGAAACACCGGTACGAGGAGGTACGCGGGCGTCGATCGTAGCGGGAGGTAGCATCTGAGGAGTAGCAGGACGAGGAGGGAGATGATGAAGAGGGCGAATGCGAAGCTGACTGCGGAGCCGGCGGAGCTCGCCATGTCTGGAGTCGGCACAGTAGTAAAAGGGATGGCCGGATCGGTTGAGAATCACGGATCGCGCTGTGTAGTTACCAGGCTATCGAAGGCCTGTAGGCGTAGTGTAGAGCTTTCTTTCAACCTTCGTGAGGTGCTCGTAGGACTCTTCGTGATAACCCCATGGAAGTTGGGAGGCTTTCGCGGTGTTGGGGAGAGGTTGCCGTGTTGGTTATCGCTGTGTATGAGAAGTACAAGCTTCTAGTTTACGAGGCTCTAAGAAAAAGCGCAATGAGAAAAGCGCAAAAAGGAAGGCAGAACTCAACAAACCCGAAAAGAAACATGAGATGCGCACCGTCGCCGCGCGGAAGGCTGACGTCGATCTCTCCCTCGCTCCCGTCCTTCGCCTAACCCAAGACCAGCATTCCGTACCGCTGACAAAGCCGCGCTGAACAGCCGCCGTCTCCGCCGCCGCTGCCCCCCAGATTGCATCATCAGATCTCAGTCAGATCAACAATCCTCCACAACCACACCTTCCCTCCATTCGCATCCACCTACACCCCTCCGCAAACTCTCCCAAGCCTCCCTGAGCCCACCTCGCCCACCACCAACCCCCCCACAAACCGGCACCATTTCCTTCCTCGCGCGCTTCTTCCAGCGCGCCACCTCGCCCGCCACCATGTCCGCCGCCAAGACCAAGGCCCAGGGCATCATCGACGATAACCCCGTCGCCGTCTTCAGCAAGAGCTACTGCCCCTACTGCAAGGCCACCAAGCAGCTGCTGAGCGAGATGGGGGCTAAGTTCTATGCTATTGAGTTGGATCAGGTTGGTATGTATCTGCAATCCTATCTAGAAAGCGGAAGGCGGGAAGGCGGGAAGGTGGGAAAGGACGGAGGCATTTAAGGAGGACGAAGGGAGAGTGAGGGAAGGGGGGAGGGGAGTGGAGTGTGTGTAAAACAAAGGCTGACGGTTTTTGCCAACAGATGACGGCGCCGCTATCCAGGACGCGCTCGAGGAGATGACGCATCAGCGCACGGTGCCGAATGTTTTCATCGACAAGAAGCACATTGGCGGAAACTCTGATCTGCAGAGCAAGAAGAAGGAGCTACCGAAGCTGCTCCAGACCGCCGGGGCTGTCTAGA
This sequence comes from Coniosporium apollinis CBS 100218, assembly GCF_000281105.1. Classification (NCBI taxonomy): domain Eukaryota; kingdom Fungi; phylum Ascomycota; class Dothideomycetes; genus Coniosporium; species Coniosporium apollinis. The sequence continues at coordinate 505,428 of NW_006913272.1, forward strand.
GGACACGACGGGAAGAACCAGAGGACTGATTGGCCAGCGGGCGATTACCATGGTAGGGCGGCTGAAATATGCGGGAGATATAGACCGTCAAACTATAGATTCCCTCAGGCTGCTGGACTATTTCACATTACGTGTGCACGAAGCTGCTGTTGTTGATGTTTCAATAGTTGGTCTAGCCAGAACCTTAACCGTGCTCCGGTACTATACATGCAATGCGCTCAAACGCCATGACAATGCTTCCCACGCAAGCAATACTTCAACGTCTCCCTCGCGTTCGTTAGCGATGTCCTCTGCCCAGTCCCTCATTCCTCCGTAATCCCGTTTCCGTGGTCCCGTTTCCATCCGCTGGGCTCGCCGAAGGGCCTCCTGGCCACGGCAGCTGCTTCATAAGACGCCGCAAGATGTTTCGTGGCGCATGATGAGGCTTCTTTCAATCCACCTAATCCTTCCAGTCCCAGACCTGCTTGAGGAAGTGTTCCATATTGACCTTCTTGCTCTTCATGTCGACCATCCACGGATGCTCCAGCATGCGCCACGGCGTCGCTCGTCTCGTCGGTTCCTTCTCCAGACTAGTTTGCCGTTAGCTCGTGCTCTCCAACCCATCATTCCCCAATCTCAGTCCCCGCCTCGCTTGCCCCTTGACCGAAACATGAGACGTCCAGGCAGAGAGAGCAGACTCACCAACACTCAATGAAATACTTCATATTCTCACTCCACTTGATCCGATTCTCCGGCTCATCCTTGAGTTTCGGAATCGGCTGGCGCACAATATACGTCAACAGATCAATCAGCCCCGCCCTCGGATTCATCTCCGTGCCGTCCGCCGGGAACGGAAACCGATGCTGCGCGACCTCCAGCAACGTGACGCCCAGACTCCACACATCGCTCGTGATGGTGTAGCTCTGGCCCGTGATGCGCTCAGGCGCCATGTAGTAGCTCGTCCCAATAAACGTGTTCGCGTCGCCCTTGGTGCCGAACTCGCCGCTGACGCCGAAATCGCACAGCTTGACCATGCCGTCCCTGCACAGCAGGATGTTGCTCGGCTTGATGTCTCTGTGGATGATTCGGTGGCCGTGCAGGTATGTGAGGCCGTTTAAGACGCCCTCGGCGACTTTGCCAAGCACCTTTTCGCCGGTGCGGCCGCCGAGTTTCTTCACTTCACGGTAGACGGAGTCGAGGGAGCCGCCTTCGCAGAACTCCATGGCGATGGAGATGGTGCCCGTTGCGTCGTCCATGAAGGCGCCGTAGTAGCGGCAGATGTGGGAGGAGGCGCAATTTTTGTTGAAGGAGAGCTCGCGCACGATTTGCTTCTTGACGTCTGGGTCGGGGTTTGTCGTAATGATCTGGGGCACGGTTTCTGTCAGCGCTGGCACTTCCGTAGGGGACGCTCGGCTCGTCTGCGCCCCTTCCCCGAGATTATGGAAAGGATGGAAGAGAAGTGTGCATACCTTCAGCGCAAAAACCGTCCGCCCTCCCTTGAGCACACACCTCGTAACCGCCCCACCGGCCCCCTCCCCCAAACTCCCCAACTCCACAATCTTCCCCTCCTTACTCGCCGCCCTCCACCCGCCATCATCCAGATCCTCCACATCAAGCGGCCTCCCCTTCTCCAAGCTCAGCTTCTCCAGATCCGGTAAAATGCCACCCACACTATTCTCCCGCACCATATCGGTCCCCCCGACATCCGACCCCGTGCCCGCGGAGTATATGCTCCCGACCGCACTTAGCGGGTCACCCGGCCGGCCGGACGGCTGCTGGAGCATGGTGGGGAAGTGGTTGCCGTAGCCCTCGGACGCGCCGTTGCCTTCGCCGAAACTGCCGCTTCTGCTCCCTGTGTTGGCGCTCGTGGCGCTGGAGCCGGAGGCTGAGGGGCCGCCTACGGGCTGGATTTGGAGAGGTGGTAGGCGCGGGTTGCGGCCGCGGGATTCTTGTGGGGTTTGGTTGCTGCCCATGGGCGTTGCGAGGCGGAGTTGTGGAGGCTGGGGGCGCTGCATCGGCTGGAGTGGTTGGAGTGGTTGGAGCGGTTGGATCTGGGATTCGGACGTGCCGTTTATGACTGGACGCACATTGGGCGACATGGGGATTGCGAGGCCCAGGCGTGGTGTGCGGGTGCCGCTGTTCGAGCGGGCACCGGGAATGGGCGGCCGTAGGAGGGGTGCTGGAGAGGACATTGTGGGTAGTTGGTGTGAGGATGGCGAAGGTCGTGAGGCTGAACCGTCGCTTGCGAGGTACTGGTTGGGAAGCTGCATATATGGCCGGCGATGGTGGTACGCAGTAACTGAGGCGCGTTACTCGCTGGAAATCGATGTATTGACGTGATCTGAGGCGGTATGCGTCTTTGATGCCGGTCACAAGGACGGCGGGACGAGGCCTTCCCGCTGCGGCTATCCGCAAGACTAAGGGCGCGAGATCACCGGGTACACTGCGAATGAGTGACGCAGAGCCGGCGGTGGAGCGGGCCTGTGTCGCTTCTGGGCGGATGCGAGAGCCCAGGACCTGATCTTGTAACGGTAGCTAGCCGCTTGCGGTTGGCCGTCTCAATATGCAGCGAAGGGCGTGCTCGAGCGATATTGGGATCTGTAGCCCATGCGCCGTACTTGGGGTTGTACTCGTAGTAGTAATAGTAAGGGTCGCGGTGGTGCGGCTTGGGGGGTTTGCTGCTGCTGCTGCTGCTGCTGCCGGAGAGGAAGCGTGTCGTGTGCTGGCGAGGCTGTAAGAATGGTGGAAGCTTGGGTCTGCCTGCGTAGCGCCCAGGCGTGTCTGGGGGATGAGGTGGTGCCAACCGTACCAACCGTGCCAGCCGTGCCAACCAGCGCAGAGCCGCTCGGCTGCCTAGCGCTCACCGACAATAGACCGGAACACGTCTCGCACGTGCTGCTGCTGCTGAGCAAGCCAAAGACAAGTTAACCGCAAGTCGTGGAAGACGTACTCGAGTAGAGGAAAGGGTTGTTGAAGGTGCTGGATGGAATCCAGGGGGATCGAGCGGTCAAGACAGGGACACCGTCTTGCGGCGCACGCTGATCCATCGGAGGATTGGGACGGGGAAGAGGCCGCCGCCAGTCACAGGCAGGTGAGATGTCTCGGTGAGCGCGAGCAGCTCGATGAGGGGTTTCAGGAAGCGCCAGGCAGCGCCCTTTCGTCTCTCAACAGCTCCGCACGGCACATTCCTCCTTCTGACTTGGCCTGGTGACAGCAAGCTCTTCTGTGGGGAGCAGAGCGCGTCGTAGCACATGCGCGCCGCGAGATGCAGCCATGGTATGCACCATAAGGCTGACCGACATTCGTGCATACCCGACACTCCTCAGCTCTCCAAGCATCCTCAAACTTCACAATCTCTTACGCCCGCCACGCCCGCTTCAGACTGTCTTCCATGTGCTTTGAGCGCTGACGTTGCAAGCAAGGTCTGATGCAACATCGCAATGTGCCGGCTGACTCGCATATTCGCCATTGCCTAAAGCGGGCAGAGCTGGATAAAGATCTCCCGATGTAGCTATGGCACGCCGCCTTCGCCGGTGACTTATGCTGCAGGTGGTCAGAAGCCAAGCCATCCAAAGGCCTGCCGGACTGGAGACTTGAGAGTCGGCTTACTCACAGAACAGAGTGTTGGATGCCAAGCGCTATATCAACCGCAGAACGAATCATCAACTACCTGAGAAGCGGAGCCTCTGATGGAGCGCTTAGAATGGGAGCACACACCTATAGATACCTTGGAGTCTCTGAACGTCTGCCCGCAAAGCTCCTGCAGCCTACGTGCCAAGACACACCGTCCAACTTACATGTCATTATCCTGCACTCAAGTCGGACATACATACCTTCACACAGCTCGTCTTGCCCATATACTTATCCTCAACAGCTTTTGGTTACAGGACTAGCATCAAACAGCCGAAGCATTCTCCCGCTAATGAAGATGACAGATCCTAACTGCAGTCCTCTGGAGAGACATACGACACTCGGTTCTGGCAGCACGAGACACGTAGCATTAACTATAGGACGACTTGTATACCGTTTTGAAAGATCATATATATTCAACAAGAGGCTGATTGCTAAATATACACCTGCCAAGTAAAAGCTCTCCGTAACTGTTTTCGACGTACACATTCTCTCAGGTCTATATGAGCCAGCTATGACCAAAGACCCGATCAAGGAAGGAAGACCGCGATAGCATCTATCATCATGTCCTACTGCCGGGAGTCAACCGCAAAATCTCAGTTGCGAATGTAGTATCGATGGTGACAGAACTGCAGTGACACGAGAAGATCCACTACGGAGATCTGGTCATCGGGAACGGCATCGCTCGCATGAAGCATCATGCAAAAACAGCCTCGGTGCATGTAGCAGCTGCCGTGGCCAGGAGGGAAATGTCCCTCTGTCTCATGACGGCATGCAAGCTCATGTACGGCAGAGCGCGCAAGGACGATGCTTGCAAGTTGTTCCTAACGCGCAACCGTCCGGTTATCGGGGAAAACACATGGCGAGCTCGAGGGACGCATGTCATGCCCTGTGGCGTCAGCATTCACTCTAGATTACCTTTAGACAAGATTGAACTCAACCCTTAATAACTCCCCTCTGCGATTCCGTTTACTAATCTGTCAAGACGTTGAGGGCTTGATCTTTGAGGCTTTCTCCACTGCCGTTCTCGGTGTCGCTATGTAGGAGTTTCTCAAAGTCAGGGATCCCTTGCACTTGCAAACCTGTTGAGTAGACCACAGGTCTTTTCTCTTCTTTTCTCTACGGGACACGCTCGTTCTCCTGCAGATAGAGTGACGAGATGTTAAGCCGACGATAATCCCCTAGGTAGATACCTCGTTTCCTTTGACTGGACTGGCCAGAGGAAGATGCAAGTTGCTATTCAACAACAAGGGGTCCATAAGCATAGGACGGTTTGTCGACTTGTTGTCTTGCAACGCATGATTGTTCGGAGCGGAAACGAGCTCAATGAGCCAGATGTATCACGTCTGTCGTCGTGCTCGAACGTCCAGTGGATGAAGCCAAAGCTTCCATGAGTAGGTTCCGCGACACTCGTGCTGCCGGCGGGAGTACCTGCCGAATGTGCCCGCACCAAAATCCTGCGCCAAATCTCACACCAACCCGGATGTGGGAGGACACACAGACAGAGTCAAGGGGACCCTGCGCACAGCTGTCTCGGCATTCTTACAGCGGCAGTTCTTCTCCCCATGGACTTCTACCATCAGCCATTTACGCCGCCTCATTTCAGGCCATCGGGCCCGGCACGAAAACAATCTCTCGGTACGCTCCATCGCCGAGCTTAATCAAATTCTCCGGATATGATAACCGGACGGTCCAGCCAGGGTCTCGTGCGTAGGCCGATTGACAGCCCGGCTCGCAGATTTGGCGTTCTGGCGTTGGTCGATGCGGGCCGGGTCGATCTTTGGGCCCAGAAACCGCACGAACCGTGGACGGCCCCACTGGAGAGGGAAAGGCGCCGTCGCCCACGGTGCCGGACCAATATAATGGCTTTTTGACATCAGCCCGCCGCTTCCAGAAGGTCTTCTTCCCTTCACCCTCTTTTTCAGCTCTTCGCCATCGTCACCTACGTGCATCCCTTTCGTTGCGCCGCAAATACTGTTTCGAACTTGAGCTTTTCCTGTCGATACTTCCATTCCTATCTTGCTTACCGACGCTGAGGGACACAATTTCCAAAGCCGCGTATTCGCGTTACACGTCATCATGCCCTTCCTACCAGTCCGGCGGAAAGCCTCAACTCCTACCACCTCATCGTCCATGATCTCGTCTCCCATCGTCTCATCCGCTACTTCGTCGCCTACCGACCCTGTGCCTTCGCGATCGTCATCAGGCCACTCGTCGCACCCCTCGGACGCCACCCAGTCGACCGTCCCTACAGCCAGCAGTGTACATCGCGCTCAAGCATCAATAAAATCCGTACCTTCGATTGCGCCGAGCACCTCCGCCTGCACACTGGACCCGGAAGACTGGTTTTCGCGCTTCCGAGGCGACTTGGACATCAGTGATGAACTGCCATCTAAAAAGACGCTCCGAGAGGCAGCAGGCATCCCCATCTTCGCAGCCGACGGCACGAGTCGCGCGTTCGGAAGCTTGTACGAAGGCGACAACGTCATCGGAGAGCGGCAACTCGTGCTCTTCGTGCGGCACTTCTACTGCGGCGTAAGTGCTCCGCATTCCCCCGAGCCCAACTTCCCCGCCTTTGAGGTTGTGTAACACAACCAGCTGACCTCATAACTAGGCCTGCCAAGCATACCTCCGCGCGCTCACCAAATCGATAACGCTCCAGACGTACTTCACCATGTCGATACCAACCTCCATCATCATAATCGGGTGCGGTTCGCCGAACCTGATCCCGCACTACAAAGCGCAGACCGGATGTCCCTTCCCCATCTTCGCCGACCCGAGCCGGAAGCTGTACAAAGTGCTCGGCATGTCCTGGACGCTCGACATGGGGCCTAGAGCAGACTACATGGTCGACAGAGAGGGCAAAGAGATCAACGAGCTCAAGTGGGTATCCGGTCAGATCAAAGACTGGGCGGTTGTAGGAGCGGGAAAGGGCACGCCGCTACCCGATCCCGCGAGCATGTCGCGGCCGCAGTCGCGGCACAAGGCGCTTACGGACGCCGAAAGGGAGGCGGAGGAGGCGAGGGCGAAGGCGGAGAAGAAGAAGAAGCTGGCGAGGAGGAACATGTTCAAGGGCGGGAACATGCTGCAGATTGGCGGGGAGTTCTTGTTCCGGGATGGCGAGGTGGAGTGGTGTCATCGGATGAAGAATTATAGGGGCCATGCGGATATCCAGGTCCTGAGGCGGGTTTTGGAGATTGACGATGACGACGACAAAGAGATGAATGATTGAGCGGTCAAGGGTAGAAGGTGAAAATTAGTGCGAACAGCGAGATATACCCAGAGTGCCGCGGCGCCTGTCAGGGCGAGGACCGGAGCGCGGCGCGGAAGGAGCCGGGCTGGTCATGGGAGTTTGGGCGCATCGAAGTGGTCGGGGAGTCTTGCAACCTTTTTTGAAAGGTCTGGAGATATTCTAACGCGTTGGGATGCTAGCGGGAGGAGTCTTGGGTGTTCGAGAGCGTAGAGCTTTGAAGTGTGCGGCGCCGCCCGGCAGCCATTTCTTCACGAGCGCTTGGTTTCACGATACGACCTGTCAGAAGCACTTATTCAGAAGCTTGGTTTGGATGGAGACACCGCGTGTGAGAGGTGCTCGCACTGCAGCTTGTATTCAGCCATAGAGTACTGTTGATTAGGAATACGTACCTTGATCGCTTCAGTCAGTTAAGCGTGACCAATTTGACGTTCATACGCACGAGCAAGAACCATAATCACGGGCTTAAAAGCGTAAAACATCATACATGATATCTGTTGTCGGATAATCAGACTCTCAAAACAATCATCGAGTTCCCGAACGGAGTGAGATTCAATTACGACCCAGAGAATGGTATGCTTGACTCAGAATATGCGCCATTCAAGCACACAGTTAACAGTAACTGGTGGCAAGTCACTGCCGTGATAGGTTATCTAATGCGGCAAGCTTACATAGTATACAGTCCCCATCAAGTTAATGGCTTCCAGAAGCCAGAGTGAACGGTTTGTAAAGATAGTCGGCAGGAAATGAGCATCAGTATTGCCACAGTACCGGGTTTCGAACAACGTCCTTGCTCTGCTCCGATTTCTCCACAAGCGAGTCATCAATCCTCTTCTGAACTCTGCAGCGCAACATGAGAAACGTACCATCTGATCAGAAAACGACCGGCGGTTCGCTGCCTAATCCAAATCTTCATATCATTGACCACCAAGTCACCTTCCAAGACCACATCGGCAATACTGCAATAAGCGCCTGGTACGGACAATGTAGACGAGGAGGTGATACCTGCCTCCCCAAGCTCGACTCCAATCATGGAGACTAATATAACTATGCATTCCAGAAACGCCCGTCGCCCCACCCTTCTCCTTCCAAGTCTACGTGACGAATGGTCTCTCCGCATCCACCGACCTTCCCCGTAGCCTCCTCCATACTCTTGTAGATCCCCTAAGAGAGCCGGTGCATTACCGCCTCGACGTCTTCTTCCTACCCCAAGGCACCTCAAGAGAGGAATGCATGGCGCACTACCGCGCCGAGAAGCAGGCGCGCGCAGGCAATTGGCCAATGCATACCTTCCCTAGCTACTCGAAGCCGCAGGATCCGCACGTTAATTTTCTAATTATGGTCCAAGAGCGGGACTGGGTGGCTACGGAGGAGGATTCTGTAGGGGTCTGCTGGTTTGATCTACCAGACATATATGTGGAGAGGAGCCCGGATGATCCTCTTGTTAATGGGCCCGTCCACTGGATCAAAAAGATGAGGGTTAGATTTAGGGAGGGTGAGTCCATGGTGCCCAAGACGCTGGAGGATGTGGGTATGGACCTGTATAACGTTGTGACACAGAAGTATTGGACAAGACCGCTTAGGGAAGAGTACGACGAGTGGTATGAACAGAACAAGGGATATGGTTGGTAGGCCTACTTAGATAATGATCGTGGCCCCCAGCTTCTCCGATGCACTATAGACAATAGTCCCAGATCAAGCCTGCATAGAGTATTGCATCGCTGTTGTGTATTTTTCATCACGTGAGACAATTGTACGAGGAACTCCATGTTAAACACGGTTGTTTCAAAACTCCCAACCCTCGTTATCGGCCGCACGCAAGTACAGAGCCACGGTGTCGCGTCGTGCTTAGCCCGACAAAACATGCGGCAACTCACAAGCCAAGCCGCAATACTCGACCGAAGGCTTAATATAGACGAAACGCGAGGCAGGGGATAGCATCCTGCGGCGCGCAGGATACATGAACACAGCCACAACCCTCGCGGCGCCAAATCCTTGAATCCTTCATTGGAAGACTGAACGTTCTTATTGAGATAGCCTGCATGATGCAGCTAAAACCTTGTGTGAACTCACAGTCTCCGTCCTCCTACCACCACATATGTACATTAGCAGAAGACATCGCTTATACTAAGGCTTCGCAATTCCTTTCCCACTTCTCTTGCAGCGCACCCACACCATGTCCGCCAGCACCCGCGGCTACGAGCCGTTCAGGTCGAAAAACGCCTCCCAACCCGGCGAAGAACCATGTCCAGCAATTTGCGAGATTCAAGGACATTTACCCTCGCGGACGTTCGCCAGTGCCAACAAATCAAGGCGTACACGTGCCTGCCAGCAGGTCACCGTAGGCGTCTTCCTCAGCCTCCTGATGCTCTGGCCTTTATTTGTCTATGGGCTTCCCGTCGCATTCTTCGCACAATCGCTTGGCGGATACTATATGACTGTGAATCGATTCTGCAGTCAGCGCCAAGGCGAATTCAGCTTCTTCGAGCCAGACACCGTTATGGGAAACTTCACCTTGGGCCAAGCCAAGGCCATCGACCTGGCCTGGAATACCGTTTTGGGTCGAGGCGGACAGGCAGTCATGACTTACACGTCTTACAACGCCGTCGCAAACGCCTTAACCCGGATAGCAGAAACCACTCCGGTCAAGTACGAACTGTTTGCCGGCCTGGCTTTCTATCCGACAGGCGTGTTCACCTTGGCACACTTGGTCAAGGGCCTTCACAGTCTACGGGGATGGCGACCCAAATTCGCCATGGCTTGGCTGCTCTTCTCTTCCGTCCTCATACTTGCGATGCCCAGCCTCATCGATGCCTCGAGCGGGTATATCCAGCCGCCGTCGCTGTTCTACGTGTCTGGGGTTCCTGGTGATAACCACGGTCCACTTTACCGTGCATCCGAGCAAGTACCCCGTGCTCTGCTGTCTGTAAATGCAAGCGAAGCACCGTACACCTGCATGGCGGATGGAGTATACCAATGGGGCTTCGCATCCGGCTGGTTTCTCATCCTTATGACGCTCATGCCTGTGTGGGTCTTTGGCACTTACTGCATCTGGATGGACACGCAGCACAACTCCGAGTTGACCCGTAAAGGGCGCACCATGGGGCCATGGCGTGCCGTCGTAGACCTTGCAGAGGCAATGGCTCTAGAGCTGGGGCCACACACGAATGGATATTCAGATGCACAGCTGGCTAAAATTCTGGAAAACCGTCCGCCGATCAAATACGACGCCCAGGTAGATGAGAAGGGTCTCAGTCATATTGGTCTTGCGCCAAGGTTGTCGGCAAGATTGAAATTGTCTTTTGAGGCAATGTATGGATAGAAAGATAGGCAGAGGAGCTCTTACTCAATTCGCGAAGAGTGATCCCGTGAAGACTCTGGTTCGGAGGCTATTCAGCAACCAGACAGGGCTTTCACGCCATGCTTTGACGGATTCGACGTGGTGAAGGACGATGAGCGTCCCCGACTCACTGAGTTGAAGAGACGTCACGCAAGCGCGGCTTGACGCCTTGCTGGGAAGTAAGGACCAACGCTAAGCTGCCCACTAGTATCCAATGCACGCGGGGGCTTTCACATTCACTAGATGCATTATAAAACAGGAACTCCCACAAGAAATATGAATGCAGCATTTGAGTATGCAGCCGTACTGCTATTGAGAGGAGTCTGGAGGCGCTCAATGTGGAGGCTCGCATGGATTTACAGCATGAGCAGTACTTCAAAGCATTAAAATTACATACACCACTGATGCATATAGCGATGATATGCTGCTGTGGTTCTTGGCCCTGATTGAAACTTGCAGGCCAGCACATTGAATCACGTGCCGGGAGACTTTTGCCGGCGGAGTCCGCGCGGAGTCCGCGGACTGCGAACAGAGCGACTTCCCTTCTCGCATTTACCGCATGTTGTAGTGGACAATATTGTGCTCTACCGGCCGTAAAACACGAGGCTTGGTATAGCTCCCTGGTCTGGTGCACATATCATGCAGTTGCCTGGAGCGGCCATAGATGCGACGGCGAATCTTTAACGTTCTGACTGGTTCTTGTCGCGGAACACGAACTGACTCTGACTGAGAAGCAAGTTGAAGCGAAAGCGTAAGGATAATCGTGGTATTCTCATTTCTGCGATGATGTATGACTCAACCTCACTGAATTCAACATTGGTTCTCTCCTTCTTTTTGAATATGTCCGAAATCCCCTCCTCGTCATCCCTCTGAAGTCCTCGTTTATGCGAGGGCGCGTATCTGTCCGTTGGGATATCTTCTTCGCTTTCAGAACGTTTCTGGACCATCTGCAAGCATCTTCTGGTTGTCTTAACATGGATGTCACTCCTTCAATATCATCTTCTCAAGAGCGTGGACTGAAACATGCAGCGGGTCCAGGGTTGAGGATGGTCGATTCCACCCACAAAGACCAAGAGATTGTTAGCGAGAAGGACTCCGTTCGCTCCACCGCTCCTCGGAAGGACGGGTCGGGAGATGTCACAATCCATCTTCCCGAGAAACCCGAGCATGACGGCGATGGGCCGGTAAGACAGTTCGAGGACGCGGCAAAGGAGACAGCGAAAGCGGACTCAAAGGCTGGATGGCGGACGTATATGGTATTGTGACTCCCACAACTGTCCCAAGAGGAAGACATTGCTTATCTGTCCGCATAGAAACTATGGACCTACGCCACGCCTCTCGACGTCGCACTCCGGCTCTGTGGCCTTTTTGCTGCTTGCGCCGCAGGCGCAGTACGTACCCTGGCCGAGTCGAGAATGCTTTCTCGAAACTAAGACCTTGCAACACAGACTCTCCCGCTTATGACGATCGTCTTCGGGCGGCTTGTGAATGAGTTCAATGGCTGGGAGAGGGGCACAATAAATCCCGAACGTCTGAGGGAGGCGGTTGATGAATATTCGTAGGTTCCCATACTGCGTCTTCCTCCGCCGATAGGCTTGATTGGAGTAGATATACGGGTGCTGATTGTGGCACTACGAAATAGGCTTTGGTTTGTGTGGTTGTTTCTTGTGAAATTTGGAGTGAGTGGAATACCCCCATCCATGGTGTTCCTTAAGCCAAACCAAGACAACTTTCGGACCGCGTGATTGAAACTCTCGATTTCGGCGGAGGGCTACCTCAGCCATCTGGCTGTCTGTTCATCCAGAGCTTCTTTATACAATCGGAATCATATCTTTGCTGACATCTCTCTCTATCAGTGTGTATACATCCACACAACTACCTTCACAATCACGGCAATCAGGGCCACCAAGGCAATCCGTCTGAGATACATCCGTGCCATCCTCAGCCAAGACATCGCATTTTTCGAAACACGAACCTCTGGTTCCGTGGCAACGAGCATATCCAACAATGTGAACCTCATCCAGAACGGCCTTTCGGAAAAGGTCGGAATCGTTTTCCAAGGCCTCGCCATGCTTGCGGCTTCGTTCGCCGTAGCGTTTTCCCAATACTGGAAGCTTACGGTGGTCGGCGCAACTACCCTGCCGGCCGCCGTCATCGCCGTTGGCATCACCGTTGCCTTGGATGCACGTGCCGAAGCTAAAATTCTTGACATCTACTCAAAAGCTGGGGGGTTGGTTGAAGAAGCCTTGGGCAGCATCCGCATTGTAACTGCGTTCGGTGCCAATGAGAAGTTGCGTAAGAAGTTCGACGCGTACCTGGAAATCGCTAAGGGGTTCGGGGTGAAGAGGGGCCCGATATTAGGGATCCAATACAGCGCCGAATTCTTCATGATGTACTGCGCTTACTCATTGACGTTTTGGTACGGGATTCGCCTGTTGGTCCGGGGACATGTCAGTGATGGCGGCAAGGTTGTTACGTAAGTTTTCATGCTCTGGATGTCTCCCGTGCTCATGGTTGTAGGGTTCTGTTCGCTATCATAATCGGAACGTCCTCTCTTACGATGATTGCTCCTGCGATGGGTGAGATCACCAAAGCGGCAGCAGCATCGAAAGACATCCTGGACACGATAGCGATGGAGACCAAGATTGATTTCAATACTCAAGGAAACAAACCGGAGAGCGTCACGGGCCATATCTCCTTGCGCAATGTATCCTTCGCTTATCCGCAGAGACCAACCATCAAGGTTCTTGACGACGTTGATATGCATTTCGAAGCTGGGAAAATTACCGCGCTACTTGGGCCTAGTGGTTCAGGTAAGTCGACCATCGTGGCACTGATCGAAAAGTTTTACGAATCCACTTCTGGATCTGTCACGCTTGATGGGAAGGAACTTAAGGAACTGAACACCAAGTACCTTAGAAGCCAGGTCGGTATGGTTCAGCAGGAGACTTTCCTCTTCAACGATACTATCTACAACAACGTCGCTCATGGTCTCTTCGGGACTGCAAAGGACGAATTCCCGGAAGAAGACAAGCGGAAACTCGTCGAAGAGGCGTGTATCCACGCTAACGCAGATTCTTTCATTCGAAAACTCCCCAACGGCTACGACACCCGAGTGGGCGAACGCGGCTCCGTGCTGAGCGGTGGCCAGAGGCAACGAGTAGCCATTGCTCGGAGCATCATCTCGGACCCAAGGATCCTTCTCCTCGATGAAGCCACCTCCGCCCTCGATCCTATTGCGGAAAGGGCAGTCCAGGCTGCACTAGATGAGGTCTCTAAGAAGCGGACCACAATTGTGATTGCGCACAAGTTGGCCACTGTCATGAAAGCCGACAAGATCATTGTCATCGGCTCGGGTAAAGTAGTGGAAGAGGGTAGTCACCATGCCTTGCTGGCTGCTAACGGTGCTTATGCTCGGCTTGTCAGAGCTCAAAACCTGCATTTGGCGTTGGACGAAGAAGAGTCTACATCTGATGACAATGCCAAAGTACAAGAACTCCCACCAGAGAAACTCGAAAGGACTCAGTCAACAGGTTCGACCGCGGTCATTAGCGCGCAAACCAAGCCGGACGATCATTTCCGAAAGATATCTCTCGTCAAATGTGTGGCATTGGTCCTAAAAGAAATGAGATCCGCCCGGTTGTACTTTGTCTGCGGCATCATCGCTGCAGTTGCGGGTGGAGGTGTCTTTCCTGCATCAGCCATCCTCTTCTCCCGCCTTGTCACTGTGTTCAAGTACGACGGCGCGGAGCTGGAAGAAAGAGGAAGCTTCTGGGCGCTCATGTTTTTTGTCCTTGCGCTGGGGACTCTGTTTGCGTACGCGTCTCTCGGCTTCTTCTTTACCGTAGCTGGCATAATCACCGCTAAATTCTACCGGAGCGAGTACTTTGACGCCATGCTCCGTCAGGACATCGGATTCTTCGACCTGGAAGGCAATGCGAGTGGAGCCTTAACCTCACGCCTCTCCACTGACTCCCAGGCCTTGCAGGACCTAGTTTCGGCTAACCTTGGCCTCATAACCATTGTGATCGTCAACATTTTGGGCTGCTGGACACTGGCCCTGATCTTAGGCTGGAAGCTAACGCTTGTGGCCATCTTCGGATGCCTTCCCGCATTATTCTTCGCCGGTTTCATGAGGATGAGAATGGAGATGCAGAGCCAAGACAAGATGGCCGCTAGGTACGAAGAGAGTGCACGCTTTGCTTCTGAAGCTGTAGGTGCCATTCGAACTATCGCGTCATTAAATCTGGAGGCCAAGGTGCTTCGGCTGTATGGAGATAGACTTGGTGCTACAGTGAAGAGCTTCTACAGACACGTACTGGTCACGATGATCCTTTTTGGCCTCTCGGACAGTCTTGATCTAGTTGGTAGGTGACCACATTCCTTTACAGCAATTCACCGCTGACTATCCAGCTATGGGGTTGGCGTTCTGGTACGGAGGACGGCTGCTGTCGGAAGGGTATTACAGCGCTGAAAATTTCTTCGCCATCTTCGATGCTATCGTCTTCGGCGGACAAGCGGCAGGGTTTTTATTCGGCTTCACACTCAGTAAGTCTAGCAGTGACGCCGAAACGCATCTTCTAACATCCTCGCCGATACAACGAAGGGCCATGCAGCCGTGAACCGTATCCTGCACCTCCGCTCCCAAATTCCCACCATCAACTCCTCCACCGGCGCTCCTCCGCCCCACCCCAATTCAAGCCCGGCTATCGAATTCCGCAACGTGCGATTCTCTTACCCAACCGCCCCCTCGATTCCTATCTTGCGCTCCCTATGCCTCAAGATACATTCCGGCCAAAGCGTTGGCATCGTTGGCGCCTCAGGCTGCGGCAAAACCACCATCATCTCTCTGATCGAGCGCTTCTATGATACTACATCCGGCGAGATACTCATCCACGGCCGTCCGATACGTGATCTCGATATCTCCGCCTTCCGCGCAACAGTCGGTCTTGTCTCGCAAGAGACCACGCTCTACGAAGGCAGCATGCGCGACAACGTCCTCTTCGGCATGCCTTCAACCTTGACACCCGACGAGGAAATAGTTGTCCGCGCCTGCGAAGACGCAAACATCCACACCTTCCTCATGTCCCTGCCGGAAGGCTACGACACGCACGCCGGTACGCGGGGCCTGAGCCTCAGCGGCGGGCAGCGCCAACGCCTCGCCATCGCCCGCGCTCTAATCCGCAATCCTAGTATCCTGCTATTGGACGAAGCAACGAGCGCGCTTGATAGCCATAGCGAAGCAGTTGTGCAGCAGGCGCTCGCAACGGCTGCGAAGGGGCGGACAACGATCGCGGTTGCGCATCGGCTGGCGACGGTCAAGAACGCGAGTTGCATCTTTGTAGTCGATGGAGGACGGGTCGTCGAGTATGGGAACCACAAAGAGCTGTTGGTAAGGAGAGGGTGGTATTGGAGAATGTGTGAGGCGCAGGGGCTGGAGGTGGAGGTTTCTTAGGGTTTCTGCATCATAACCCTAAGTTACTTTGTATCATGTGTTGCCGTATCGTTTCTCACCCCTCATATCTCATGAATGTAGTATATGTATGTATCCCACTTGAACACTGGCAGGTACGCCAACTGAGGACGGTTGCAATTTGCAAAGCATCCAGGGCGCGAACAGGTCTAAGATCTCCGATGGGCCGCTTCGTCTCCACAACAAAACTCTCACGTAGCCACGCTGCATACAGAGGGTGCGAACCACCAGTGTCTTATGGGCGTCAGGTGGCGGCATCCTTGATGTGACTTGACATCGCTTCATTTGCTTGAAAGTCTCTGCGTGATGGAGGGGTTGCCGTTCCTACGCCTGCAGGAGCCCAGAATGTTTCCCTTCGATCGATGCAACCTGCATCGGAGGCATGTTGGGCGTACAGGTTCAGGGAAATGACAGTAGCTAGTTCTGAAGGTGAGTCACGAAGCACGCACATCAAGCTAGCATCAGAAGTCATCATAGTTCTGTTATAAATACTGTGTGGTGAATTTCGCGCGACGCAATTTTCATCACACGCCTTCTCAGTGTGGACCCAGTTTTTCAGCACCAATTTATATTGAAAGGAGTGACACTACTGCTCTCATGACAAGAAAGAAACTAACAAAGGAAACTACAGTACAAGTACATTGCAATTTCTGTCTTTTCTTATTACCATCCCATCTCGCACCTTACGCGTGCTAGCATACAATTTTCGACCGTTCGCTCATGAAGTCAAAATCTAGCAGCCAGACCAAGGGTGAAGCTGCTCATGAGTTGCCTAGAGGACGTCGCAAACGTTGACGACAACGCCGTTGTTCTGCAAGTATGGGTTAGGTACCATTTCTTGAAGTATGAGCAATGACCACTTGAAGCCTTACATTCTGTTGGGAGCAGCAAGCAGTCTGGGCGGCGCAGGAGCCAGCGATGACTAGTTCAGGTCAGAGGTGATACTGATATGCCGGCTGAAGCAAAACTCACGATCAATGCAGCCGAGACCGACTGAGACGATGATGCCCCCAAGGAGGGTCGGCACGAGGGCATTGCAGCACTTGGCGTGCTGGTTGGCGGGACAGTTCTGACGCGCCTGGAGAGCAGGAGCGGCGTTGGCGGTCATGCCCATGGTGGCGGCGATGACAGTGACAATGGTGGAGAAGTGCATCTTGATTGATTGTTTGGTTGGAGCTGTAAAGCCTCGAATTGAGTTTGAAAGTGTTTGGAGTGTTTGAAGTCTTTGAATTGTTGAATCGCTGTGTACTGGTGAGGGAGGACTCTGGGAGGAAAGGAAGGAGTCTTATATAGACAATCTGGCGCTCTCAGATGTAGAGCAAATGAAACTTCGTCAGTATGACTGTCGCCGACAGTCTGCAACAGGTCGTCATCTCTCATCACTGATGATATCAATGAGATATGAAGAAGAGAGATTTGCGGTATCCGATGACAACGCACATCCAATGACCCACGGTCTGGAGGGAGCCACGAAGCGATCTCGGGTTCCTGTATGTCGAATAGTAAAGAGAGAGAACAGTGAGGGTGGAGAATGCTGCAAATCCAAGGGGTGATCAGCATCACAAATTCCGTCCCGACTTCTCATGGGGAACTTGAGAAAGTTCGCAAGTTCGGTACACAGCATTCATCATTGGGATACGGAAGATGCATTCCAAGGATCAGAACTCGTTTTGCGGGCTCGTGAGGCGCTCCGGCAGTCGTTCATACATCGGCGGCGTCATCACCGATTTCACGAATGGAGTTGCTTCTTATAAGACATGCTTCGCGGACTCGTGAAGCACTCCTATTCGCGTATACATCAACGGTGGCATGACCGGCTCCACGATGTTGAACTGCTTCTTACAGAGCTGTTCAAGCCGTGCGTCAGAGGCCCACGGTCCACCGCAGCTTCATGTATCCTCAGCCGACCTTCGCTCTGACCGTATCTCGAGATAGGACTCCGGGAAGGGTAGATTGATGACGGTATGCGCAAGTCAAACACCCACCGGTGCGTCGTTTGTGCGCCTTTTGATCGGACCATGACCCACGTGTTGACCAATGTCCCGCCACCGTCTCCGCGACGGGTTTGACATGCCTTTCTGTAAATCAGAGGACTTAGCGCCGGGAAGATCTCAGATTTACCAACTAGCTACTCTCTATTCATCAGCTTCCAATTTTCTGATGGAAGTAAGACAGGGAATGTCTCTTTTCGGAAGAAGATGGAGGGGGTTAAGGAGGCGTGGTACAAATTTATCAACATATTCGTAGCTGACATCGGTATATTGAGGACGTCGGAGGTACTCACGAGTAGCGTTCAGCCTCGTCTGCGGGTCAACGGAGCTGACACCGTGTTTCCGGCACTTCATTACTTGCATGTGCTTCGCTAATATGCGCCCAGTGGATAGAGGCTTCCCTGACTGCCCACGTTTATTGTCGCTTTAGTTGAGCCGCTTGGAGAAATGATCTGCATCGGAGAATTAACGGCTGGACGGCACGCAGATCCTACTCAGCCCCATCCCCTTGGCTGTAAAGGCAGGTAGCCGTGGAAGCGGTACCGATGATAATGACTAAAGTCCAATGCTGGTCTGTTTGTGGATGCGATAGGAGATGTTGTATAGCAGTACCTCCAGGCTCTGAGCGCGTAGTAGGGAAAGAGTGTTCGTAAAATGGTGTAAGATCGGAGAAGCTGCGGAGGTATAGGCGAGCAACTGGCAAATTAAATCAAAGAAGGACA
This sequence comes from Coniosporium apollinis CBS 100218, assembly GCF_000281105.1. Taxonomy (NCBI): domain Eukaryota; kingdom Fungi; phylum Ascomycota; class Dothideomycetes; genus Coniosporium; species Coniosporium apollinis. The sequence goes on from NW_006913272.1 coordinate 523,813, forward strand.
GAAGAACCAAGTTCGGAGAGCATGCTCTTACGGTCCTGTGGCACAGCCAGGAAAAGAGCTGAAACTCCCCACATGGGTAAGTGGAGATAAAGTACGAGGTCGGTTATTATAACGCCAATCAGAATACAAAACAAAACGCCACCACGAGAATGCATCTAAAGTTAAAACGGACGCAGTTTGCGCACTCCGTGTTATGGTGCTACCAACCATGCAGGGTCAGTTGTTCCGACATCGCTACTAAAGGCTTTCTGAGAGTGGTCTACGTAAGAGATGCTACTCTTGCCGCCGAAAAGTCTTCGATATAGCCAATCAAGCCACCGGCCGCATATGTTGTAAGATGTGCTACCACGCTTTCCGAACGTTCTAATCGTCCTAGGGATTCCTGTCACTATAGCAGTAACTTGCTACGTAGCGTGGATCTGATTGCATGACAGCTCGGCACGCGACGTGGAACTCGCCCAGCTCATTGTATAGTGTAGCGCACCACACACTGCGAGATCTGTCGCGCGAGGTGTTGTTCCGCTAACCATGGTAGAGAGAGGCTTAGGCTCTTGGTATTGAGGTCAGTTATTGTCGATCTCAAAAGATACGCTCCCCACGCACAGATCAAGAACCTTTGCTGACTAGTCTCTGTCGATTCAGCTATCTACTGGAAGGGAGGCGGCTGAAAAACAAGCCACCAGGCACAGCTACCTGGTTCACGACGCTTGAAAGCTCCTATGAGCCGAGTGAGGAAGATGAACAAGACGACAAACTTATCAATACGAACCTTAGGCAGGCGATTTCATACGTCTCGCAAGCATTGAATCAGGGAGTCATGCAGAAAGACTCGAGTCTGAGTTGAACACGGTGTCTCTAAAGGACAGGCCGGCGTACGAAGGTTTGGGCTACGCGTAGGGAGTCCGGACCTTCAGCGAGGAGCTGCTCTGCAACAGGACAACCTTTACCACCACCTCCAATCTCGCGAGTGCATTACGACATTTGCTTTCCCCGGCCAACCAAGACAATCTGGGTTGATCAGCTCTGCATCAATCAGCAAGATACTAAAGAGCGCTCACAACAGGTGAACTCTATGAGAAATATCTATTCGGGGACTTCATGGGTCGTCCTTTGGTTAGGCGTGGACGAGGACAACGAAGCACCTGCTGCAGCGGCGCTGCTCGAGGATATACACGCACGATGTCTGGTACCGCCCAATCTGGATCGACTTGTCCCCTTGGAAAACAACTTCAAGGGCCGTGAGCTTCCAAGCCTAGATTCGTCTCAGTAGAGATGTGAAACGAGGCGGTACCCGTGGTATCAACTTAGGTTCTTGCGTTTCCTACGTCGCGGCTCTCAAGCTTGTTCAGTACACGGCGTCGAAGCATGCCGTTCTTAGGGTTACAAGGAATGCCGGTATAGTTACCCTCAGCACTTGCTAAACAGTTTCCAAACTAACTTGTTTCGACTTGAGCTCTGGGTTGTGCTCAGCACGAGATCCATGCGAATTGCCTTTGCCCTTCTTGGGTCGACACACCAATGGTGCAACGGGCAGTGGCCGGATACCCTGACCTGCAGGGTCTGATGGAAAAGGCTATACCGATGGGGAGGATTGCTGAGTCCGATGAGATAGCTGACGTCGCCATTTTCTAGTCCAAGATCTAGTTACGTTATAGGAAGCGGATGAATTATCGATGGAGGAACTACGCTCTCTGTAAATACTTAGATTACAGCAGAGACAGGCTGGGCGATTCTCCTTGTTATGGAAGAGCTACGGCGTTTTTAAAGAGTGTTCCTTGAAGGAATCTGATTTGATCGAGTCAAGGGACCCTTGGAAGATGGCCCCCGCACGTGTACAGCGATTCACCACCGCGTAGAGGGTCTCACGTGAGTCCTTCCATCACCGAAGGAGCAGTCCTCGGACTTACAAATCAGCACATCCACAACCAGCTGATCATTCAATCTGAGCTATCTTTCCAATAAGCAGACCTAGTGACACTTCCAACGTAAGGATTCTTGGTGGGATATAAAGAGACAACTATCTTCCTCCGGCACCCGCAGATTGTTACTCTGTAAGGAAAGAGGAGACGAAGGCTCTAGTAGATACAGTCTATGCTACACATCACGGTCATATTACTTATATGTGGAAGTGAGAGACATACAATCACTCATTCTTCCTAACAATTATATTACTGTTGGTCAACGGTGCGAAGATTCGATTGTTTAATTCATCTACATTGCCAGCTACTTGTGAAATTACTACTTAGATATTGATCCGAAGAGACGAGGAAAAGCATAGGGATCTCGTTTTAGAGTCAATTGCATACGGTCTCATGGGTAAGAGGCCTGATACGCTTCATATGTAGTAGAACGACCCGATCACAGCAGGGCTTATTTAGCTCGGTGTTCGATTGCCGAAGACAGACTTCCACACAGCGATTGCCTCAAGTTGTGATTGGTTGGAAAAAGCGTTCCATTCCATACCGCAAGAAGCTTAACGCTCGGTTCGACTGCAAACATGAACAGCACCAGCAAAGTCGAATCTGAGAGCGACATTATCGAGAGAAAGTGCCCGAGCCGCCATCCGGTTCATTCTCCTACCGATACGTGCCTTGAAAGAAGTTTAGGATTACGGAAAGCATCATAAGGCTGTCTCCGGCTTCATCCGACAACGTTAACTTGTTACACAAAGACAGCCAAGGTCCTTCGCAGACAGCCTGCAGTCACCTGCTTTAAGATCACCTCTTCAGATCGTTAAGAGTCTCTTGCGCCCTCGCGAACGATAATTCGGCCATTGTCTCGTTCCAGAGCCGTTCTCCGACGCTGTCACCCTTTGGACTAGTCACAAAGGGAGCCATTCTACCATACGTCAGCAAGGTAGATGAGAGAGCAAAAGCATGCTGTACTTACGGCTTGATCTGACAATCGCCGAGATACTTTCCGTGAGTTTCTGAACCATGGTTGATAGCTGCATCTGTAAGAGTTCTGGCACCGACCTCGGTAGATCGTCCAATGGTTCGCTTGATACCGGTGAAGATGGCTCCGACAACGCCGACAGCGGCTTCATGGTGCAGATTGGATCCGTAACAAAATCCGGGATTGACACAACTGATGACTGCAACCGAGGATGGTACACGCTTTACAAGCTGGACGAGGAAGAGCTGTTCAAGAAGCTTGGAGGTGTAGTAGCGCTCCTGCTTCTCAAAGTTTTTGGGATCGTTGAATGCAGGCAGTATTGGGTTTGATTCCTGCTCTTTGAACTTGCACCAGGCTGCAGTCTCGGAGCTAACTATCGTAATGCGGCCGGGGTGCGCCGGAGCATTCTTCTCCTTGAGAATCGGAAGAAGCAGGATCGTAAGAAGAGCGGTGGAGAGATAGTTGACCTGCATAACTTCTTCATGGCCGGTGCTCTCGTTGATCTCAAGCTTGACTTTGAAGACGCCAGCGTTGAGTATGACGAACTGGAGTCGAGATAGAGTATTGCAGCGCTGAGCAAAGGCAGTGACGGAGTCGTAAGTCGACAAGTCGAGCTTCCAGACTTCGATTTTTGCACCAGGCGCACCCTTTTGCAAGTCCTCCTTGGCCTTTCTGCCTTTGTTCTCATCGCGGACAGCGAGGATAAGATGGTCGAGGCCGAGGTCAAGCAGTTGACGGCAGCATTGAAGGCCGAGACCGACGTTGGAACCCGTAACAATGCCGGTCTGGCCCTGGAGGTTGAACTTCTGAGGCGATACAGGCTTGGGCATTACGAGTAGTTGGCGATACATGAAGTGCAGCTGGCTTGCTTCCCGAGAAGCGGACGGTTCGCATGTCATGGTAGCTAAGGAGAGATAGATCCGGTGCATGCAAGAGCTTTCAGGAGGTGAGAATGGATTGTCGCTGATGCGTGTGAAGGACGAGGAAGGAAGATATTGAACGGAAATGTGAAAGGAACAGAGTGGCTTGCAATGGGTGAATGCCAATGCAAGCATGTCTTCATGCACAGACCAGTACTCCTGGAAGCACCTGATTCCTTGCGGCTCAAATATCTCTCCGCCTTGCACTCTGCCGCGCGGCTTAACTCCCTGTCCTACAGTTCACAATCAGTCTGCGTAAGCTGTACATCTCCAAGTGACCAGTGTACATCCATTGCATATCATATAGCATGCCTTGGAAATGACAACAGCCCTCTCCATACATCGTCATGTGCAAAGTGCAAGATCAACTCGGGAAAATGATTACTGCCAACCTTTTGCTTCTCACACTGGGTTTACCCGCTGCGTATGCCTTCTATCGTGCCGTCTACAACCCCTACTTTCACCCGCTTCATCACTTTCCAGTTCCATTTTGGGCCTCGGTCCGACTTCTTCAAGCTTTGGATCGTGCATACTAAACAGTCCCACACTTTGGGTCTGAGGTACCATGAGAAGTACGGGCCTATTGTTAGGGCTACACCCAATCTACTGGCAGTCAGCGATCCAAAGCTGCTCCCTCTTATCTATCACCGCCGGGTGGTCTTTCCATCACTCGATATGCTCGACTGGCTAGCGATTGGTGGAGCCTGGTGACGAGATACCCATCAGTAACTTTGGTCTCGATTCCAGTTCCCCAAGACGACCACTAAAGAAGCAAGACATGAGATGTGAGAGATGTCCCACCTTGCAATTGACGACTTGAGAGGCGTATGGGCTATCGATTTCGATTTCCGCCATTGAGCCAAGCTCTATATCGCTTTTGATTGTCCTTCAATTTGGTGGGAGGACACCATATGTCTTACGCACGGTCGCGGTTGGCTACCGGCTCGTTTGCGGACGCTATGTTCATGGTATCATGTTTGGTGAGGCTGTTGAAGCCTTACAGCGGGAAGATCCACTCGATACCAATACTGAGACGTTCAGCATCTTGTAGAATGGAGCTTTCTACAAGATAGTCCCTTCTCACTCTCTGCTGTGCCCTATGTAGGCATCGTTCACAAACAGCTCGACCGCCTCAAGCGGTCCGGTAGCCCAGTAAATTTCCGGCGGCAAGATTGATGTCCCGAGAATGGGTGAGCCTCGCATGTTAAACCGGTATTTGGCGGAGAGGGTATTGATTCGGCGAGTGAACAGTAGGTTACCTTCCTGTTTTATCGAGCGTATTATGTTATTCGAGCTGAGTAAGGAATACTCAGTTCGTTTCACTAGCTGGCTGTGGTCACCCTTGTATCTGACTGCCGAGGTATCATTCCCCTGCATGCCCTACTCCCAAGAATCCGGGGAAATTGTTGTCCCACAGCATGATCTAGGCTACAGTTCATGCGTCCTGCTTAACGATGATCTAAGCCTCGTCTTAGTCTACAGGCTGCGCAATCAAATAATAAGTACCTTGACCTCGAGTTCTCTGCGAGGAACCTCATCACAGCCGAAATCACGCATAGCTTTCCCTTCATTCCTGTAAAGGCCTCATCCACCAAACTCAAATACGTCATGAACAGCTACGTTCGTGCAGCATCTCTGTTGCTTGTCTCCTACATACTGTATTCCCTTGTCAGATCCTTTCTGAGCTCGAGATACCATGAACATCGCGCGGAGGAACTCGGCTGCGAACCGGTCCCAGTCAGGCCAGCTAAACTGCCAGGAGGAATTGACTTCATATGGCGCTTGATCAAAGCCGACCGGAGAAATCAAGTCCCAAATGAGTTCGAGGCGATTTTCGCCGAAATGGGAGCTGTTGCCACCTGGAAGCAGTACATCTTTGGAACTGCTGCATATAATACGGTCGATCCGAAGAACATCCAGGCGCTTCTGGCCACGCAATTTCTTGACTTCGAGATTGGTCCTTTGAGACGAGGAAACTTTTTTCCGATGCTTGGAAACGGCATTTTTACGAGTGATGGCAAGGCTTGGTGAGTGCGTACCCTTTCCGTATACTGCATCTGTACGGTGGAGCAGTAGCCGCACCAGATGCAAGACGGGAAGATGGACGGCCGCTAAACCAAGCTCTTCTGCTGACAGCGGCTCGGTAGGGAACACTCTCGCGCGTTGCTCCGCCCCCAATTCTCTCGCGATCAAGTCGGTGACCTTGAACTCGAAGAAAGGCACGTTCAAGATATGTTCAAGCATCTCGCGATTAACTCAGCGGGTTGGACGCCAGATGTAAATCTAAGTCCTCTGCTGTTCCGTCTCACAATCGATTCCGCGACCGAGTTTTTCTTCGGCCAAAGTGTGAATTCACAGATTGCTGCACTACCTGACGGATTGGCGACGGAGAAGAACCCTGCAGCCAGAGCCGGCCATGACTGGAGTTCTCTTGCCCGCTCGTTCGACAACGGCACTCATGCGCTCGGTATCAGAGGAAGGCTTCTTGAGCTGTATTGGCTCTATTCTCCCAAATCGTTCTACGACGACTGCAAAGTTGTGCACAAATTCGCCGACCACTATGTTAATCTTGCCCTGACCACGGGCCTGTCATCGCCCAACGAGGGTACCTTGGAGAAGGGAGAGAAGAAGGAAAGATATATCTTCCTACAAGAACTGGCCAAAGCCACCAGAGACCCTATCGAATTGCGGAGCCAATTGCTGAACATTCTCCTCGCTGGCCGAGATACCACGGCCGGGCTGCTAGGCTGGACCTTCTGGCTCCTTGCCCGTCATCCAGAAAAGTTCGAGAAGTTACGCTCCGTTGTTCTCGATGCCTTCGGCTCATACGACAGCCCGCAGAACATCTCCTTTGCGACGTTGAAAGGTTGCGGCTATCTCCAGCATGTCATGTCGGAGGTGCTCCGCCTGTTTCCATCGGTCCCCATCAACAGCCGCCGAGCCACGAAAGACACGTCGCTTCCACGTGGCGGCGGCCCTGATGGCATGGCACCTGTCTACATTCCAAAAGGAACTGAGGTGAACTACTGCGTGCACGTGATGCACCGTAGAAAGGATATCTGGGGCGAGGACGCCAACGAATTCAAGCCGGAGCGATGGGCGAAAAGGAAGTCTGGCTGGGAGTTTTTGCCATTCAACGGTGGCCCCCGGATCTGTCTCGGCCAGCAATTCGCGTTGACGGAAGCGGGGTATGTGATTGTCCGCATGCTGCAGCGGTTTGATCGTATCGAGAACCTGGATACCAAGCCGGAACCTTTCCACCAGTACAGCGTTACAACTGCGCCGTTGGCTGTACCGCTGAGATTTCACGAAGCGTCCCGCTAGAGAAAAAGTGGCAGCGCATCAATGAAAGAAGTAAGCCTGTATTGCGCAGACCACGATCGATGTTGGGCCCTTACCACCATATGTTCAATCTATCGTGAGCATCAGGGACGCTGTGTTCTTCTCGGTATGCATGTCCTTAATCCACAATCATTCCCGTTTCGGATATTAAGGATCTGGCCGTGGTGGTTCTTTTAGAAGAGACCGTTCATCATTGATATGCCGTCATAAGTGTGAGCTGTCCTCGATCCTTGCTAAATGGCTTCGGCCAGCCACTCCGGCTTTTCTTTGGCATGTATTTTATGCACTTCATACAGTTCAATTAGCATCGGAATTGGTACATCCTTGTCAGACTCCAACAGGCTTACAGCTCTTCAACCTACCAATAACTTTCAGAGTCTCTTTCCTCTATAACAACACGACCAGCCCACGATCCTCCGCAGTCTCAACAGGTTCCTTCCACCCAACCCTTCCTCCTCAGCTATCCGTCCGGCAACCTCTCAATCCTCCTTCCTCCTTCTAAAACCCTCTTGCGCGCCTCTCTCGTGTATAAAAACCTGAAGCCTGTCCGTCCACCTGCTTCTCTCAACCGTCTCTCGCCGGAATTTGCCTCATACAAACATACGGCAGCTTTCTTCCTTCCCCCTTGCTTCCTCGGCAGCCTCTCACCAACCTCCTCTTAAGAATCTGCAAATCTCTAGCAGCATTCTGGCACCCCTTCTTTCGTCAGCATCCCCAATTCGCTCCCCTCATATGTCAGGAGTCTACCCGACAGGAATCTTGTAGTCACTTTTCGGAATACAATTACGGACTATGCCAGACGGAACCGACACTCCTGCGACTAGGCCTCCGGCATTATTTACTCCAGAAGAGCCACCGGGTGTGGAAACTATGGTTTAAGCCTATGTAGCAGGCGACTCAAGATTGCGGTCTTTGAAATTGTATTTAAAATATCGACATCACCCAACACCATGAGACCGACATCGGATTTGCGACTAACTGGCAGCGAGGGTTCGGACTTTGGCGGACCATATGCGAAAGACCGAACATCGACAGAGTTGATTGAGTGACCATCCTTTATATTGCCAAGAAAAGAAGGAGTCTTAACTCTTATCTCCTTACGGGTTCTCAGGATATTAACACCGTGTTGTCAGAATCGTAGCCTGTGTTGTTCTGCCGGCAGCGATGTGGGGAGGAGTGTAATCCCCACCAAGCAACCAGTGTTGGAATTGCTCAAGGTTAGAGGCGACATTCCCTACACGACGGACCTAGGCTCGGATGCGCGGAGCACAGTGTTGCTATTGCAGCATTGACCTTAATTTTCACATCGCTGGCGCGTTCGCACTGAGGGGTTTGAGTGGGCTTCTAGCATTCCACCGCTCCTACGTATCCATCACCGTAGACATAGCGACTCTTTCAACGGCACAGCATGTTCCAACTCTCGTATAGATATACTAAGTGCTATCCGTGCTTTTGTCGTAGCAGTTACAGCAACAATCTGATACAGGTGCACGCGTCAAGGTTGACTGCTAGAGCCAGCCATCACTGCAACAAGAGAAAACATGCTGCATTGTGGTCCTGGGGGTAGTATATGTCGTTTCTATCGTCGACTTTTCCGCCAGAAGCAGCGCCTTCCAAGCCCACGTCCCAAACCATACCACACCCTTCGCCGCCCCTAAGTGTATGCCAACAATGCGCGCCGAATCAAAAAAGCCGCTCGGATCTACCGGACCCGTGCCGACACCGCTGAACTCAATACCAACCCACGAGCGTCTAGAAAGTCTCCTCCTCAAGCTCCGGCTCCAGCCCTTCCTCCGCCTCCGCTGGGATCTCGAAGCCCTCCTGTTGATTGTCAGCTCCCATCGCCAACCTCCCCCCACACCGTCAAAAGAGTCTGGACAGGGTCACTCACCTCGGTCGAGTACAGAATCGCCTGTATCGACTTGAACAGATCCACAGCCTTCTTGTCATACTCCTCCTCCGCATCCAGCGCGCCTTGGATCAAGACCTCAATATCCCTCAGCTTCGCGAAGTAGAAGTCCCGCTCCCGCTCTAGCCCCACCACCATCTCCTTCAGCGTCGTGACCTCCTGCTTCAGCGCCGCCGTCGCGGGGGCGGCTTGCGGTGTGCGTGTTCGCGGGGCCGCGGTGTTGCTGGCGGGGACGCTCCGTCGTGCTGCTGGAGCTGCGGCGCGAGGTGTAGGCGCGCTGGCGGGTGCGGGTGCGGGTGCGCCTCCGGAAGCTTTTCGCCGGGCTAGAGCGTCATAGTCCCCGCCGGGGAAGTACTGGTCCCAGTAGCGCTTGGTGAACTGGAGGAACTCGAGGTTGTCTTGCATTTTGCATTTTATGAGGGCTTCGACGGGGACGGAGCGGTCGATTTGGTGCTTCGTGAAAGTCGCTACGGTGAGGGTGCGCTGGTTAGCAGGTGTCTCGTGTGCGTCGAGAGGTACGTTGGGAGGGGGGGAGAATTACTTTGGAGGATCTTGAAGTTCTGGAGGTAGGCGTATTCGGTGTTGACGTTGAACTTGACTCGCGACATGGGGACGTCGACTGGAAGTGCTGTCAGCGCTACATGGCCAAGCCGGATTGGAGCTGGACGGCACTCACGAAAGATGCTGTCGAAAATCTGACATAATGCCGCCCTGTATCAAATTTCGTAAGCCCAGGCCCACAACCGTCTCCGTATGCCACGATATAGCGTAGAACCGTCGGCGCGGCGAACCATGTATGAGGTACGGGGAGTAGAATGCGCGTACCCGGTGCCGCACTGTTCAACTTTCGTAACGTTGAGTTGTAGAAGGTTGTTCAGCCATGCCAGCAGTTCTTGCCTGACATCATCCAATGTTAGCAGACATTCCACTCTAGCTGCTCTCCGGCGCCAGAAGGCGGGAGGAAACGGTGCCAGTTGTCTGTGTTTACCTTGATTCGCCCATCTTGGGATAAAGATATCTTGACGACGAGACTGGAGCGGAACGGTATCTTGTGCGCGTGCACGTGGAGGGGAGACGGTAGGCGATGTATTCTTTTCTGTGGTCAGGACGCGGATTTATGTATTGTTGTGGTGGTTGTCTGGATGTCGTCTCAAGTTGTTGCCTCGAAAGATCAGTGGTTCGCTCTTGGCATGAGATTGTGGGTGACGGGCTGTCAGGGCGATCACGCCAAGACCACTGCCCCGCTACATACCCAGGGGTCCTCCCTCATTATCAAAACGCCATGCATCCATCCGCACGTGCAAAGGTGATCGTAAGTATACATTGCCGCTCTGAAAGCTACTCCTGGATATCAAGTTGGATAATCTGGACGTAGCTCATGGACTGTAGATACCCTAGGTGAGAGATGCCCCAACGGATCAAACTGCTGAATATCTTATGCTTGCTGTGGCATGAAACCGTGTCGTTGGTTGACCTTGTTACAATTATGAGTCCAAATCGATCGTGGATACGGTCGAAATCAAGGCGACTAGAAAAGCAGCAGCGAACAAGGCGAGTTGAGCGTAGCAATTCACATTCGTTACGGTCAATCGACGAAGTATCTCTATGATCAGCACAACTTGTGCACAATGCAGTTCATAATCATTGACCCCATATTGGCCTTCAATCCTCCGTTCTACTCCCGGTGGTATCACAAATATCGAACTAGATCCCCCAGAATGGCCCTCCCAACACCAAAATCGAAGTCTACTTCGGCGTCCCGTAGTACTCTCTCGGCTGCCCGCTCATATCCCGCATCGGACTGCCCTCATCCGAGCCCATCCTCTCCGAATACTTCGGCGGCGCGCTCCGGGCTTTCTTCATCTCACCATACACAGCAGCGGCGACATAGACAAGCCAGACAATGGCGGCAATGACTCCATAGGCGATAGCCCCAGATGGGGAGTTGTTCGCCAGCAGAAGACCGAGACCTCCGTTGATGATGCCGAGGGTGATGATGATGCGGCCGAGCCACAGGTGGGCGTAAGACCAGAACGTGCGGCGCTTATATTTCTTAAACATGGCGTGGTGGAGTAGGCCTAGGATGGGTTGGAAGAACAGAAAAATGAAGAGGACGATACCGATGACTGGGTGGTATGCATCGATCTATGCCTTTGATTAGCGGACACTTCATTGAATATGGTGGAATTTTCCTCTTACCAGCCTCATGGTCGTAGCAATGTAGACTCCCAAGCCAAAAGCTACAATGTAGACAAGGTACGCAAACGCCTGCATGGCAGCGTGGAACCAGACGAGGCCGGGGAAACTGAAGACGCGGATGCTGATGGCGCCGGCAGGGAAGAAGATGACAAAAGCAAGACTCGCAAGCACGCCGTGGGCGATCAGCATGTTGCGTCGGCGTTGCATCTCTCCGCTCTGGAACGAAAACGCGTCGTTGCTGTTGCCGCTGTTCGCGCCGGAATTTGTGGTGGTGGTAGTAGTAGAGGTACTGTCATCGTCGCAGTAGTTGCCCTCCTCCTCCTCATCGTCTGTGTCGCGTTCTACCCATAGCGTATTAGTGAGCTGATTATGAAGAAGAACTGCATAGTACTGACTGGTCCATCCTGACGGCGCAGCGGTGGGCCAAGCTGTGCGCCAGCTGCTCGGGATGTTGCTTGTCCAGCTTCCAGCCCACTCGCTCGGAAATGCGCTGGGCCAAGCGGTCGATGCTGCCGTTACTGCGGACGGGCCGGTAGTCTGTGTAGCACTAGAAGTCCTAGGCCTCGGGGTACAGCTAGCGGTCGAGCCAGCAGACGCCGAAGCAACCGTAACGCCGGAGTTGGCGAAAGGGTTGACGCCGTTCCCGCCTTTGGCCGTGGAGAAGTCGAACGCGAATCCACCTTGGCTCCTATGTTGCACAATGCTCTCCGATGTGTCGTCCGAATTCAGAGGGCTTCCTTGCTGGTTTGCCCAAATCCAACCCCCGGAACTGGACGTGAAGTCCATATCACCCCCATTCCAACTGTTGCAGTTCGAACCTGAAACCTGGTCAACACTGGGTTGCGCGAGACGAGGTTTTCTCACTTACATTTGACATTCGCAGTCATAACGCCGTCCGTCACGCCGCTGCCCTCTAACAGTGTGACTTGAGCTGCCGAATTGTAGTTGGGCATGCGGTAACCCTGTCCAAGGCGCGGCGATAGCGTAACGTTGTTGCCGCTGGCGGACGTGTAGATAACGAAGATGTTCGAGCCGGACATTCCACTTCCCTGGCCCAGAGCGACCCATGAGTATGTAGTTGGGGCGCTGATCTGGAAGAAGATATCGCCACTGCCCGAGGATGCAGTGTTCTCTGGAATGTTCAGGCCGAAGCAGACACCGTCCTGAGGGCATGTGGTTGCGACTTGCGCGTAGGCCGCCGAAGCTGAAGCTCGCGTCAGTAAGTGGTATGGGAGGGCAGGTCTGGTCATCTCAACATACCGAAGCCCAGAAGGGCTGCTGCTTGAGCTCTCATGCTTGACGGTTATGCTCAACAGCGAATTGAGTGGAGAACTGGAATAGGGTTGTTCGGAGAGGATACGACCAGAGGGAGGGTAGAGTACGCGGCAATCAAGATAGATTTAACAAACACCTCAGAACACCGCGGCTGGGGAATGGAGTCCTCTTGGCAGCTGCGCTTTATTCGTACCGCTAGCTGAGCACAGTGCGAAACCTAGGCCTAAGTGACTCGGGCTGTAAGCTACGGCAGTCAATGACATGTTGGTGCACACATAATTAGATGGCCGGCAAAAGAGGCTTTTGTCCGTCTCACCCGACGGATAAGATCCAGCATGTTTGATCAGCTCTAGGCACATCAGGGACGAGGGCTAGTCCGAAGCGGGGAGCCGTGGCGGCCGCGAGGTCGAGATAGGCAAAGGGGCGGCTGCGAAGGCTGGCTGTCAGTGGAGATCAAGATGCTGCCACGCGGCTAGGACGAGCGCTGGCAGTGTGTCCAGAGTGCGGTCGAATCCGCTGCTTGTTGCGGATGCTCGTCGCGGGCTGGAGCCATGTCGGATGTTCCCATGCTGCGTCGCGAGGTTGTGCTGAACTGGACCAGCGAATCAGACAATGCCGAAGATTGCGCGTCAGCAAGGGCTAGGAGATCCTTGCTGCGATCCTTTCCGTACACAAGGCTGTGTCTAAAGGTAGATGTCAAGTCCCAGTTCGGTGGTCGGAGTGCGACGACGCCGGACATGTCTACGCGTTCAATGTAGGGCCCGCGACAGTGACGGACGAGTTCCGAGAGCCGTGTTTCAAGACGAGCCTCTCGCTGACGGCTGACGTACTCTCAAGTCAGATGCGTGCAGTGCCTTGTAGTCGAGGAAGGCGCTGCAGAGATGCTTCGCATCTTGAGTAATACAGCGTCTCCATCCACGCCGCCTCAGATCTTTCGTAATACACTAACAGATCGCCTCAGATAAGCGTCCTAGTAGTACGCGGTAGCTCCTCGGGTCGCACACGAGATACTCTCTGACCATACCTAAAAGCAACAGCATCTGCTCTGTGACCAGGCAAATGGCTCATCCCCACAACTCTGGACTGGTGGGGCTTTGAGAAACTTCTAAGCCGCAAAAGGAATTGCCCCCACGGCGATCTCAAGGGTGCTTAGAAAGGCTTGTCTGACGAGGCCTCGAGGACACCATCCTCTAAGACTCCGAGGTAAGCGGTAACACGCCTCCTCGAATCAAATGTTCGAAAGTATGGGAATCGTGGCAGTGCATTCTAGGGCCCGGGAGTTGCGCCATCTAAGTGATACTGACAGGTAGGTGGCCTTCGATGGAGACTCCGTCTTTCTTTGTACAATCCCTTCACATCTCCACATTCTCCCCTCAAGCTTGCATCCAACCAAACCGTATGTCAGAGTTATCTTTCGGTGGTCCGCCATCTCACACCGGCCGTCTTTGCCGTCGTCAGGCCCCAGGCCGATTGTGCTCCTCACTGATAAATCCCTCGAGCATCCCACAACGGAAGCGTTGCGATGTGTGATCAGCCTGGCCTCGCTAATGTTACGCGAACCACATACAACGGCGGGGCAGTGCAAAAGCGGTCTAAAAGGCGGTACCGTCTCATTCGAGCGTGCTGAAGAATACATCTCAGTGTCTGCCAGGGTTCTTTAGCGTCCTGACATCATGCTCTCGCACCAGTTGACGAGACTGTTGCCCTTCAAAGAAGATCCCACATTCCATTTTAGCAGCTGCTGTCCCACGTGCTCAACCTAATAGAATCAAGAGAACAACATATCCAAAACGGATGAGAATTGTCTCAGCGTAGGTCGCAATTTATCAGACGTCTATAGAAGTCAATTAGGGTGTCATTGTTATGCGCAGCGCGAGGGCCTTTGGAGCATTTGCGGTCGAGTCCTCCTGTACGACTAGCATAATGTTAAGCAGCTCCGAACGCATAAGCTCAATCTCCAAGTCGTAGGAAATCACTAAAGGGTGCTCAAAGGTCTATATATATCGACTCTGACTTAATATCAGAGTTAACAACACTCTGTCAAGTAACGATCCGGAGGATCTGAAAAGGATGTCTTATGAAACATATATTTATCTACGAAACAAGCTGTATATATAATAGAAGTAGCAGTGTAGAACCTCCGCAGTATTATAATTCGGCCTGTTATGACGCCCAGCACGACGGTCGCGGCAGCGCGCGATCATCCATGTAGCAAGCGTTTGCATCCGTCCTCCGAATGGCTTCCATGATATATGGAATAATCACGCGAGCCTTAGTCTCCCTCTATAACCTTCGCCATGGCCGCAATTTGTTTCCCGTCCTCAATCGCAGTATTGGCCACCCGATGACAATCAAATTATCTCCTACAAACTGACATTCCATCTTTTCCACGTCCGCGACGCAGCAGCATATCGGACGCCCACTCTAATCCCTTTGATAGCCTCAATGCTCCTTCAACACCGAACAATCCCCACAGAGGCTTCGAATATCTAACAGTTACATTTATACCTCTCTCGGAAGCCCTGCCGCTGGTGATATCTGAATCGAGGAGACTCGGCAGAAGCCTTCCACTCCTGTTACGCTAACGACTCCTGAGAAGCGCATTAGCGTTAGCAAGAATGAAGAAGACGAGGATACGGATGGCGAGAATGAAAGCCCCAAGAAGAAGGCTAAGAGTAGCACTCCGCGTCAGTGTGAGGTACAAATTCCTCAGACATCAACGGATCTCATCGTGCACCTGTTTCAAGACGTCGAGGCAGCGGTCAAAGTTTCTAGAGATCCAAGCCAAGAATATATACATGCAATCATTTATCTGTAACTGTGACGTGACAATCTTAAAGGTTAGACTTGAGTTTTCCCAAGTTGACAGGAGGTAGTTTCATCACCCGAAGGGCATTTCCACCCATGAAATCTTTCACGACCTTTTCTCTGAAACCGTCTTTAGTGTTGACGAGATATTCATCGACGTTATCGACGCATGCCTTCCATCCAAGCTGCGGGAAATTCGTTCCGAACATGACCTTCTCCCTGCCCGTCGTGTTGGCAAACTTGATGAGTTCTGGCGCATAATACTTTGGCGACCATGCGCTAGTGTCGATATACACGTTCTTATGCTTCCATGCCACTGCCACGGTCTCCGCCGCCCAAGGATATCCGATGTGACCCATGATGATCTTTAGGTCGGGGAATTTGAGTGCGATTGTGTCGATGTATGGAATCGGTCGGCCAACCTCACTCGGGCAGGCAGGTGCGGTGTGGCCCACTTGTGTCAGGAAAGGAATGTCGAGCTCGATGCACTTTACGAAAAGAGGCCAATAATGAGGGTCGGTGGGAGGAAGGTTCCATAACCAAGGAACCACCCTCAAACCCACGAAGCCTTCGACCTTAACGTAGTGCTCCAGCTCTTTGACCGCGTTCACTGGGTCATGAAGATCAACGGCAGCCAGGCCGAAGATTCGATCCGGATGAGCACGAGTATACTCGGTGACCTCAGCATTCGAAAAGATCATTTTCCCTGGGCGGCTCCAGGCAGAAAGACAGATGTGCGAGATCCCCGCCTCGTCCATCCACGCAATCACATCCTTGGGTGAACGCTTCTTGTTAGCAATTTCAGGGTCCGAATGGCTATATGCAAAAAGCCGGGCAACTTCTGGAATGGCTGCACCCAACTATGTGACGTGTTAGAACGCATGAGTCGAACGCGGTAGAGTACTACTTACTCCAGGAGGGTTGGCCCAGACGTCTACGATGGGATACTGAAACTTCTTTGCTGCCATTGTTTCGATGGTTTAATCACGAGTGAAGACCTGAGAGAAGGCAGCTGCAGTCCACGATGAAGGCGTCTTGATGTCCTCTTTTGAACGTGTCAAGTGAGCCGAGGTCTGAAAGATCGGAGTTCGGGCGGAGTCGGTGTTGTGTGGAGGTCAAAGGCCCCATTGGCATCCTAGCCTAGAGAGCCCCCGTTTTTGCCTAGCCATCTTTTTCATCATTCGCTCTCAGGCCTAGAGCCCATAGCGCCTCCTTGGGGCCCTGGCTTAAATATTTGCAGACATCGCCTCAAACTACGAGATACTAAACTGCGCCGAGGCTCCATGCTTCTCCGAACTATAAGCTTGCTTCAGGTCGAACTCTTCTCTCTGTACCAATTTCATAACATTGGAAATATCCCAATAGCTACGCTTCCCGGTTCCAGCCACCAATAGACGATGCCTCGGTACCTTTTCACCTTTGGCACCCGGATCCCATTCGCACAGAGGATCTCAACGAGCCGTTGCCACTTCTCCACCTCCACGATTCTAAATAGTGTGGAAGAGCAGTCGAATTTCTTAGTTTCATTCAAGGGCACAAACCTTCTCGAAGCACAGTGAATTATTTCTCCTCTGTGAATTGGACTCGTAAAACTCTAGAGAACGATGCTTACGAGATCATACCATTTTTCTCACGTAATTTCAACGAACGCACTGGGGAAACCCGTTTCTTTGCACGAACCGTAAACACCAACACAGCTATACCTCACGTTCTGCCACTCCGACTGAAAGGCTTCAAGACGCCTGAATCTATTTCACTCCCCAAAGACCAGCCGGCGACACTCGCTCCAGTGGAGCTTACTACCCCACCTGAGGTTATTTGTTTGATGTCACCTAGCCGCGGCCTAGAAGCACATCCTTCAATTGTTCACGGAGGCTTTCAATGCGTTATCTTCGATGAAATCACGAGGCTCTTGATCCTGCTGCATCAGAATAATATCTGCAAACCGGGACCGAGAGACACCCATTTCACCGTGAATACGACAACATCCTATTCTGCTCCTGTGGTCACTCCGAGTAACGTTTACGTTCGATCTCAGCTGATCAGGCGGGAGGGGAGAAAGTGGTTCACCAAGGCAGGGATTGTAAACAGTGTCGGTAGAATCTTGACCAGTGCAGAGAGCATGTGGGTGACAGCAAAAAGTGCTATCTCCCACTGAGTGTAGTATTAGCCAACGTGCCAGATTACCGGTTTTAGGGGTCTGGTAGTTGCCCACAGTAGAATCTCAAAAGGGGTCTGCAACGATATCTCAAGAACTATTCCCAAAAAAAGATCAATAACGGTTGTCGTGAATAGTGATGTGAAACAGACTTAGACTAGCGTTCTGCCGGCGCCCGTGTTGACGAGAGACTTCATGGGTTTACGATTGAGTACTTTCGTAGCTACACCAGTGCGACAAACATGCATAATCAAGCCGATGGGAGAATTTGTCTCTGCAATCGCGACGAGTATTACCAGAGTCTACACTATGTCCCTAACGACTAAATCTGCGTGAAATTTTCCAGAGCGAGCCATCTGTAAAAGGCTGCCTATTGAAATCGGAGGATAACGTCGGAGTAATCAGAACTAGGGATTTTGCCTCTGCAATTCCGGCTAGAACCTCTTTTAGCCGTTCCAGTCTATACATTGCGAGGACTCTTTTCTTGCACACTTTACGATTATTTCTAAGAGATGAAATTCTCGGAATTCAGGATTGGAAACACGAATTTTATTTTCTAATTTAAATTCTAGTACGTAAGCTTATATGAATGAATCAAATTATAAGTGATGCACTCATGCTGAGATATTCCAGTTGTGATATCTGGATTTTCTTGGCGGCGGAGCGGTGAGATCTGAAGGGTCTCGCTAAGAGTTCTGTTTCGGGACTAGCTCCAAGATCAATGCACACCGCACAATTCGACCACCAAACCGCTTTCAAATTACCAACCGCGACAACACCCAGCTTCATCCGCTCGACAATCCTTTCGACAGCAGTCATGTCGCAGGCCGCTCTCAACAAGATTGCGCCCAACAGCCCGTCGAGGCAAAACCCGTCCGAAATCGAGACCAGCATCGCCAATGCTCTCTACGACCTCGAGACCAACATCCCAGACATGCGGGCCTCTTTGAGGCCTCTGCAATTCGTGTCTGCTCGCGAGGTAAGACACAATGCGTCTACACGCTGAAACCACCTTCAACCGCGGAATCCCTCGACGCTTCAACGGCCGATTCCTGCACACAAGACTCTGGACGACCGAAGAGGCGGTGGGCACTGGGCAGCATCAGATTGCTGACACCAGGATTCTTAGATCGAGGTCGGCCACGGCAGGAAGGCAATTGTGATCTTTGTCCCTGTTCCTCTTCTTCAAGGCTGGCACAAGTCCCAGCAGCGGTAAGTACCTCGCCCTTCTTCCAATGAACCCAACATCTAATTCCTCAGCCTCACCCGCGAACTCGAAAAGAAGTTCTCCGACCGCCACGTCCTGATCATCGCATCTCGCCGCATCCTGCCCCGCCCCAAGCGCTCGAACCGCTCGCGCACCTCCCAGACCCAGAAGCGCCCGCGCTCCCGGACGCTCACCGCTGTCCACGACGCCATTCTCCACGACTTGGTCTACCCGGTTGAGATTGTTGGCAAGCGCATGCGGACGCGTGAGGATGGCAGCAAGGTGCTGAAGATTGTTCTCGACGAGAAGGAGAGGGGTGGTGTCGACTATAGGCTGGATACCTATTCGGAGGTGTACAAGCGCCTGACGGGCAAGGGAGTGAACTTTGAGTTCCCGCAGAGCAGTGTGGCTGATTATTAGACGCGGTAGGGGGTCGATTCACTAAGTGCGAAGGGGGCAATAGCGTGGCGCGGAAAAGACTTCTTTGTAGCATCTACCATCCCAGATTCTCCCGAGCAAGAGCAACCTTTTCTAAATGGTTTGCTTGATGTTCCTCATAAGCGACACTTGTAGACTTTTATCTTTTCTCAGCCCTTAGCCCATCGGCCTCGTGGCTATTCCAGCCAGTTGGGACGAGCACTGCTTCTCGTGGCCAGCTTCAAGCATGCCGCTATGCTCTTCCGTAACTCCCCTTGTCAGCGCCGGTCCTCTACTGACGGTCCAACTCTGGGTAGTGGCGGTAAAGACCCATCGAGTACTCCAGCCGCCTATCACTGCCCAAGTACGCCTTGATGCCCTTCTCCTCCTTGATGGCCGGATAGAAATTCTCGAATATGAACGGGAACTCGCTCGCTCGGGCCATCATCTCGTTCGGAAACGCAAAGTGCAGCCCATCCACAACCTGCCAGAACGTCAGGTCGGCATATGTCAGCTTGTCGCCGACCATGTACTTGCCCTCCCCAGCGCTCTCGTTATGCTTGAGCACGCGCTCGAAGTAGCTGAAGAACTTCGGGAGGCGGTTTTCGCGGAAGTCCTTCGCTTTGCGGAGGGACTCCTCCTTCTGCGCCTCGTAGTAGTCCCCGACCGCAACGGGGTGGTGCGTATCATGCGCCTCATTATTAACGTCCAGCGCTGTAAGCGCCAACTGATTGACCCAAAAGCCCTCCGCCTCATCCGCCCCTGCGAGCCCCAACCTTGGCCCCAAATACAGCAGTATGTTCGGCGTCTGGTGTATCACCAGCGCCTTGCCGTCCTTCCCGGCCCCTGGCACACGCAAAGCCGGCGGGGCGAAGACAGGCGGATTTCCGTCCTCGTCGCCGGTGCTGGACGGGTCGCAGACGGCGAGCACCTCGTCGTAGCCGTCTGTGCCCTCCTTGGCGGGGTCGCTGTAGGAGACGCCGGAGGCTTCAAAGGCCAGCCGGATGTATTCGCCGCGGCCGGGGACGGAGGGGTGGTAGAGGAGGGTGTAGGCGGGGTGGGTGCGGGGGCGTTTGGGGGAGGGGGCGGTCATGTTTGGCAGATCGGGGTTTGAATAGCGGAAATGGAGGGGGGGTTGTTTTGCGGATATCCGCTGGAAGGGATGATATAGTGTTGAGTATCTGTTGTGAGAGGTGGTCGAGGTATGAAGTTTGATACTTACGGAGATCGTCCGCTGGGTGATTAGACGGATTGGGTATGTTTTCTTTGACAGTAGTTGCATGTACAGAGTATCCCCAAGCCGAGCCTCAGTGTATTGAAGTCGGCAGAGGGGTTCTGGCATCCAGACTCCGTTCTCCTCAAGTCCCCACTTGACATCATGTTGACTGCATCCGCACGCACGTGACATGGCGAGAGCGCGGTTGGAAAGATGGACGCGTCTAGCCGCTTGCAGGCGCTTAAATCTCGGACGGTCGCACTAGTGCGCAGGCCACCAAGAACAAAGAACTGAGCTCGCGTGAGACGGCCCGCCAGGTTTCTTTCATCACGCTTCGTCATTCAGGAAACTCCTCTGGAAAGCAGAGCTAGGTACGTAGCCTGTGCCTGGTTGGCCTAGCTGTTCGCCATCGTGGATTTCGCTATCGCCTTTGCTGCTTGCAGTTTTCAGCGTCACGGAGGATAGCAAAAGCTCCGGGGTTGTCGGACAGCTTTGTTTGAGTTTGTTTGTCCGTCCAAAACTTCATCTCCTAGTCGGTCGAACGACGTACAGGCCATTGCTGGTTTCTTGTATCTCTACCTGACACTGACCTGTCCCACGCAGACAGTAATTCACGATGGCTGTGATGAACGGCGACAACGGACAGCACACCTTAGAATCCCGTCTCGAGGCTTTTCGGAGGTCTGATCAGGAGCGGGATGCGTTATTCCATGTAAGCTTCTCGATGTCCTCTCCTGGGACACCATGGTTCTTTTCCCACGCTGTCGAACGTGCGGTCCGTCAATTCATGGGAGAAGAGGCGCTCGCCGTGCTTATGCGGTTGCCGTACAAACGTCGCGCTTGTACTTGATGACAGACGTTGCTGCTACTCGCTGCTGTCCTACATGCTAAGTATCCGTAGAACCTTTTCCAACGCCTCACCGAGCTTGAAGGATTGTATCAAGAAAAATGCAACGATCTGGCGAGCGAACAGCAAGTCCGGCGTCATTTCCAGAACGAATGCCAAAATGCCTCCCGGTCTCTTGTCCTGGCGCAGCAGAGCATGCAGAGTAATCCTTTCGCTCTAGTCCTTATCGATGGAGATGGCGCTATGGTAAGTCATCCTTCCCGTTCATTAGTAGAAGTTGGGACCGCGCGACACACTGCACGCTTTTGGAATACATGTTGTTCTCTTCTTTCCACGAGATTTCATTTTGGAAGATACGTCGTAACCCGAACGCTGCCGGCTTTAGTATACTATAGAGCTCCGCATGTCAGCAATACGGAACTCTTTAAGCCTCGTAGGAGAGAGGGTTTCCGAGATTCTCAGGCATCTTTCACTGAATAGTCATGGGGGAAAACCTTTCATGCAGTACGGGGATGATCAAACGCCTGTAGCTGACAATTGCTGCAGTTTCACGATGCTATCCTGGCAGCCGGCCGTGAGGGAGGCTCCGATGCCGCTCACAAGCTGATTACAGAAATCCGAAACCACTTGCAAGAGCGCCATGAGGGAGCAGGCCATTGGTCGGTAATGGTCCAAGTCTACTCTAATCTTGACGGCCTGGCGAGAAAGCTATATTCAGTAGGCATTATCAAGAGCGTGACGGATCTTCACGAATTCTCTCGCTCTTTCAGCCTTAATCAGCCGTTGTTCAGCTTCGTCGACGTAGGAAGTGGTAAGGAAAGAGCGGATCATAAAATCAGAGGTAAGTTGCTTTGACTTTGCTGTTATAGTATCGCAACTTCGCACCGCCCGAAACCGCAATCGCAATCCGGTCTGCACTGGTAGCACATCAAAAGCACATGCCCTGCGCTTTGGGCAGGGCGCAATGCCTGATAAGGGCAGTCACTGGGCGGAGTTGAGCCAACAGATCTGGCCCAGTCCCGACGGCACGCTCGAGCAGGAAGGTGATCAAAGAGGCCACAGGCAGTCATGCCTCTTCTGACCAAATGTACCGCAAAAGTTCTACTGCACAGGAGCTGACTGTGGTTCGATGCAGAAATGTTCCGTCTGTTCGTTGGCAATCACCAGTGTAAACACATCATATTTGGCGGATGTCATGACAATGGCTACTTGCCCAGTCTTGATCCATACAAGCACGATGCCGCTAGTGCAAGCCGTATTAGCCTTCTAGAGACAACCCCAGCTCAACCAGGATTTGTTGCGCTTAATCTGAAGACGACGCGTTTCGACTCTGTGTTTAGGACCGATCCGCTTCCAGAAAGGCCAATTGTGTCTCCGCACGCGGCTCCTTTCATGCCTCAAGCCGCAATCCAACAGCACATTGATGCAGTCACTCAAAGATCGAGTGTTTCGTCAAATACTCAGTCTACAACACCCGGCCCAGCCGTATCTCAGCCGTCTAGTTCGCCGCCAACCACCATGACTATGCCCCAACGCTCGAAGACGCAGCCTCCGCCAGTTTCCACGAGCCCGACTCCGACTCCGACTCCGTCAGTCACTTCGGCTACTGGTCCATCGTGGGCGACCGTCGGCAAGAGCGGAACCGTAGAAAAGAATATCTGTATAGCACCTAGGAAGGCCGCACTACGCAAATACGTGCTGCTCAACGCTGATGACCAGCGGCTTGACGAAAGGCTGCCCAGACCAGACAAACCGGCCATGGACAACCTTCACGATCGTATAACGAACAGAGGCAAAGTCTGTAATGACTTCCATCTCCTGGGCGTGTGCCGCACGCAGCACTGCCCTTTCTCACACGAGCCGAAGCTCACGGCGATGGAGCAACTCGCGTTGAGGCACAAAGCCAGGAACAAGTTGTGCTCTTCCTATGACGAGTGTCAGTCCTTTCTACTCCACCTTTGGTGACCCTAACCTGTGAAGTACTGACTTGAGTGCAGGCCGAGACACTGAATGCTACTGGGGTCATGTGTGCCCGTACGACCCAAGCTGCACTTACGGTGTCTGCTTCTTCGGGGAGATGCATGGAGTTGATAAGGCAAGTCACATTCGTACCGCTTCACACGCTCAACACCTCTACACTGTCTTGCGCTACTTCAAGATGTGTCACATAACTGTCCAGCACTGCCCATTCTTTCACCAGCAAAATATTGAGATCTCGTACTCCTTCAGATCGGCTATGCAATCCCCGCAGTTCAGCTTACTGACAGCTTTATAGAGGGCGGCCAAGAAGTGGTTCCCAGATGGGACGACCGAGCCAGTTGCCGTATGAAGTTCTTTCATCGGTTTATAGCCGCTGTCAATGTTGCCACTCTGCTCGCTGGCAGGACAACTCTTTCGACGGGACATCTCCATTCAATGTTTTCTATTTAATGCTTCTGGAATTTACACATTGTGCTTGGAGGTGTGCGTTTTGATAACATATTTAGCTAAAGGCTGCTTCTTGTTCCCCTTTGCCCAAGACTGGATCAACAATACTAGAGCAAGAACTAAGGCACTTCATACCACCGATGTGCTTTGCCAAGTTGGTGTCACGCTATCATCGGTCACTGGCGATGCGTGAATCCTAACTCACTGTCCTAAACCCTGATTAATGCCTTTAGTTCTTAGCGCCACAAACGCCGATCACATCCTCGCAATGCCGCCTTTCGTTCAAGCCTACATCCCAAAGTCCGTCTCTCCCCATCCCGCATCCCCATCCCTTTCCCGCATCCCCATCTCACCTACCAGCCACCCTCCCTACCCCCAACACAGTCCAAAACGCCACCTCCCTCGTCTGCCTCCCCATCTCCGGCACCTCCTTCACCCTCGCCCCTTCCTCCTCCCTCATCTTCTCAAACACAGCAGCATCAGGATGCTCATACTCATACTCAAACCTAACAAACACCGGGACCTCGACCACCGTATCCTCCTCATCAAGCTCCTCCTCCTCCTCAGCCGTCCTCGGCACGATTCCGGTCGGCGCCCCGCCCGGGAACCCGGGAACGATCTCGACCACAACACTGGTCCAGTTCCGCCCGCGTTCCCACACTTTTCCCGCTTCGGCCTGCACAGGGCCGTCGCCGGGCTGCATCTTGCCCTTGCTGCTGAGAGTGGTGGAGGAGTTGAGCGCCTCGTCCCACACGTCGGTGTTGGCACCGACCTCGAACTGTGGACACAGCACCGTCACCCTGCTCGCCAGCTTCCCCGGCGTCACGGCCGGGGTGCCGAGCGTCACCCTTATCGGCTCGAAGAGCGGGTTGTGCAGCGTCAATAGAAACTGCACCATTACGCCCGGCCGTAGGTTCTCGTACTCGAAGCGCGGGGCGGTGGCGGCGGTGCTGGAGACGCTGATAGGGAAGGACGGGTGCGGCGTATGTAGGGCGGATAGGGCGCGGATAGAGAGGCGCGGTACTTTGTCGAGCGCGAGGATGCGGATCCGGTACCGTGTGGAGCTAATCTTGGAGTCTGGCTTTGTGAGGATGTGCCGGCATGTTGCGCAGCGTTTTGCGCGGCGTGTGAGGAGGCGCGTCTGTGCGGGCCAGAGGTCCTGCACGAACTTGGTCGTTGGATGTTGTTGCTGCGAGCGCTGAGCGGTGCTGCTGAGGCTGTCCCACCCGGCCTGCGCCATGCGCGCGATGCTCATGTCTTCGTCGACGGGCGAGAGGGGGAGCAGACCTTCGGAGGTGCTGTGCGCTTCACGCATGGGGGTTGGTTTGGCGGCTTTGGCGCGTTTGACGCTGGGAGGGGCGTAGAGATTCATGAGGCGCGTGACGGAGGGGGGCGAGTTGTAGAGGGTCGGATCGAAGCTGAGGGGGTTGACGGGGTTGGCGGAGGAGAGAGCGTCTTTGTAGAAGGATTTGAGGTTGCTGAAGAGGTCGTCGCGGGTTGGACGTTCGTTTAAGGCGTTATTATCGTTGCTGTCCGTGTTCTCTGCTCGTTCTTCTCGCTCTTTTTTTGCTTGGCTCTGTCTGGCGGTCTTGAGCTTCGCGAGCTGAGCTGTGATACCGGTATGCTTCGCGAACTCGACTCCAATGTCTAGGGAGCTCCAGTTGCAGTATGGACAACCCAGAAAGTATGACGCGCCGTTTGAACTCTCCGGCGCAAGGTGGCTCGAGTGTTCCAATGGATTAACTTGAAGTGGCGACGTGCATATCGGACAGTTGTAACAATTCCTCTGGCACCTAGCTTGGCATCAGCTCCTTTCTGCCTGCCCAAAAGCTGTGACCGACTGGTCCCCAGCTCTTGCGACCGGTGGCATCCTGAATTACCTGTTCCCTTCAGTCCGGACCTGAGTATTTGGCACATCAAACAGACAGCTCGGGCAGTACCAAGCCACTATCTCCTCCGTATAGCATCGCGGACAGCGGATCTGTTGGCAGTCGTCGCAGTAGAGGAGATGCTCGAGCGGGTACAGGGAATAGTTTGCGCGCGGTGAGCGCGGGTCGAAGGTACGGTCCTCGTCTTCTTCGTCTGCTGTCGTTGTGTGGGACGAGCGTTTCTGTACTAGTGAAGCTGATGAAGATGCGTTGATGCAACAGGCGTAATAGGTGTATGGGAATTGCTGTGCCATTGTTGACTCCGGTGTTGCTTGACGGCTACAGAGGTGTCCGCAAAACTGGGAGACCCTGGAACGCGTTCGGGCGGGAAAGACGGGATCTAAGGTTTAGCGCCAGCCACGCCCGCAAGATCCTGGGGATCATCAGGCACGTGCCGCAGCCGCATCTCATCCACATCAGCCTCGCTGTACATGAGCATCCCAGACTGCCTACAACACCTCTCGCAGGCATTCATGGAAAGATTTGGATACCTCGCGTCGCCACGAGCTATAACTACGAAGAGTTCTCTATATGCAGGAGCGTTTTAACGGTGCAAGTGGACGTTGCATTTCAGCCTCACCCGATCCTAAGTTGTGTCAGACCTGGATGCTCCAGTAAACCGTTTATGACCAAACGATCAAGACGACATGCGAGACTCTCGTGCAGATGAGGATTGGCATCCAAATGTCGATGTTGCCGGAGAGTCTGCGAGACGCGGTGAAAGTGGTCCGCGGAATTGGGTGTCGATGGCTTTGGATCGATAGCCTGTGAATCATTCAAGATGATCCCCGGGACTGGGCGACTGAGTCAGCGAGGATGGGCGATGTGTGTCGGAATAGGCTGTTTACGATAGCCGCGGATGCAGCCTCGAATGTTCACGCTGGGTTTCTACAGGAACATGGCTTAGCGGAACCGACGGCGACAATCAGCTGTGTCAGGCCTAGTGGGGACAGTGCATTGTTGAGTGCCAGGAGTACCCCCCGCTTGTTTAAACCGGGGCTCGAGATTGCTGATAGATATTACAGTAACTCGAATTTAGGCGGATACCCGCTAGCACGTCGGGGTGGACGCTGTAGGAGAGAATGCTGTCCACTCGAATACTACACTTCAATGGACGGAGAGATGAGCTGGGAGTGCAACGAGGCGTCTCGGTGCGAGTGTCGGGGGCCAGCTGTGGCCGAGACATCCGTGCCTGCCTCCAACCGAACGTTCGGTAGCCTATACACCGAGTGGGACCTTGAGAAAATCCAAAGAGGCCTGGCATGGTGTCCTCAAAGCCTGTACTGGACGCCAATTACCATTTGGCACCGACAAGTTGCCAGCCATTTCTGGGATTGCTAGGCGGGCTCAGTACTTGTTAAGACAGCTCGGTCTGGATGACACTTACCTTG
Source organism: Coniosporium apollinis CBS 100218 (assembly GCF_000281105.1). Classification (NCBI taxonomy): domain Eukaryota; kingdom Fungi; phylum Ascomycota; class Dothideomycetes; genus Coniosporium; species Coniosporium apollinis. The sequence continues at coordinate 550,752 of NW_006913272.1, forward strand.
CCGGTCTTTGGAGGGGCTGCTCTACCGTACGACCTTGGATGGAGGAGACCTTATGGCTCTGATAAGAGGCCTGCCACCTATGTCGCGCCATAGTGGAGCTGGGCGGCTATCAGAGGCTCTGTTGAGCTCGAGCGCGGCGGTCAACCGTTGCTAGAGGTTCTCGATGCGAAGTGCGACCTGGGACCTATGGTCGAACTCAACTCTGATAAGATGACCGAAAGTGCCCGCTCAGACCTGACAGGCAAAGTAGTAGACGGGGCGCTAACTGTGTGGGGTCTTGCCCTCCTCTGGAGCTAAATGTCCGTCCCCTAGGCGAATCTCCGGAGGACAGAAACGAGCTGAATGGTCTCGGCTCGTGCCACTACGATGCAAGAGATTTGTTTAGAAACCAAATCTGCTGCATCACCGTACAGCGTACCAGCTGGGATTACGGGCTGGCCGCTGAGCCGTACGAGTTCGTTAAGGGATACAGATGCCTGCTTCTCGGCGAACACAACAACTTAACCGCAGACGGATGGCTCGAGATTTATTAAATAATCTTGAAGCCGTTGGGCCATGTAATAGGTGCATATGAGCGGATAGCATACATGTCCGTTGGTGAGAGGTTTAGCGCCTTTTTGAGGGAAAATGCTGAGACAATCGTGACGACTCTGGTATGAGTCCTTAGCTGCTCTCGGCGAGAGCACGAACACTTTCATCGGCACGCCAGATGGACTACTCGCTGGCCCTAAGAGTATCAGCCATTGGTGAATCTTAAGGCCATCAGAGCGTGTAATGGATGCATAGGAGCCAATAGGATATCTGGCGAACCACGAGAGGAATCGTTATTATTTTGGGGAGAATTTTGCGACGATTGTCATGACTCTTGTGTAGGAATCTCCATTGCTGTTTCCGCATGATCGGAGATCTAAAGTGGAAGACACGCCAATAGCCCTCATGTGAGCGCTAGATTACTCTTTACCCCGCGACATTGGCTGGTATAGGTGTTAGTTAAGTAGTTGCCAACTATGCTACGTCGTACGGCGTCGCGGTGGATAGGCTTACCAAAGTGGGCTCCTATCACTAGACGGCTTCGTCCAGCTCAGACGGTGTTCGGTAGCTGTCGTAGAAACGTAGGTTTTGTGAAGCGGCAAGTTCTTGACATCTAATCGCGCCCCTCACCGTTGATGGTGCGTCTTCCCTGCAGCCGGCAATGTGATCTTGCTCGCATCTTCGGCATTACTGAAAAGACCGCCCGATCGATATGCTATGTGAAGTTGTAATGGCCGAGTGTAGCAACAGTTTTTTTGCGGGATACTCCGACGTGTACGAAGGGAAGTTCAGACGAGAAGGAAGTGACAAACAGGGCTTGGCGATGATGTCTGAGTTTATATTGACAACGCGGTGCTCCCAAGAGGTGAGCTGCGGGGAAATGTGGGGCGGACCGAGACAAGCTTACGAGGTTGAGCTTGAGAACCGTGGAACGCCAATGTTGGAACCCGCACTGGTTGACATGTTCGGGATTGCCGATGGAGGCGAAGATGAGGTATTCCAAAACGCTGCTGGAGAAGTAGCCACGGTTCAGCCAGCAGTCAAGAGCACGTGTTGTTCGAGATTTACTGCTCAACTGAGGATCGGAAGAATCCGGGTGCTTCGGGAATTGCTTAAGCTGTATGTGAGGTCTATTGTTTAGCATTATGAACTGTGTAAGCCGGCTGAATGGTCCTGAAATTATAGAGTTGCAGCCACAGATTGATCAAACCCTACGTTGGAAACATTACTTTGTTACTCAGACGCGTAGTTTCTGAAGTGAGGCTATAGAAGCAACGATTTGCACGCCTTTCAGGCGGAGCGTAGTGTACCTGGAATCGGGTAGAAGACTAGAAGCGGTCTACAAATGTAAGGTGGATTGATTAATGCACTTAACGTCGATGAGAGCAAGAATGATATTGGGTGAAGGCCACCTTGGCCCTTAGGCTCGATGAGCTTTGAATGTTAAGTTTCAGCAAAGCCTTTTACCTGGTACGCTTCGACAGAATAGCGATGACAGGATAAGAACTACCGCGTTTTCTTTCTGATCACCTCTTGAGTATCTCGACTTGACTTGATACCCACTCCGCATAAGAATGCAATTCTTATCAAGACGACACAGTACACGAAGCCCACGTTACCTATTACAGCGATCAGCAGCGCAATCGGGGTGGAAGGCCTCCCAATGGGAAGGTTGATTTATACCCCAATTGATGGAATTCCACGCCCAGAATTTCCAGTAACCTTCCGAGCCGAGCTCCCACACGCTGTAGAGATGGCCAAAATCGCCAATCAAGAGACCCAAGAGCAGGACGCGCCATACTCCGAGGTCGTTCGTGCTCCGCAGCACCAGTGCCTCGATGATGGCGAAGGCCAAGTACAGATTGCCGAGTTGAGTGAGCGCGACCTTCGTACCCACGGGCACTCCGGATACCGCGCTCGGTGCCGAAGCAGCATGCGTCAGCTCGAGGTAGAGCTGAGGCAAGAAGTGGGCGTAGATGGCTCCAAGAACCGTCGAGATGGGCTCGATCCAGAGGAAGAAGAGGCTGTAGACGGCTGGTAGACTAGTAATTCTCTCGACAGAAGAGGAGTTTTCTGCTGCCATGGTGGAGGGCTATCCGACTCGTCTCATCGAAGGTGGATGTATTGGTGTTCTAGAGGAGCCGATGCGGGCAGACGTTCAGCGCTCATGTAAGCCGGACAGTCCAGCGAGGCGGCAAGAAACCCGTGATGCACCGCAACAGCGAGTGTCTGCGATGCAATTATAAGAGATTGCGCAGATGTGTCGTCTTGTGCAAGCGCGTGACTACGTGCTCTTCTTGGTTCCGATGGGGTTCAGTCCCTTGGTCAGAGGCTGGCCTGAACCGCGGCCGCAGCAGCAAAAGCCAAGCGGGACACTGGTGGCGATCCGGCAAGATCCTTCTTTTTCGTGTTGGTCCTTGGTCCTTCCGTTCTTTGCCTGGGGAACAGCGCTCTCTCTGTCTCAACCTGCATTAACTAATCTTACTCCGCCGCTTCAACTACTTAAACACCACCCACGCCCACCAACGTTCCTCAGACCAACGTCGCTCATTCACCAGCGTGTCGTCCTGCTTACTCGCAACATCATCTAGCTCATCGGTCTTTACTATTCCTGTTCGCTTTCAAATTGCGCTTAGGCCATCGGCTTACTTTCTTTGTCTCCTACGACGAGCTGCCTTCCGAAATTACCACCAAACGCCTCCTGCCCACTCCCAAAACGCTCAGACAGTACCTCAGCACACCGGCGGAATCACCACGCCTATCACTACGCTCCGAAGGTCTTTGCGTCGCGGCGTAGTCGCCCATTAGTCCAGCGTGGACTACGATCCACCCACCCCAATGGTCGAGCGCCGACCATCCATCCTATCCTTCAAACGGAAGAAATCAGTTGACGGCGCGGACAGCGGTGAATCGCACCCAACACCGCCAGAGCCTGTACGCAGTTCGCAGTCGTCCGCTTCACCCACAGAGGAGGACGAGATTGTGGCGGTGATACAGGGCATCAGCCTGGGCGGCGATGCCAGTGAGGACCAATCCGCGGTATCGGGGACGACTCAAAAGCCGCGTTCCGCGAGAGGCCTGTTTCGGCGAGTGTCGACGTCGATGAAGTCCAGCCTACATGGCCCCAAGGCCAGGCGGCTCAACAGTGTCTCCGAGGGCTCTTCGACACGTCAGTACGACACGCGCGACCCCCGCCCAAAACCAGAGCCTGCAGAATCAGAGAAGTTGTTCGGGCTTCCAGCGGACGTCATGGATGGCACCAGCGCTACTCGCCAAGCGTCTGCTCACAACAGTCGACCACGACCGGCATCACAAACAGGCACAAAATCCTCTAGAAAGTTGATGCAGTGGTGGGAACTGAAAGCGGCAAGGAGGGAATATAGGCGCCGCGCGGCTGCCACCACCGGATTCGGCAACAGGGGGGATTTCGCTCGATTCAACCTAGAAGCTCCTCCTTTGCCGCATTTTGTGGACCCGCTGAAGTCATCTTACGATCCCGCCAAAGGCGCTGCAGCCAGAGCCTCAGCCGCGCAGCACAACGCCAATATGCTCCACAGGAAGGATACCAAGACGTCCATGAAGCGCCCGATGATCACCGACTCGGAGAGCGCGATCTGCCTGGACTCGACATACGACACAGAGGACTCGGTAAAGAAGCTTGAGGAGCCTGAGCCAAAAGTAGACCCCGTTCGGGTGCTTCCCTGGGAGATTGCAGCACAGATTTTCAGCCACTTCGACCGGACATTGTTGGTGCGCGCCGAACGAGTCAGCAAGGCGTGGAATTATGTAGCTACCAATGGCCAGATATGGCGTGCTGCTTTTGTGGCTCACTATCAGCCAAAGATACCAATGTCGCCCCCTTCTTTCACCATGGGCGGCGTTGGTCTTGGCGAGGCGAGGGCGTACCAGGACTGGAAGAAAATGTACCAAATCCGCCGGGCTATCGAGCGCCGCTGGTTGGCCGGCAGCCCCGTTGCCATATATCTCAACGGCCATACGGACAGCGTCTACTGCTGCCAGTTCGACGAAGATAAGATCATCACAGGCTCCCGGGATCGCACGATCCGTGTCTGGGACCTGCACACCTACGAGTGCCTCCAAGTCATCGGCGGCCCCGGTGCCAGGCCGCTTTCCAATACTCCGACGCCGCTTGAAACCCACCCCTCGAACAAGCACATCCTATCACGCGGCAACCGGCCTTCCGTCAACGGCACCGAATACGGCGAGTCAATCTACCACATTCCTGCCTATTACCACACCCAGTCCATCCTCTGCCTGCAGTTCGACAAGGAGATCGTCGTTACCGGATCCAGCGACACCTCGTGCATCGTCTGGGATATCAAGACATGGGAGCCCATCCACCGGCTCGAGAAGCACAAAGCGGGCGTCCTGGATGTCTGCTTCGACGCCAAATACATCATCTCCTGCTCCAAGGACTCGACCATCTGCGTCTGGTGCCGCGAAACCGGCGACCTTGTCAAGGTGCTCGAAGGCCATAGAGGCCCCGTCAACGCCGTCCAGCTCCGCGGCGACAAGCTCGTCTCGGCCTCCGGCGACGGCAGGGCGCGCATCTGGTGCATGAAGAAGTTCGTGAGCTTGCACGAACTCGTGTCCCACGACCGCGGTCTCGCCGCCGTCGAGTTCAGCGACGACGCCAAATACGTCCTCGCGGGCGGCAATGACATGGTCGTCTACAAGTTCGATGCGGACTCAGGCGAGATCGTCAACACGTACAGGGGCCACACGGGGCTGGTGCGCTCGCTGTTCTTGGACGTGCATAACAACCGCGTCCTGTCCGGCTCGTACGACCAGAGCATCCGCGTGTACAAGTTCCGCGAGGGCCACAGCGTCGCGCACTACGAGAACTGGACGACCAGCTGGATCCTCAGCGCCAAAGCCGATTACAGACGCATCGTGGCCACGAGCCAGGACGGGCGCTGTCTGGTCATGGATTTCGGGTTCGGGATCGAGAATGTCGATATCCTGGAAGCGAACTGGAGCCGCTTGGTCGAGGAGAAGAGGATGGACCATCCCTATGGGCGGCGTGAGGGTGAGGTGGAGGAGGGCTACGAGGCAGAGACCGCCTGAAGAGCTCCAAGGAGCGCGCATTGGGCTGCCTTTGCTGACGCGCGGTGCAGGGGAAGCGTATCCGGCGGCTGGGCGCGAGGCTTAGAGCTGCCTTCGACCGAATTCACCTTTGCATGAGCTGAGCTGAGCCGAGCTACGGATCGTCTGGTCCTTTCAGGTTGGCTGTGGTCGACGCCTTTGGGTATCCTTCGTGGATGCTTGAGAGTCGTGCCCGGCGCAGACGTAGAACGAGTCGTTAGCTGCTAGCCAGCGTTGCTGGGGAGGATTCACGGGCGGGGCTACTGCTACACAGCTCATGCTTTGGAAGCATAGGAAGGGTGTAAACCAAGTACGGCGTCTGAGGTCCCGAAGACGTAGTAGGTTGGTGAATGGCGTATGGGTGTTTTATTGGACCATTCTTTCGACATCTTTGCGTTCAAGCGTTGGTGTTTATTATTCCTGTCCTGTCAGTTGTTAGACCGGTTCTGCTTTCGCTATCGACTTTCGTGTTCGGCATTGCCGTCTGCAACCTTGTGTTTTCCGGTCGTGCACCGGGTGTGTCGTGTACCAGAGTGCTGGCGCTGAAGTGGTCAATTCAGAGCGAGAGATGCATTAGGACAAGTACTGGTGAGTGGTGGAAACTAGATTTGTCCGTTTCTTCGTAAATAGATTGGCTTTGATGCAAGTCTTGTGTTACAGTAGTAGGCATTGTGGTATCTAGCATGTGTAGTCAACATGTTGTAGCCGTTTAAAATAGATTCACTCCATAGTAGGGAAAAGATAGCTTCGCATGTTTTCACTGGAGACTAGAGTCGTGCACTGATTTGATGATCTCCATCCATGCTGTTCAGTGCAGCATGCCTTACACGACCAGCTCGACTTGGACTGAATCGGAGGTTTTCCATTATGGCTGCCTCTAGCTAGAGTATACAATGTGACACAGTCCTCCTTCACCCTAAGAGTTTCCGGCACGCTTGCCCAAATGTGGTTATCAGGGAGGTAATGCTGCGGCCAACTATCTCTGAACATTTTGAAAGTAAATCACTTGTTCTCAAAGCTTCTAGCTAGTGAGGAGCGTTCTTTAGCATCGTTCAAACTATTAGCAGCTTGTTTTAACCTTGCAGTTACTTTATGAATGCACCTTCCTGGCATGTTGCAAGGCTGAGATTGAGCAAGGACGTGCCATCGGGGAAATTGTTGCCGACGTGATCGTCATTCATGCAAGAGCTCTGGAGAACTTCCAAACTGGCATACGACCAGCTCTGCGGAAGCTTGTATGACTGAAGCTTGCATCCAAATCTCCAGCTCTTCAATGAGACCCGCCATATAGAAGCAATGAAGCCATTCTCACCGCGAGCCTTCATCTCCCCGCCGTCAATCCGTCATGGCATCCGCGCACACCGAAGGCACTACGCTGTACAAGCGCCAGGAGCACCCACCCTCGAGGTCTTCAGCCGTTCTCAGAAATGGCTACAGAAAGAGCGGGCAGCATCCAATGCAGACGTAAGTCGGCAGGCCGACTACCTGAGAGACGAAGTAGCTTCAAGGCTGTGTGAGCGGTTACTGGTACGCTCCCCCAGCTCCAGTCGATACTGTTGAGCAACAACTTCGACACAACAAGCGCCAACTAAGCCTCCAGCCCAGGACATAAACAGACACTTTCCGAAAGTGCTCGACCTAGGCGCCAACGCCTGCAACATCGCCGCCGCCCTCACACGCCCAAACCCCGACCCGGACCCCTCGAAACCCGTCTCCGCCCCCCTCGCCAACCGCATCGGCGAGCTCACCTGCGCAGAATCCTCCCGCACCCTCCTCCACCGCGACGCCTCCCTCCCCTTCAACAGCGCCATCCCCATCGTCCGCGAAGTGCTCCCCACAGAAGAGCAACTCCCCTACGCGGCCAACACCTTCGACGCCGTCATCAGCAGCCTCTCGCTGCACTGGATCAACGACCTGCCCTCCGTGCTTTCCCAAATCAACAGCATCCTCAAACCCGACGCGCCCTTCCTCGGCGTCATGCTGGGCGGAGACTCCCTCTACGAACTGCGCACCTCGCTGCAACTCGCCGAACTCTCCCTCCGCGGCGGCGTCAGCACGCGCACCTCTCCCCTCGCAGACGTCCGCGACGTAGGCGGCCTGCTCCAGAGCGCAGGCTTCAAGCTCCTAACCGTCGACGTCGACGACATCATCGTCGAGTATCCCTCCAGCTTCGCGCTGATGGCGGATCTGCAGGCCATGGGGGAGAGCAACGCGGTGCTGGGGCGGGAACAGGGGCCAATCAGAAGAGATGTGTTGGTTGCGGCCGAGGCGATATATCGGGAGTTGCATGCCGAGGGCAGACAGGAACTGCCGGCGACGTTTAGGCTGATCTATATGATTGGCTGGAAGGAGGGGCCGAATCAGAGTAAGCCGCTGCCGAGGGGGAGTGGCATGGTTAGTATCAAGGAGATTTTGGAGGGTGGGGGCGGTGATGGTGGAGGGGGAGGGAAGAAGTGAGGAGAATGAGCAGCTGTTCGTGCTCTGCGGGCAGTTAGCTGGCTTCGATCGATAATACTGCTCAACCCGTGCTGGAGCGCTGCCCCTTCGCCTTATGGGGCGTGCGGCCTGCCTACTCGTGTATAAAGCTCTGTAGAGATAGAGTGTGGTAGCTCTGAGCTGTCTAGAGGCACATGCCGGCTTGTAGATATGTCTAAACCAAGCGCTTGTACCTATTCCCCAATCGGAGATTTGCTTGTGCGGGTGCCAAATGGACTGCTTCATCGACCCGACTCAAAGAACCCGCCATCACTATCTTCTTCCTCCCTTGCGATTTCCTCCTCCAACTGCCTCATTGCAGCTCTTCTCTCCCGCCGATTCTTTGCTTCGACACCCTGAATCTTCGCTTTCTTCAGAGTGTCTGTGTCAGGTTTTCTCCTCTTCTTGCTCTCCATGACTACATCGTCTTCCTCTTGTTCGCTTCCCATGCCCTGCTCATTCCTTTGCACTTTCTCCGTCTTCTTTGCGATCCGCTCCGCTGGCATCTTTAGCGCCCGCGTTCTCTGTTTCGCACCGGCTGGCCTTATCTCTGTCCCCTGTAAAGGCAGATCATTCTTAAGTGCCTCCAGCGCCGCCGGCCCTTCCTGCATCGCCTTCTCGACTAGAGCCCGCATGGCCAAGTCTCCTCTCGGCCCCTTCTCCAGCTCAGCTTCTGCCCTCGAATCTCTCTGGTCTTTAGCAGCGCCGTTCACTTCGTCCTCCTCATCTTCAGCCTCCTCCACTTCGGCCGCTTTCGTTTTCGTCTTTCGTCTCGGCGCCTTGGGCCATAGCGAGATATACGGCTCGGCGAGTGGGTAGTACAATGTGTAGTTGAGGTCAACCTCGGCGTCTCTAACTGCTTGTTCGAGGGCTGCCGCATCATTGCCTTCGCCGTCCGTCTTCTCCGCATTCGCAAGCGCCTTCCTGGCAGCCTTCAGCCGTTTGGTCGCTTTCTGCCTCTCTAACCCGTCAATCAGTTAGCCCCCTGTTCCATTCCAGTCCCCAGAATACTAATGCCTCATCCTACCCTCCTTCTCCCTTCTCCCCTCTCCCCTCTTCCCCTCTCCTCATCGTCCCGCCAACTGTAGCTCTAAAGACTACTCACCGAAAAACCGCACCATATGATACATCCCTATCATCTCTCTCCTCCTCACCGCCGCCTCCTCAGCCCTAAGATCCCACTCACAAGCCTGAAGCTCGCGCTCCTTCGCGATGCGCACATCGGCCGGTAGGTCCTCGAGCCGGGACAGCTGGCGTGTGAGATCGCGCACGCGGCGCTTGAGGGGCGCGATGGCGTGTTTTTTCTTGCGGGAGGGGGCTGTGGGGAAGGGGTTTGGTTTCTTGGACTTGGGGCCGGAGAGTGAGGAGGAGGCGAAATGGCTGGCGGGCAGGAGCTTCTTGCGGGAGGGGTGGATGGCAGAGCTGGAGGATGGAGGGAGGTCGGCGTCGCGCTTGCGTTTGGGCGCCATTGTGCGTGGTGTGCTTTACTGGCGTGGATAACGGTCTGGTGGAGTGCGGAGCTGTGTCTGAAAACCTTCGGCCATGCCCAGGGCGGTGGCAGAAAAGTTGCGGCGTCTCCCCCGAACAGCTTCCGCTATGGAGCTCTGAGCTGCGAATGGGACAGATCTGAAGAAAGTAATATCTAATTCTAATTCCCGATTGACTTCATGTTCGCGCGCCCATCTGGCAGCGCCCCTGTATGCCTCCGATGCAGACTCCGCCTTCAGCTTCGACTTGCGCGCCAGTCCCACCACCGTCCATTTCTCAGTATACAACAGGCCTCTCAGTTCTCGTCGAGCCGCAACGCTCAACTTCGAATCATTCGAGAAACACAGAGGCCGCGACCCCAACGCGATGACATCAAGCGCAAGCCGACAGTGCCTAAATACAGCTATCCACTCGGTCGTATCCGCGGCAAGAAAGAAGCGCCATTGAGGGAGGGCACCGTGCCGTTGCCAATCGACTCCCTGGGTGAACCGAGCCAAGTCATTATACTCAAAGATGCGGGGATCAAGCCTCCACCTAAGCCCAGCAAAGTGGACGTGAAAAAAGGGCTAGCGGGAGACCTATCCAGTCATAATCGGCCAGTCCACCCAAACAAAGGGACGAAGCCCGGTCAAGACGAAATTCTAAGGGCTATCACTGAGCAGAACAACATCTTGGGGCCGGAGGAAGTGAACAAGCAGATAGAGGGGCTGAAACCAGGGCAGGGAGGTAGCCGCGGTGGAAGGCTAGTGCTGCCAAAAGACGAATTCGATACTAGAGCGAGCATCCTGCATGATGGCTTCACAACTACACAGCTGCTGGGTTATCTCGATCGAGGGACGGACCGAGCCGGGACTGTGGACGAGCGCAAGCAACAGGAGCTTGCTCCAACAGAGCAGGATAAGAAGGGAGCTGTCCACCGCGTCTCCAGATCAAGCTGGACACCTGGCGTCAGGCCCATCCCACAGGGCGCACAGAGCACCGCTCAGAGGCCACATTCGCCGAAGAAGATGGGTATAATCGACAAGATACTCCGTATCAACTGGAAGATCGACGTGCTTGAGGAGATCGAGTCGCCCGGTGAGCTCGATATTAGTGGAGTTCAGCGGTGGCAGATGCGACTATTGGTGGCAGGCGGTACGTATTTCTACGGGAGTAGTGGTATGGTGGCTCACGGGTTGCATTTTAGAACCCTCGAAACTCGATCAGATCCGAAACCACCGCAGAGTAACTATCTCAGTGAACCAGACTTCTCGCATCATCAAGATCATGGCGCCTAAAGACAGCGCCGAATACGCTGCCGACGACATCGAGACCGCGCTGCACGCTTGCCACAGTTTGACCGTTGATTTCGCACCTTTCAAGCCGCTGTCCAACTCCGGAACCAAGGGGCCACAGCGACTGTTCACAGACGAAGACCTCGTACTGGCATCCGAACTGAGTGGCGCATTCCTGCGAAGGTCAGATACAGGCGGTCCTCGTGTATTTGTCAGCGGCCTGGATGCAGCTCAAGCCGAAGACGGACGGCGAGTCCTCCTTTCGATGCTCGATCTGCCAACCACGAGCGAGGGAAAGATCCTCACGACTAGCGCGATAAAGAAGCTTGGTATACTCTCTCCTCACGGCCGCAAGAGAGCGCTGGCGTATCGTGACCAACGGAAGAGCCTTGGGAGATGGTCTTTCCCAATTCGGCGAGGCTCACTACAAGACTCTGCAGAAAGTATTAGAGATGCCAGTTCGTCGCGGCCTGGGCAGGTTCGTAAAGAGGTTATCAAGTTTCTCCAGCAGTCCAGCTCATTAAAGGCACTCCCAATCGACGTCCTACCTCCTGCCGCTACCTCAACCTCAACCTCCGCCTCGAGCTCGACAACCTCGACCCCGATGCCTGACGTATCGACGCCGGGAACCTCAGCACCCGATACCTTACCCTCCGAACCACCCTCCGAAGCGCCATTACCTGCAACTCCACTCGAAAATCCGACAACCGGGACCTCGACATCCAAAGCTCCAGAATTCGAATCAGACTTTTCAAGAAGCCCCTACAACTGGTCTCCCATCCCTCACACCTCAACCACCGCAACCCTCGGCCACATCCTCCATCGCATCCCTATCTCTCCACCAACCCGAGTCCTCACACCCACCCCGCTCTCAATCCTCCTCTCCGGCCCCCGCACCCACACCTTTAGCCCGCACACCCCCTCCCTCCCCACCATTCTTAGCCACCTCAGCGCCAGCCCCACCGCCGCCACCCCCACAAACACCGGCGCGCACCTCCTCTTCCGCTATATCCCGAATCCCTGGTCCACCTCCACCGCCACCACCAGTACGCCCGGGGGGCTCAAAGCCCTGACCGCGATCCCAGAGCTGCACATCACCTTCGCGATCCCTGCAGGCGCGACACAGGACCAGGCGCGCCTCGAGAGCGTGGCGCTGGCGTTGGGCCAGGAGTACAGGGATGTCGCGATGCCGGACCGCGGCGTCGATGTTCGGTTCGCGCGGCGGGAGATGTTGTTCGCGGCGGGCGCGGAGAGGGAGGACGGGCCGTTCGCGGGCCTGGTGGGGGAGATTGGGGTGGTGGTGCGTGGACAGGGACGGCTGAGGGCGCCGAGTAGTGTTAGGGTTGGGGTGCCGGCGTGGACGGTGACGGGCGCGGGCGAGGAGGGCAGGGGTGGGAGTGGGAAGAGCGGGAAGGGGAAGGGGAGGGAAGAGAGGGTGCGGGAGTGGAAGGATGGGGAGACGGTGGAGGTGGAGTATCTGTGGCAGGGGGTTGAGTGGAGGGAGAGTGTGGAGGTGGGGGCTGAGGGGCACAGGCTGAGGTATGTGGCTGTGGAGGGGGGGAAGCTGGGGGGGAGACGGGGTGAGGTTAGGTTAGGACTTGAGGAGGATGCGAAGGAGGACGCTGTGAGGGAGTTCGTGGATGCGGCGTTCAGGCTTGCGGAGAGGGCTGGTGGAAGTATATCAGATGATGTGGGGAAGGCAGGAGGAGAAGGCGATGAAGGGAGCTCGGAAGCTCGTTGGGAGGGAGGAGTTTCGTCCTAGCACGCGGAACTGCTGAGTTTAGCGGTGGATGACAGATATAGCGGATTTCTCGCGATTTCTTAGGCCTTAAAGCGCGAGATCGGTGTTCGAGTAGCAGCATTGGGAGGCGCTTGAGCTTGGGCAGTTCTCTGGAGCATAGGGTGGATATGTACAACATTAGGAAGGCTGTAGAATGTACAACAAACCATTACTGTATCAGTTTCTGTACATAGTGGACTCCCATCTTGTGTTCTAGTCCACAGCCCTCTCCGACGACCACAATTGGACTATTACGCTGGTGAGATATAGAGACGCACATGGCAAACGTCACCCGACATTAACAGCACATCTAGATACCGCACACAGGACGGCCCCTCCAGACCCTGAGATCAGGTAGTTCCGTATCGATTTTCCGCTTGGTAGCTCGATGCCAGTTTCGAATTACAGCGCTCGCAAGCCGCTGAGGACTACAAAGATGCCGTTTGAACGGGCTGGGCGCCCTTCATAATCTCGAGAATTTTCATCCGCTGAGAGGAATTAGTTGGATACTTTCTAGAATCTTCAACCAGGGAGAAGGAAATCTAAGTATTCAAGGATCGCAGATGAAATCGGTCGGAGCTTTGATTAATGTTAACTACTCAAGTAGCCGATGTGAAACCAAAAGACTCCAGACCATGACTACACGTTTAGTGAGGTAGCTTCGTTCAAGCATCTGTTCCATGCTTAAGCCTAAGACACCGGGTTGCTGACCTGCTGTTTAATAGATTGCTGCGTGCCACGGAGGACATCTAGCCCGCTCATGAGAGACTGTGTAGGATTTACGGTCCGCTTGATATCATACTTCCATGATTGAAACACATGCCAAGGCACAAGATGCACTGAGTCAGAATAGGTACCGGCAGAACCTCACAGTCATAACAATCCGACTCACTAAGGCAGTCAGAGGTCGGGCCCAAAACTGCTCTAGAAACTCAGTACTGACATCATCCTCGGGACAAGCCTTCCGCTTCCGCCCTCAAGGATGCCGCACAGTGGCAAGCGGATAGATTTTGATGCTTCAGAACAGATAATCTGTCGGCCCAAACGAGCATAGCACGGTGAAGCTGCAGAGTCATATGGTCGAGAGCCAGTTCCAGCCAGTCGTTCTGAGCGGTAGCCTTGCTGCTGTGGAGCAAAAAACTGGGCGCTTGAGGCAAAGTGATGAATGATCGTTGGGCAGTGCGAAAAAGCTTTCACCAGTAGCCCGTGGTTTGGCGCCTTACCTAATCCAAACAGCCGAGCTGTCCCACCATATAATCCCCCACCGTCACCTTGCCAATCCTCTTTTTTTCTTCCTCGTCTGTCACACCTCGAATCGTTCTGCATTCGTACCTGAGTAAGATGCGCGCCCTCGACGCTTGAACCAGCAGCATCTCTGACAGCATCTAGCAATTTCAACCTACTTCACTTCAACTTCCACTCAAGCTTCAACCTCGCAACAACCGACGCCATGGGGTAAGTGACTCGAATCTCTCGGCTTCATCACAGCATCGCGCTCCGCCATCACGACTCCTCGCGCGTAAGCAAAACTTCAGGACATCGTCTGACAGTCTGCTGCAGTAAGGAGAAGGTTCATATCAATGTCGTCGTCATCGGCCACGTCGACTCTGGCAAGTCGACCACCACCGGACGTAAGCCTTCCTTTCGCGCCCGCTTAGCCTTTACAATCTCACGCGGCGTACAGACTTGATCTACAAGTGCGGTGGCATCGACAAGCGTACTATTGAGAAGTTCGAGAAGGTAAGGACTGCAGCCTCTTTCTTCGCTCTCTTTGCCGCTTCAAAAAATTTCGCATTTTCGCCTTATCGCGACGAGGGGCATGGTGGGGCTGAGTGTCCCGCACTATCCCGCTTTTGGTAGGCAGAGGCACACGACGCATGTACCGAAAACCCAAACCATCATTGGTTTCTTCATCATCCACATCAGTCATGTCATGTTTTGGTTCTGCCTTTCTTGTCTTCCGCCATGCCGCCGTTGCAACATTGTCTAAGACCTTTCACAGGAAGCCGCCGAGTTGGGCAAGGGCTCCTTCAAGTACGCCTGGGTGCTCGACAAGCTCAAGGCCGAGCGTGAGCGTGGTATCACCATCGATATCGCTCTCTGGAAGTTCGAAACCCCGAGGTACTACGTCACCGTCATCGACGCCCCGGGTCACCGTGATTTCATCAAGAACATGATCACTGGTACCTCCCAGGCCGACTGCGCCATTCTCATCATCGCTGCCGGCACTGGTGAGTTCGAGGCTGGTATCTCCAAGGATGGCCAGACGCGTGAGCACGCTCTGCTTGCCTACACCCTCGGTGTCAAGCAGCTCATCGTCGCCATCAACAAGATGGACACCACCAAGTGGTCCGAGGATCGCTACAACGAGATCATCAAGGAGACCTCCAACTTCATCAAGAAGGTCGGCTACAACCCGAAGACCGTTCCTTTCGTCCCGATCTCTGGCTTTAACGGCGACAACATGATTGACGTTTCCTCCAACTGCCCGTGGTACAAGGGCTGGGAGAAGGAGACCAAGACCAAGACCACCGGCAAGACCCTGCTCGAGGCCATCGATGCCATCGACCCGCCTGCCCGTCCTACCGACAAGCCCCTCCGTCTTCCCCTCCAGGATGTGTACAAGATCGGCGGTATTGGCACGGTCCCAGTCGGCCGTGTCGAGACCGGTACCATCAAGGCCGGCATGGTTGTCACCTTCGCCCCCGCCGGTGTTACCACTGAGGTCAAGTCCGTCGAGATGCACCACGAGCAGCTCACCGAGGGTCTCCCGGGCGACAACGTCGGCTTCAACGTCAAGAACGTCTCCGTCAAGGAGATCCGTCGTGGCAACGTCGCCGGCGACTCCAAGAACGACCCGCCAAAGGGTGCCGAGTCCTTCAACGCCCAGGTCATCGTCCTCAACCACCCCGGCCAGGTCGGTGCTGGTTACGCCCCGGTCTTGGATTGCCACACCGCCCACATCGCCTGCAAGTTCTCCGAGCTCCTCGAGAAGATCGACCGCCGTACCGGCAAGTCCATTGAGAACAGCCCCAAGTTCATCAAGTCCGGTGACGCCGCCATTGTCAAGATGGTGCCGTCCAAGCCGATGTGTGTTGTAAGTCACTGCCCATGTTCTCCACTCGGTTGATCCGCTGCTAACAAAGAATGCAGGAGGCCTTCACCGCGTACCCCCCTCTTGGCAAGCGTCTTCCGAACTCCTGAATTACGACTGTTGTGCTAATTAAAAATAGGCCGCTTCGCCGTTCGCGATATGAGGCAGACAGTCGCTGTAGGCGTCATCAAGTCCGTCGAGAAGGTGGACAAGGGTGCCGGTAAGTTTGTTCGATGTCGAGATTTGATATGTATACTGACCCTCCGTAGGCAAGGTCACCAAGGCCGCACAAAAAGCAAGCAAGAAATAGAGGATGGTTCCCCTGGGGAAGATGGGTTGGAAGTGGATGGTGGGTGGATTCTGGCCGGATCTCATGGGTCGATGGCTTGCATTCATGGCTATGGCGTGCAGGCGGGTTTCTTAGCTAGACTTGCTTCACGAATCAATGAGAACCCGATGATATCCCATGCTGCCTCCATGTCGTGTTTGAACTGGGTGATGTGGTACATTCTGATACCTATTTTCTTTGCTTTCACGGACCTGTCTTACGAATGACTGACTTGCTGTTAAACACCCGGCCGTCGACCCCGCACATGTCTTTGCGAGACCACTTTTGAGCTCACTTACTCGCATGACGGTTCATAGACCAGGGATATCTCCAATGCTTGATCCACGGTAGCTGTCGAACATACTATTGCCTAGGCCGGTGGTCACAAACATCATGTCCGCCTACCCTTGATAAGTGTTTTTGATTAAAGCTGCTGACCATGAAGCACCTCGCCAGCATGGCGCTGGCTTTAGTGCAGTGGAAATGCTTTGCCTGCTGCTTTACGGCATTTCGTGCTTGATGGAACCATTGACGAATCCGAACGCATAGTCCGTCGACACAAGATGCTATGTACCGTACCCGCGGTATTGACGCGGCTGAGCTGGAATCGTGGCATTGTTATGGCGAGAATTCTGATACTGATTCCATGCAAGAAGACAACTGAGAGAATGAAGCTGGTTTACTGGCACGAGGTTCACAGGTCAACGATACTCAAGGCAATCAATGCGTGAGAGATTGACACAGCTGGGTTCTTGGATGTATCGTAACATGTGGAACCCGGTCTCCATTCACACCTGCAAAAGCTTGAACAGGAGCTGCGAGTTTCATGATTTTGTCATCAGGTGGCGAAAAAGCACAGATAGTGACCTAGTCACTTGACGCGTGAGGCTCCAAAGAGAAAGAGCCGCGCTGTTTGATATCATACGAGGTCTACAGTGACGGGATTATAAAGGCGATGGACGGCTAAAAGTTCTTCCAGGCCACTGGCGCTGTTGTACCGGCGCTGTGGAAAGTGAGATCTAGACTGTGAGACTAACATAGCGCTATCTCGCACCTACGTTTGGAGGCGCGTAGTAAAAGACGATCTTCTTCTACCGCGGCGGAACCCTCTCGCGCTCACGACCCCGCCTTAAGGGACCTGTTTGTTCTGCTCTTGAACAGCCACCGACAGGATGTTCGCGCCGCACATATTTCCGACCAAGGAAAGAAGATCCTCAAGAGCAAACCACGCCGTAACAGGCCTGGTGAGCAGCCCGTGGAGGGCTTAGCAGGCACGATGGACGATCTAGACGCAGAGGCAATTCAAGAGCTGCAGGAAGTGCCAGGCGCCTCGAGGCCGAAGCGCTTGTGAAAGCAAACGAAATACTTCATGGATGAAGCTTTTGCCACTACAGGAGCATACGTTGGAAACCCACTGGAGCAGATGCCCCGCATAAAAGTTGCTGAAGACGGCAATTCAGATGCCGAAACGGACAAAGAACCTGACTCAGACTATTATGACACGAAGACTGGGCCTCCGAAGGAAGACAACGAAAGAACTCTCATCCGCCGCGTCCGGCGGGCGAAGGACTTGGGCACTGAGGTGGGCGCGGCGGCATATTCCGAGGAAGAAGAGCAATTTCGTCTCCTCCTTGACCTTGACCCCATCAACGAGTACACGGAACATGATCTGGATAACACCCCGGTTCTCCGGAGAGCGATTAAGCTCTTGTATCGTGAACGTATGGGACAGAGGGCATACACGGACAAGACGTCCATTCACATCCAGTACGACCAGATTCACGCATCATTAGAAGCCGCCATATTGGATGACATGGCCCAAGAGACCCTCGCGGAGGCATGGAAGAGCAAAGACAAAGCAGGCAAAGGCAAGGCAGGCAAGAAGAAGCCACCAGAGTAAGCAATACCGCGGATCTCAACCATGCTCAGAAGTACTGCTAAAACAACCGCAGGGCGAAGAAATCTCAAAAGCGCAAAGGACCTACGGCGCTGCCGGCGCTGGCGGCGCTGGTCAATCTTAGAAAGAAGGCGAAGATAGCTCATGAGGGCGGTGAGGCATCAGAACCGTTGGAGGATAAGCAGTCGGCAGGGGACGAAGACGAGGTGATGGCGGACACACTTGCCGAGCAGTGTCCGAGGATGGATCTGTCCAATGTTTCCGCTGAAAGCAAGCGTAGTAAAGAGGAACATAAGCCTATAAGAATCGGTGCGGCGGGCCTTTCGGCAGAGATCGAATAGTGAACCCCAGCTGTCGCGCTGGGCCTTTTAGTAGAGATTAAATAGTAAACCCCAGCTGTCGCGCCGGGCCTTTCGGCAGAGATTGAACAGTGAACCCCAGCTATCGCGCCCAAGGCCAAGGAGGTCCGTGTACGATAAAAGCGTGAAGGATCCGTGTACGAGGAAAGCGTGAAGGACCTGTTAAATCCAGATACCGTCGTCCACGATTTCATACGTTTAGCTAGACCTAGTCACCTAGACAGACATTTACCTTTGATAGCCATGCTTAGACTAGCTTTGCAATCTCAGAGACCCTAGAGTATTAATTAGAGGCGTTGGCTGTATCGCGCTAGCTGTAACCAACATTGCCTCTAGTGAGTGAAACGCTCCGAAGCTGGTTGCGAGGTCTAATTAGGGTGTCTATTAGTTGGTTCGTCCTCGTCGGAGGCTTTCGGACGGTTGGATAGAGTAAGGGCGCGCCACTAGACGGACGGACTAGGCTCTAGGCGCTATAAGGACGGACCGATAAGGCTAGATGGGTATGTCGGGTAGGGAAGAACTTACACCGTAAAATCGCTCCTTATACTATAAAATCACTCCTCGCACTATAAAATCACTTCTTACCACCTTCTTTACTACTATTAAAGCAGTCCCTTATAAGCTGTCAAGGTTTAGAATGCTCTAAGCTACTCTCTATACCCTATCGCACGTTTAAGCACTTTTTTAGAGTGATTATATACTAAAGTTGATATCTGCGGTGCAAGTTCTTCCCTGCCCGACGTGGGTGATCGGACGAGGCTTAAGCTCTCACTCCGACGGTCCGATACATGACCCGTCCGTCCGACCGTCCAGCTTCGTCAGACGGCCTAATGAACACCCTGTCATCAACTGCTGTTGATGCGTGCATCTAAGACATCGGCAATAGTGCTGTGCCCGAACGTGGTTGGTCTCGCGGCGTCAGTTCAACGGTTGTTGTAGTTGAGTTCTCGTACCCGGTTGATGTTCCGGTGTTTGGCATGGCTTCGGCCCTTGTTGTTCTAGAACACATCACCTCAATCCGTGTGTGTTGTAGACTTTCGTGGTGGATCGAGTCCTTTCGATTGGGCTTGATATGCGGCTATCATTCGCCGGCCCTGCAGCCACCCTGCGACTGTCCGTTGCTGCGTGGGTTGGGCTCGGAAGCTGTTGCCTTGCTGTATGGAGAGGAACCGATCGGACAGCCGCCGTGTGGCGTCAATGGAGTTTCCGATTCAGTTCGGGCAGTCTCCTTCATATGGACCTGAGCCGGACCCTGACCAGTGTCACCCAGACTCTCCTGCGTGGACGATCTCTGTCATGTTCTCGGGCTGTGAGTATCAGGTTCTCTTTTGGACGGTTGTTGTAGTTCAGAGACGCCCTGAACCGATCCGCAGAAGGTGTATCCGTGTGTTGAATGAAGGGATTGATGATACTCCCAAGACTCTACCCTGATGTAGGAGCAGGAATCCTCGTCGGACAAACTTTCGCATGGCCAAGCCTGTGTGGGAAGTACAGGACCGTACAACCCTACCTTGACACAGCTTTCAGCGTGGCTTGGCCGCACCTCCGCCTGTTCTGGCCAGCGTTCGATCCGTCTCTTGTTGCCTTCGAGAAGATGAAGACCGGTTGCTGGCCGTTGATCGCCTTCTGTTCATGCCGCTACCTTAAGCACCACACGAAACACGGTTCAACCGGCACTACGGAGAAAATCGTTCATTCCAGTAGGTTGACATACAAGAGATAGTGGTGTGACGAATCTTCGTGCAGTGTACAAAGCCTGATTCATGAAATGCAAATTTGTGACTTGTTTTGTTTAGAACTCAGACATTACTGGAACTTTCCACAGGCAATGGTGAATAGACAATGGAGAATGCTGTGGCAGACGCATAAGAAGGGCTTTCCAGCTTCGCTTCATCCCAGCACCAACAGAGGCAGAAAGGCAATCAGGCATTATGGTACGTCCGCCACTCAGTCCGCCACAACCACAACCACTGACACCTCCAAGGCCCCCAAGAAGAACAAAACCCAACAACAACCCCCACCCAACAGCAAAGACATCAAAGTAAGCACTACCTACCCCTTCTCAGCACAACCTAACACCCGCCCAGAACCAGCAGAAAGAGCAAGGGCAGTCCTGGAACCTCGCCGATTACGCCATCAAAGGCTCCATCTGGGTGCACAAGAACCTCTTCCGACAGTCCTACGCCGCAATCTGCGAAGTGTGCACCACCACGGAATCGCTTGAGAACAACGAGCTGGTGCAGTGTTCCGGCTGTCAGGATCACTGGCACCAGCAATGCCATGATCCAGTGATCTACAACGCCTTCGCTGAGCCGGAGAGCGGGGACCAGTTCTGGTGCAAGAGGTGCGACCACGTGTGCGAGAGTTGCCAGGGAAAGGGGAGTAACCATTCGTACCGCAAGGACAAGAAGAGCGAGGAGTACAATGCGCTTGTCGCCTGTGAATGCGGGAAGTGGTATCATCAGGACTGCGTGACCCCGAGGATCGACAGCCAGTACATCGACCCGCGAAATGCGTGGAAGCAATGTCCGACGTGCAAGGCTAGCGTTAGTGGAGCCGCGCAAAAAGCTTCCGGGAAGAAAGCAGTCGAGAACGCCGAGATAGGGAAACCAGGGGCTGGTGGCAATGCACCATCCACCAGCGATGAGGATACGGCGTCGAAAAGCGGCGATGCGAATGCTACGGCCAGCGGCATTGATGATGGATCCAGCGACGCGGATGACCAGTCCAACGACGCTGGCGACACGATTCTTCCATCCAAGCCCCCAATCGTAAGAAGGAGGTCTGCAAGACAGGGCCTCACTAAAGCGGGAAAGACTTCCCCGAAGGCACATCCATGTGGTCCTAACAAAGAAGGGGACAACCCCCAAGCTACCATTACTCTGCCCCCCGTGCATCGGAAGAAGAGCAGGGCCAAACTCGGTCCGTTATCAGAAGTACAGACCGAGCGCGAGACTGGTCCACCGGACAGGAGACGGTCCACTCGCCAGAATGGAAAGAAGAAGCAAGAATGAGGAGGTGCCCGTCGGGCCTGGCGGTTTTCTCATCTGGTCCGGCGATATGATCTAGTATTGAGATATCAGGGGGGCTTGCTGGAAGGTCCGGAAGAAGACAACGGGTTGGGCGAGAGGATCAGATAGAGCATTGGATGAATGTGGCGTCTTGGAGATGTGGCGGGGTTTTCCTAATGTAACAGGATAGCAATAGGCGGTACGACGATTCAGACTTTCTATCGGATTTTGTCCACTCTCTTCCTTGCAACGTCGATTTTTCCTTGTACTCTGTTGAATTGTTAGCGCTTCCATCCACGCCCACCACGACTGACGTAGCGATAATGAATGAAAGTGCTGCATACCTGTCCACGTCATTATCTAGCAGATCCAGCATCTGGTTCTGCAGAACAAGTTCCTCATTGATCGCCACGCCCATCTCTCTCATCCTACGCACGACCTTGGTCAAATCTTGCACGTCCTCGTCTTGCTCCTGCATAATCTGCCTCTGAAGCTGGAGCACGCCCTCATTATCCAACTCTCTTGTCCTCTCCGTCTCCTTCGCCGGCGCACCCAGCACACGTCCTCGCCCACCAGGCGCACCACCCTTAAACAACCCCTGTTTATCTCCCTCGGACGCTATAGCCGTAGTTCCCGACAGCGATGACGACGTCGACGCCGCATTCTTGACCGACATAGCGCTCAACACGCTCTCCAGCCCATCCCGCTCCTTCTTCGCCGACCCAATCATATCCCTCCGCCTCCTAATCTCCCCGTCCCCCAGCTTCTCCACTCCTCCCCACGCGCCCTCATCCCCATTCCTTCCACCTCCACTCAACCCCTTCAGCCCCTCCTCTAGCGCCCTAATCAGCGCGCTCGCCTGCACAAGCGCCCCCTTCGCGTTCGCCCCGGCCTCATGCTGCGCCTGCGCTTGCTGTGCCTGCTCGCGTTTCGTGAGATACAACCGCGCTTCCCGGAGCTGGTTCTTCAGCTCGCCGTACATGTCCAGCCACGTCGCGGCATCTACGACCACGCCGCCGGAAGCCGTGAGCCCGATATTGCCGAGCACTTTGCTCTTCCCCGAGCCCTCCTCCGGCAGCTCGAGGAAGGCGCGCCAGGCGGGTGTGCGGCGCCAGCGGTCGTCGGGGGAGCTGTCGATGGCGCGGAGGTAGGCTTCTAGCCCTTTGCGGCGCTCTTCGGTGAGGGCGTCGTTGCCGACCGTGCGTGCGAACCAGGATTTTGCGGGGAGCGGGGCGGGTGGTGCGGCGTTGGTTTGGGCACGGAGAGTTTTGTCGAGGGTGACGAAGTCGGAGTACCGCTTTTGGAGGCTGCGTGTGCGGAGGGGAGCCCGGATTTGGATCGTGTAGGCTGTGTAGGGTTTTGCACCGGTGCTGTTGGTGCTGGCGGAGGGGATGCTTATGTCGAGGGAGGGCATGGTGGGCGTAATTTACGTGGTGGATAGTGAGTGTTATGATGTTGGGTTGAGAGGCATGCTACGTTAACTCGAAGCTGGTGTCTGCAAGCTGGATGAGTTTCTTGGAGCGCGCTGACAGGATAGCGGCGCAAGGTGAGTGTGCTGGGTGGGATACAGGTTCGACAAAAGTATACGCGGGTCTTAGTTGAGACAGGGGGCTCTGTGTAGTTTCCGATTTGAGATTGCTGAGGTATCAAGGCGAGGTGATTTGTTCTTACGGAGTACAGACTTGGAGGTGGCTTTTAAGATCAAGGCAGAGAGCTCGGGAAGCTTGGGCCCCATGCTCTTCAGCCAAGATTCTCTACCTAGTTATGGACCGATTCAGACTCCTGTAAACAGGGACATTATTACAGTTGTAGGCGTTTATTGCCCTAAGGATGCGCTATAGTCGTTCGAGAAGTGTGGAGCAGATCCTCTTCGCGGATGAAGAAGTCCCTTAAGCGGGCTACTGTGCCATAGAGCTCACAGGTTTTTCAAGCAGTTCTGATCTTGACGAGAGCATAAAAAACCATGGAGCTGAGCCAATACAACATCCACTTTGCCCAATGCGAACCATACCTCTGACTGTTCCATGCTACTGCATGTCGTAATCCCAGACGCCCGACAACGCCACGCTCCCAAACAAGGCTCCGAACACCCCACAGCCACAGTCAGGCGACGACCAGGCCCGCCAACACCATGCTTGTCTTAACGAGTCCCAGTTACTGCATCTCGACCTCCATCGGGGCCGGCCCCCGTGGACTCTTCGGCCTAGCTGGACTGGCAGAGCTGCCGATACCCAACGACGCCAACCCAGCCGCCAGTCCCGAAGTCGACGCTCCTATAGACGCCCGTCCATCAGCTCTCGGCTGCCTCGTCGCCGTCGAACCGACCACAGCCTCCGCGCTCTCCACGCCCGTCAAGACCGGCAGATCCGCATCATCCTGGAGGGCTTCCGCACCGCCTGCAGCAGCCGGGCCATTCATCTCGGCATCCGTGCGGCCGAAGACCTCAGCCCACCATCTCACTTCACCGAGGCGTGGAAACAGCAGTCGCTCCTGGCCCTTAACCGTGTCGTCGACGGCCGGGTCATATTTCTCGTTAACAAACATCTGGCGGCGCGCGAGGAAGTAGTCCCAGACGCTGCGGCTGCGCTCCTTGACTCTGGCATCCACGCGCTGCTTCTCGCTGTCGTACAAGAACGTGCCGTACTGACAGGAGTAGAGGTGGTAGAGGAGCCTCCTCAAGAAGCGCTCATTGAACTCGAAGCGCGTCGGATGCTGGTACAGGAGCTGGTACGTCGCATCTAAGAACTGGTGAAAAATCGGCGCTGTCTCCTTCGGCTTCGTGACGACCTTGTTCTCCGCCGCCGCGCGGGTGGCCGAGCTATCTCTCGTTGCCGAGGGCGAGGCCTCCATCGACTGCATCTCGCCGTCCGACTCACCGAGGGATTCGCGGCTGTCGTTCTTCTTGTGGAAGAAGCCTTTGGCGCTGAGGAGCGCGTTTTCGAGGGCATTACCCGCCGTCGAGCCGTGCGGTTTGCTGGTGCCGTTCGTGCTGTGTCGGTCGGCAGCAATGCGCTCGTTCTCGATCTCGAACCACTTTTCGTGGCTGAGGAAGCCGGACCGGTGGCGGAACATGTGGCCGAAGGAGACCCAGTCTTTCTCGACGAGCACGATGAAGCCTTCGAGGGTGCGGTAGTAGGGGTCTAGGCAGAGTTGACTGAGAGCGCTGAGTTGGCTTGTGCGGTCCCAGCCGTCGGAGCAGTGAATTAGGACGTGGGAATGATGTATGCCGACTTGGCGCGAGATCAGGCCGGCTCCGTCTAGCAGGCCTGTGATGTGCTTTAGCCAGCCGCTCTTCGCTAGCTGCTCGCGGTTTGGTGGTAGCGGCGTGACGTCGGAGTCCTTGAGTGCTTCAATAACTTTGTTTAGCGAGTTTCGCATCACGTGTATATTGTCAATTCCCAGATAAGCTTTGGTCGCAAACTTGTAGTTGTCCATGTTTTCTGAGCCCATCCCTGCGACATGCATCGCGTACGCGTTTACTGTCGGCCGGGCGTCGACGATGAGATTGTGCTGCTGGGCACCGTACACCCTCGGCGCCGTTGCGCCGGAAGCCTCCCGTACGCTATCAATCGCTTCATCCTCAACAACTTCCGGAGCGACAAACGAACTGTCGCTACTGGATGGAGGCGCAGGTGCAGTGTTCGTTGTCGGAGCTATATCGGAGAAATTACTGGTAGATGTTGAAGAGCTGAGTGACTCAACCTCGGCTTTGGAGGTCGAGAAGATTGCCGCGACTAACTTTTCATCCTGCACACTTCGGTTTCGGGCAACGCCAGAAAGCGGCTGTGAGCTCCGTGTGATCGAGCAACTGTTCACGGGATGCAGATAGGTGAGGACGGGTATTCTTGCTCGCGATCTATACTTTCCAGCGTAGTTCAGGACATTATCAGAGATTGCCGACGGAACAGCGAGCACAGCTGGATACGTGGGCGAATACTGTGTATCTTGTAAGTACAGCGCCGGCGAAGTCCATGCAGAATACATACCTGGTAGTCCGCATTGATCTCCGATATCCTCCACCCCTTGTCAACGTCTTTTGCGCTGACGCCTAGCCGCTTCAGTTCCCGCTTTGCGTCGTATATGTCCCACCCGTTTATCTCTCGCTCTGGACCCTGCGGCTTGTAGCTGAAAGCGTACAGCTTTTCTATTCTTCCCAGCTTACACGTAAGGGACCGAATACTGTCGTAGACATCGCGCGCCTTGCCCTCAGAGAGGAAATGGAAAGCTACGAAGGTGAAGTCACGACATCGCAGGCGTATGGATGGCGCCTGGTGGGATGCTGGAGGAGCGGGACGGTAGGTGCAGAAGGCGATCATAGGGTAAGTTATCCATAGCTCGCGCGGACGTGGCTTTGCAGCTGGAGCTTGGTCGGTGGGTGGAGGGGGTGGATAGCTGAAGATGAGGTGGTGGGAGGTTAGGTGGAGGGTCCCTTCGACGCGTACGCCTTGTCTCCACAAGGTGACATCCTCCACCTGAGTGAAGGTTAGCAAGGGGGTTGAGTTGAAGCTCTTTGGGGTCCTGCCTTGGAGACTCTAATCTTATCCATATAGTGTTATATGACAGGTTGTCGGTCGGATGAGCTGATCATTTGTATATCTGACTGGAGACTCGGTGTAGTACGATGCAAAGCAAGATCGTGTGAGGTGTTTGACTGGGGTTCGACACTGCTTGCTGCCAGCAACACTTGAGGTTGTTGATTGACCAGATACCGATTGTTCACATGAGTACTGCAAGCCCTGCCGATGAGCTGCACATCATCTTTGGCTTTGGCGGGGAGCTGGCGGCGGCGGCATTTTCCGTTGCCGGCCTTCCAAGCGACTCTTGGCGCACCCACCACTCCAGCGAAGTTGCTATCACAGCTCAAATTACGCCGGCGACAACAGCATCACGTCCACGCATCAGCCTCCCGATAATCCGATCCTCGAAGCTCCAGCTACCTTTCTCACACCGCAAACATGGCCGCCGCTACTCATGGAGGTGCTATGTGAGTCTCATGATGGAAGACGGTCCGCAATTTAGCGACTGACTGTGTGCAGTTCCAAGCGGAGAAAGTTCGTCGCAGGTACGCAAACCCCCGAGCAAGACGACTAGCCCAGAAGAATCGAGGGGATCGTGGTCGCTTGGCCTGCAAGGGACAGCGGCGCGTTCGCACAAATATCAATATCGAGCGGAGAAGCAGTGAAGCGATCGGAGTGCTAACATCCCATTGCGCAGACGGCGTGTTCTACGCCGAGCTGAACGAGTTCTTCCAGCGCGAGCTGGCCGAGGAGGGCTACTCCGGCGTCGAAGTCCGCGTCACACCCACCGTCACCGACATCATCATCCGCGCAACACACACACAAGAGGTCCTCGGCGAGCAGGGCCGCCGCATCAGGGAACTCACCTCCCTCATCCAGAAGCGCTTCAAATTCCCCGAGAACTCCGTCTCCCTCTATGCCGCCAAGGTCCAGAACCGCGGTCTGTCCGCCGTCGCCCAGTGCGAGTCTCTGCGGTACAAGCTGCTCAACGGTCTGGCTGTGAGGAGGGCATGCTATGGTGTGCTACGATTCATCATGGAGAGCGGCGCCAAGGGTTGCGAGGTTGTGGTCAGCGGCAAGCTGAGGGCTGCCCGTGCCAAGAGCATGAAGTTCACAGTGTGTTACACCACGACTGGACTTTTGGAGAGAGGTACTGATATCGGATAGGACGGTTTCATGATCCACTCCGGCCAGCCGGCAAAGGACTTCATCGACTCGGCGACGCGTCACGTGCTGCTGCGCCAGGGTGTGTTGGGTATCAAGGTCAAGATCATGCGCGGTTCGGATCCGGAGGGCAAGGCTGGCCCGCAGAAGACGCTGCCAGACACTGTTACCATCATCGAGCCGAAGGAGGAGCAGCCCGTTGTCCAGCCCATGAGCCAGGACTACGGCGCCAAGGCGTTGGCTGCTCAGCAGGCGGCAGAGCAGCAGAGGCAGGCGGAACAGCAGGAACAGCAGGGCGACGAGGCTCCTGCGCAGGAGAGCTACGATCAGGAGTAGCGGAGGAGATTTGCGGGATTGATTTGCTGCGGAACCAAATGTCATGCTTTGCGGATGGTCAGAGGATTTTGAGAACCATGATCACGGCGTAAGCAAGGTGTGCCTGAATCGCGATGTTGTTGATGCTCCTCCAAGTTCTCTTCATGTTTTGCAACTGCCCAAACCTGAACGATACCGCTTTGACGAGATGAGCTGGATGAGGCAGGTGCCACCACACCCACAACCTGGGTGATGATGCGCATGCTCGCCCACATCACCCGGGTCCTTACCAGCACTCATCTCACATAGCCTCAAATACATACCACAACTCAGTTTTCCAGTCCCCCTACATTCATCATGTCTGATTCCTGGGTTGACTACAGAGTCAGGAGCGCAGCATGCGGGCCTAGAGAAGCCCAGGTGCTGAAAGACTACCTCCACAACCGTATAAATGTCAACGAGACCAGTCGAATAATCACAAGCAAGATGGTCAACGACGACAACCCAGGCTACTTGCTCGAGTGTTAGTGGAAACTTCTCCATGACATTTTGACTGATATACCGCCAGCACGACCGAAAGTGGTCACGTTGATCCAAGCCATCCAGCAGTTTCCTCCGACCGACCTGTCCAAGAAACACTAGAATCCCTCCGACGGTGTTAGGACCGAGCTTCGCTGGGGTGACCTCCCCCGACTTCAGTCACGTCTGGGCAGATTGGACAGGCTGGCGAGACTGGCGCCGCACCAGCGACCTACAAGAAGGCATACAGATGCTGGGAGGGGCAGGAGGGTATGAGTAGGAAGCGGTGGGAGTTCCGGAAGCGGAGACTGGAGTGGATTCAGGGACAGAAAGTTGATGAGGCCACGAAGGAGATTGTGAGGGAGGCTGCGGCGGCTATGCAGGCGATTGACGGGCAATGACGAGAGTGAGTGAGTGATTTTTACTGTTGAGTTGAGAAATGGGACTGAGATCTTCATAAGAGGCTGCATTCTTTCTCACATGGTCCAGGCCATCAGAGCAAACCCACCTCGGCTTATTCCGAGGACGAATCCGTCCAACGGACTGCCAATCGAAAGAACAAAAAGCTAGATAGCACCAGTAGTACCGAGAACTATCCTTTCGAAACTCTCCGTTTGCAAAACCCTCTGTCCAAACAGCGGAGACATTTCGGAGACATTTGTGGAGGAACCAACACCCAGTCCGAGAGGCCTTCTCTTCTCACTCAGCATTGAATCGATACAAAAGGTGCCTCGTATTCTTTCTCCGAACTCGATTTTCTAGTCTCTAGCAATCTTCCTTATCATCTTATCCTTCCGCACAAAAAGTCTAAATTGCTCGTTGTACCATCCACAATGCCTTCTCACCCATGGCTCCTCTACGTCTACCCCTGGATGCCCTACCCCCGTCGCGTGATCATCTATCTCCGCGAGAAGGACATTCCGTCCTCCCTCGTCACCGTCGTCCCAGTCTCAGATCCGCAGCGCGGCAGCAAGGCGCCACCTGAATACCCGCCAAAGCCTCCAGGCAGCCTACCAATCCTGGCAATCCCCAACGAAGGGGGCTTCATCTACATCCGCCAGTCCCTCGCCATAATTAACTACCTTGACGAGCTCTGCGACGCCGGCGCCTCCGGCTTCCCCCTCTCCACGTACCCAATGCGCGGCGCCAACTCCCTCGCACGAGCACGTCATAACGAGCTCCTGGCTCTCGCAGACGAATGCACCATAGCCTGGAACCCCGTGCGCATGTTCGGCTCAGGCGCCGGCACCATGTCTCTTCCCGCGGCGTCGAAGGAGATGGCCCGATGGGTTTACAGGTCCCTGGCCACGATCGAGAGCTGGTGGCAGGAGGAGGACCGAGACATGGCGCGGCTGCGGCAGGGCGGGGGCGGAGATGTTACGGTAGCCGAGATTGTACTGTATCAGTTTTTGGAGTTTGTGGGGGATTGTTATGGAAGGGATATGACGAGGGAGGGGGAGGTGGGGAAGGATGTGTATGGGAGGGAGGGGACTGGGGGTTTTAGCAAGATCGGGGAGTTTTTGGAGGCGTTTGGGACGAGGGAGAGTGCGAGGAGAGACTCCGAAGCGGGAGAAATTGCTTCGGAGGAGGTGTTAAGCAAGATGAGGACGTGGGCTGAGGGCAGTCTGTGAATGATTTGCTTGCAAGGGCAGATGCAGAGATTCTAAGGCGACTTCTGCGATCCAAGAGTTTTTGCAATGGCATTCAGGCTCAGATGTGGGCATAAATGGCTGCATGTTACAAAATGCCGAAAGGAGACTTCGAAGTCCTATGTGAGATGCGTGGTCTCGACTTTGATTCAGATACAAAAGCAGATGTGAGAGGCGATGGAGACGCCACAGAAGTTACAAGAGTGGAGGATGAGCGGAAAATGAGCAGTCACGAGAGAGCAACTGACAGGATCCACATTGATTGTGCCTTTTTCCATTGATGAACTACCCATTAAGAGCTTTGCCTTCCATTCGGCCGCACACATCGACAGACCGATGTGCAACAGCCTGAGGCTAGCTACATGTTGCGCGGTAGCAGTGTGCATGAGTTTTGTACCATGGCTTCCTATGCAGAGATGTTTAACCACGGAAGCGCCAGCCATCACTATCCCTCAAGCAATCCCTCAAGCAAGCAATCCCTCAAGCAGTCCGTGTCATAACTTTAGCCAGCTGTGAAGACGAAGCAGAGTAAGGGTTCATTGGTATCTGCAGCAAAGCTTCACAGCAGATGCATGTCCTCGTAATAAGGGAATGAAGTCGCCTTGAAGTGTGACACAACTTTGTCCGGCGCACATGTGGTAACCTGGCCGGACAAAATCAGCGACAGGGCTTGAAGAACGAACAGCTACACTGACGCTGTCAACGAAAGTCCCGCAAGGAGTGGAACGGGTCGACATTCAGTCCGATAATGCCAGAAGGGCTCTGCGTCACGGGCTGCGGGTCTGGCGCCGGCCGACAGAACCGCTTGTGAGTCTTCCAGTCCGCCTTCTGACACTCGGGGGAGCAGTAAAGAACAACCTTGCACTTCCCGCAGCGCTTGAGTTCCAGCTCCGTCTCGGACTTGTCGCAGTTTGTGCACAAGCGAGGAATCTCGCCCCGTTCCATAGGACCCTTGAGCGCTACCGTAAGGTCTAAGCCTGGGCTGTCGATGGAGTATGGCGTCCCATCATTCTTGTAGCGCTCAAGAGCCTTGCGCATCTGCCGCTCACCCTCTTCATAGAGCCCCGCACTCCTGTAGATCGAACGGAGGAGGTCGAGGTGTCTGTCCTCGATCTTGGCACCGACTTGCATGGCTAGAACACCCAGGATGATCGTCGTGCACTTCGGAGAGAACGTGCGGTTCTCATGGTTGTCGAACAGGCGGCTGAGCGTTCCGTCGTCGAGTTTCTTGCGAGTGGCTTCAGGGTCTTCGGGGTAGAAAAGTTCAATGCCGGCCTCGTCGGACAGGTTGCCGGCGCAGTCGTAGTCATGGTCAGACTGCAGAAGACCATATCCCCAAGCGCCCATCTTGTCGTTTATGGTGAACAGTTGGAGCGTGAGACTGATAAGAGCGTGAGTGGACAATGACAACAGTTATGTGTCCGCAGACGATATCTGGACGATACACCTTCCGCTGAGCGTGAACCCTCTTGAACTCAAGGTCTTGTAGGCAGATGCAAGGAGCGGAGACTGGCAGGTTGCTTAAGAGGAAGTGAGAGAAGGCGGAGCCGAGAGTAGATGGAAGTGAGGGAAGATGAGAGCGAATTGGCCTCACGGGATATCACAGTGACAAACGCGACGCGCTTCACTGCAGGTGCCTGGTGACGTAGGACAAACGCAAAGTCACGCTTTGCGCTTCACGCATGTTACTCCTGAGAAGCTTGGAAGCCTGGACAGAGTTGCTGTCTATGTAGGTCAGCTCCATTTAACCTTTTGTGTTTTATCATTGGATTCTACTCGGATTAGACGCGATGTCAACTAAGAGATCTTAAGATGGAACAAAGCAAGTATGGAGGTAGAATGACAGCGAATAGCTTATCATATCCCTCCACAGAAGCAAGTAGAATCTGAAGCTCCGTTTGTGGTAGAGTGTTCTCGCCGGGAAGAGCGCAAGAACCTGCAAGGAACGGATCCATCAAAGCTGCTCTCCGAGGAAACAATCACGAGTGGCTACCTATCATCGTGTAGTTTGTAGTCAATTCTTGCTCTCCCACTGCCATACATTTGAGTCTTAGCGGTTAACAAGATCGATGAAATCTCCCCTTTAATCTGTCTGATGTCAATGCCATCATCCACAAAGAAACAGCATCATCGGCCATCATGGCAGAAGCCGAAGGAACACAACGACTAAGCCTGCTGCCTTGCCCAGTCTAAGCGCATATCCACAGTAGCTTTGAGACACGCTGGTTTTCTCACGAAACCGCTTCTTCTCCTCACACTTCCTCCGGCGATGAGAGTGAAGGCATACGGAGAACTTCCGCCGAGCCTTCCGTTGCTCTTGGAGAAATACTCACACAGCACAGATATCCGCTTGGCGTTTCGTACATGTTTAACTGTCGCTGAGCAGTCCAGCAGCGATAAAGCTCCAGTCCGTGAACGTCCGGTAGTCTACCGCACAGTAGGGTTTAACGACAAACTCTTTGACACGGAGCGTGGTTGGTACTTACTCAGAGGTGGGATGTAGTCGCGGACAAATTTGTACATAAGAGGCCTCTCACGGAGCATCGTAGCCTACTACTGGCTTTTCTTCGTGCTTACCCCAGCTGCAAAATCCAAGCCTTGAAGGATGTCTCGTCCGAATACGTATGTCATGTAGCTTGGTAACGCGAGCCATAGTCCACTGGAAAATCTCAGTTATCACGTCATCCGCAAGCCGAACAACAAAGATCCTTACTTGGGAACGATCCAGAGGAAGACGAGGGAAAAAGTATCGTTATTTCCGATGCTTTCGAACCCGGAGTAGTATTCGTTCAGCCCTAAGATCTGCGTCAGCAACTTGATATCCAAAGCGGAGAACACCCTATCCTGTCCCAGGCCTCCCCGTCCTTCTCCAACCGGCCCTCTAACAACGACAAAGAGACCAAGGCCGCGAGACTCATAATACAACACCGTCTTGCTAACCGTCATAATACTCGCTGCAAACCCCACCAGCACCGCCCTACCTGCCCACCTCCCCTTCACAACTCTTTTCCCCGCCGCCATCACCTCCCTTCCCACCGTGCCATCCTTTCTCGGCATCCCTGGGCCCCTCTTGCCCACCCGCCCCTCCCCATCCCTCCCAAATCTCCACACCCACCATAAATACGTCGCATACGCCACCGTCTCCACCGCATTCAGCGCGCTCTGCGCCGCCGTGAACCCGTTATGCGCTTCCCAGGCCCGGGACCCGTACACGTGGTCTACAGTGCCGTACAGCGCGTAGGGCACCCAGAGGGGCGAGTGCAGGAAGCCGCCGGGCATCGAATGGGGCCGTAGGAAGACGTAGAGGGTGTCCCAGAGCACGAGCGGGAGGGAGACGAGGAGCCAGGCGAGGATTAGGTGGTCGGGGGTGTGGGCCCATGCTTTCGGTTTTGAGGGAGGAGAGGCGGAGGATGTAGGGGCGCGATCGGGAGTGGAGGGTGAGTCGCTGGAGTGTGAAGACGGGGAGAGTTGGGACGGCGGGAAGGTTGTGGAGTATTGGCTGCGAGTTGAGACCATTGGTTCAGGTGGGCTGGACAGGTTAGACGGCGGTCGGCATTAGGTTTGGCATTCTTTCAAGAGAGAGGCGCTATGTTGTGAGGATGTTGGCGGGTTCGTATTCCTGGCATATCGTTGACCTTCCATTTTGGGTGATTGTGATACTTCACGAAGACTAATACAAAGTACTCCTATGATCACGTGATATTCTGTAAGACAGTTCCTACTCTGCAGAACTACCACACCGTAGTTGCTGAGCTATATCTACGTGGCTAGTCAACTACCTAGGGGCCTCATTTCAAAGACCACACACCATCCTCTTCCACTATCTCGACAGGCCGCCGCTCGTCTAGTGATCTGCGACCTGCTTCTAGTATCGCGCCCGTTGCGATCGTGTTCTTGATCGTTGGAAGGCCACGCTTGTCTAAATCGTCCAGCGTAACTCTGCCCTCTTTGAGGGCAGTCACCGCGTCTACGAACTTCTCAAATGAGATGTAGCCATATCCTGTCTGGCCAGCAAAGTTGCCCTCTTCATCTGGGGCGTACTTCATGTAAAATCTGGCAAATAGTTCGCGATTAGGATCGCAGAAGCAATTCACACGACTGCGGGGAGAACTCACGGATTGTACCACATCAGGCCGCTGTCGTCCTCCGTCACGTCGTAAGCACGCTTCGCCTGGTTCGCCCTGACCTCACCCTTACTAGCCATGTAGTGGAAGTACTGGTTCGAGTGCACACCGGCCTTCTGCGGCGCCGTCCAGCTCGCGGTATACACACCAGTCGCACGCTTACTCTCATCCGTCTTCTTCACCCAGTCCGTAAGCAGCGTAATCGTGTCCTCAGTCTCAGGCACACATCCCAGATCCGTTGCGATGCCTTTCGCCGCGCTGGCCATCACCCGCACGGGCTTGAAGTCCGGCACCATCGACTCGTTGACGTCGATGTGGTGCGAGTTCAGGTAGTACGAGATGTCGCTCTCCTTCCCCGCCCACGCCTTGAAGGTCTCGAGCTGGCTCTTCGGTTGGCTCATGTAGCTGTAGAAGTAGTTGAAGTCGCCAAGGTTCTTGGCTTTGTGCCGCGCGTCTGCGTAGGCTGGGTCGAAGCGCTTGTGGTGCTCGACGAAGACGAAGACGTTGTGTTTGCGGGAGGCCTCGACGAGCTTTTGGTGGTCGGAGAGCTTGTGGACTGCGGGCTTGGTGACGAGAACGTGGATCCCGCGCTCTATGGCGTACATGGCGATGGGAAAGTGGGTCGGGTCGGGCGTGAAGATTGTAATGGCGTCGCCGGGTGACAGCGCATCGATGGCTGTCTTGTATGCGTCTGGGTCGCGCTGGTCGTTTGCGGGGAATGAGTCGAAGGATGTGTCGAGGCCATTGTAGACTTGGGTGATGTTTTTGTCCAAGTGTTCCCCTGTATGGGGTCAGAGCACGTCCGTAGCACATATGGGGTTCTCACTCACGGATCGCTGGAAACTTATTGCCTGACGTTCCCACCATGCTCAGCTTGCCAACTTTCCCTCTCCGCCGCAGATCGAACATCGTCAGGCCAACAACGCCAACTTTCTTGTCCGAACCTGACATGCCTCCACCCACGAATCCTGTGGTATACTCTCCAGTCCCGACCTGCAGAGGATGTTAGGCCCATCGCGTACTCTGCGGAGCTTCCACCTACCATCAGCACGTTGAGAGGCGCCATTTTTTTTATTGTTTCAAGGCAATATTTTGAGTGTGCTGTGCCAAAAGTTCGAAAGAGTCTCCTCTCCTCAGTCTGGGTCTCTCAGTAGATATATCGGCGATTGAACCCGATGACAGCGCACACCGGAAGCTTCGCGGCGCCATCATCAGTCGCCGAAGCTCAAGCTCCCCGCCATGCAGGGACACTCGCTCGGCGGAACAATTGGAAAAGAGGCGCGAGACAGTTCACCCGACGCAGGAGAGAAGTCGAGCCGTTTTACTGCATGCAGAACGCTTTCCAGGGCTGCCCCACCATCGACACCCCGCCGACCCCCACGCGGGTTTCTCTCCGTGATTCGTGGAATGAAGCTTTTCCGACGTTGATGCCGTTTGAGCTCGAATACCAAGGGACACAGCTCTGAAGTGTGATGCAACAAAACTGCCTGTCAGCCTCTCGTATGTCGTCGGACCTGGACGGCCGTAATACAGCTTGGCCATTGTGGCATACTCCTGCGTGTATCGCGCCAGTAATAACGGTCGCTGAACTGTCCGCCCGCGCACCATCAGCTTCCGCCGGAGTCCAAGGTTATCGGCTTCCACCATTACTTGTTGATTGCTATTGAGATCCCGGCTTCTGCCCAGCCGGGTAGTGATGCGGAGAACGATTGAGCTGGACTGGAACGTGTCGGTCTCGGTGTAGTTCAAGGCTGTCCGAGGATCTGCTAGCCCTGGTTCTGTATGTTCTGCTTATATAGAGGTAAGACTGCCCGCCTGGAGTTGATGCAACTTTCATACCGTCTCTGCAACACCTCTTCTATCTGTCTTCTTTGCTACCTACTTGACACCACATTTCCCTTCCACCTGTAATCATGGCACCTGTCAACGGCTCCAGTTCCAACGGAAGCAACGGACACAGGACGTCCAGAACACCTCTCCGCCATGGTATATACTCCCCAGTCATGACCTTCTTCGACCCCGAGACAGAAGACCTCGACATTCCCTCCATCCGTAAACATGCCGTCCGCCTCGCCGACGCTGGTCTTGTCGGCATCGTAACCATGGGCTCAAACGGCGAAGCGGTCCACCTAACCCGCGCCGAAAAGAGCACCGTGACGCGCGAAACACGCTCCGCCCTCGACGAAGCCGGCTACCAGAACGTCCCCGTCATCGTCGGCGCCAGCGAAAACAGCATCCGCGGCACCATCGAGCTGTGCAAAGAATCCGAGGCCGCGGGCGGCGAATACGTGCTCATTGTGCCGCCGAGCTACTACCGGTACGCCATGGACGAGGCCGCGCTGTACGAGTACTACACCTCTGTCGCCGACGGGTCACCGCTGCCGATTATTCTATACAACTACCCTGGCGCAGTGGCTGGCATTGATATGGACAGTGATTTCATCATTAAGCTGACTAAACACCCCAATATCGTTGGCACGAAGTTCACGTGCGGCAGCACGGGGAAGCTAACGCGCGTGGCGCTCGCTACGAATGCATGCTCGCCCAAGAGTGAGGGCAGCGGATACATGGCCTTCGGCGGCATTGCAGACTTCACGGCACAGACGGCCGCGAGTGGCGGGTCGGGCATCATCGCCGGCGGTGCGAACGTCATACCGAAGACGTGCGTGAAGGTATGGAATCTGTGGGCGGAAGGGAAATATGAGGAGGCCATTGAGCTGCAGAAGGTATTGAGTAAGGGGGATTGGGTGCTCACGAAGGCGGCTATCCCGGGTACGAAAGCGGCTATAGAGAGCTACTACGGCTATGGTGGATATCCGAGACGGCCGCTTAAGAGGTTGAGTAAGGAGCAGGTGGAGGCTGTTAAGGAGGGGATTAGGGAGGTTATGGAGGTGGAGAAGAGCTTATGATAGTGTGCGCTTGTCTTTTTTCCTAACTTCTACCTAAGGTTCCGTCGCTGGCGCCAGGGGAAAACTCTGATATATTCAATTGGAACGCAGATCGATATTGTCACGTGATACGCTCCGTTTATAGAGAATCGTGGAATTATATGAACCACTAAGAATCGAAATACTCACTTTGTTGATTCATTTGCACTGATCAACTCCACTTGGGGCCCAATGTCTGGTGGTGAGGGCTCAGACGATTTGGTGAGTTCTTTTGAAATATGAATCAGTGAGTACGATCGAGGCAAGAGTGGCCCTACTTGCCTACTTTCTTGAGAGGATTCAGTGAGGCAGGAGGATAACTCCCAGGGCAAGTAAAAGTTGGATGCTCCACGCGGATACTGCGAAACTACTTCTATCTCCGTACCGGCATCTGTTTAGGTGGAGCCGAGACGTCAGTTCCGTTGAGCCACGCACGCCGCGCGCCTGCCGCGAGTGTTGTCTCCAAGGTGTCAGAGCATCAACAAGTCTGTTTCTACTTAATTTTTTTCGCTCTCTCATCAACATTTCCACACCTCACAACTCCTACATAGTCTTCGCAATACACTCTAGTCTCAATTCATATCGGTCTCCCCTCGAGCACATTGATGTTCCCCTTATTCTTCGCGTTCTTCCTCGTTCTCTTCGCAATCTGCGGCGAGAGGTACCTCGATTATCCTTCGGAAAGGACTAGATATCGCCGCTACTAGCTATGGATCGGATTCTGCAGAAAGCCAAGTCCAAGGTCCACGGTGTCCTCCATGACCGATCTTTCAGTCAATTTCCGGGACGATTCGACGGATCACAAGAGCCCATCGGTCAAGAAAGACCATCGACCATTCAAGCACCGACTCCACTAGACATCTTCCGATACCGATACCATCATGGCACCAACATCGGATCCGTATACGTTCTTGAAAAGTGGCTTCACCCGTCGATGTTCCCTTCCAATGCGTCTAACAAGCAGTCAAGCGAGCTCGAAGCTGTCAAACTCTCCGTGCAGTCCATTGGCCTCGACGAAACTCGACAAAAGTTTCAGAATCATTGGAGGACTGTTTCAGACGCGGATCTGGACTGGCTGGCGGATGCGCGCTGTAAGTGACTCGACGACTCTCAAACCAAGCTCACCATGAGCAATGGCATGATGCGTGTATGATGCGTGTACGGTCTGACCTTGGCCCCTGTTGCTTCGGCGATCTACTTCTGTCATGACACCTAACATTACGCAGGTACATCCCTCCGTCTACCTATAGGCTACTTTACGCTTGGGCCATCTTTCTGCAGCAAAACTCCCTTTGCTCCATACGCCACTGTTTACACCGATGCATGGTCTTCTGTAAAAGACCTCATCTACCGCGCGCGAGCCCGTGGCATCGGCACCCTTATCGATCTCCACGCATTGCCTGGAGGCGCCAACTGTGGCGAGCACAGCGGCACCAATTCCGGCAAAGCCGAGCTGTGGAACAACGCAGCCAACCTCGCCCTCGCCACGCGCTGCCTTGAGTTCCTCGCTCGAGAAGTCACCTCCATGGACTGCATCGTCGGCCTGCAAATCGTCAACGAGGCTGACTGGGACTCTGCTGGCATGTACAAGTGGTACGAGTCCGCCATCTCCGCTATCGGCTGCATTGATGCTAGCATTCCCATCTACATCTCAGACGGGTGGAACTCGTCGAAAGCCTTAGATTACACTAGCAAGAAGAACTGCCTTTCGTCTCCGGGACCTTCTAACCCCGTCATTGTGGATACACACTTCTACTGGGCGTTCACCGATGATGACAAGGCCAAGTCGCCGCAACAAATCACTTCCGAAGTATGGTCCAAACTTTGCGAGCTAGACGGGAGAGACGGCAGCGTTGTCGACCGTGGTGCCTTCCAAGTCGTTGTTGGCGAGTACTCCTGCGTCATGACAGAGGATAGCTGGGCCAAGGGCGGATGTTCGAGAGTGAGTCTTCCTTTCCACATTAGTATAATCATGACTGCTGCAACCTCCTCCGTAGAAAGCTACTGACACAATCATCAGGATACCCTCATCCGCGACTTCGGCGCCGCCCAATCCGCCCGCTACCAATCCCGGTCCGGCGGCTCCTTCTTCTGGACCTACGCGATGGACTGGATGCCCGGTGGGGAGTGGGGCTTCCGCGCCCAAACCGCCTCCGGTGC
This sequence comes from Coniosporium apollinis CBS 100218, assembly GCF_000281105.1. Classification (NCBI taxonomy): domain Eukaryota; kingdom Fungi; phylum Ascomycota; class Dothideomycetes; genus Coniosporium; species Coniosporium apollinis. The sequence goes on from NW_006913272.1 coordinate 589,470, forward strand.
CATCACACCCCCCGCAAATCTGACCTTATCCGCCGACGGCGTCCGCGTCAGGCTCTCCAACGCTCAAGCACGCCGAGATGCTAAGATGGCGGAGGGTGTGGGCAGCCATTGTGGCTACTGGGACCGTACTGCGCCGGGCGGCTACTTCGAGCATTGGCGGTTTGAGAACGGGTGGAAGGTCGGCTGGGCGGATGCGGCTGCGTTTTTTGAGGCGAGGGTTGCGGTGCGGGTGCCGGGCGGGGCGGGGGGTGACAAAATTGGATGTCTTGACGTCTGGGTCAGGAAGCGGATCATAGAGAGCGGGATGCAGGGCAAGTTTCTTTGGGAGTACGAGCAAGGGATGCGGCAAGGCATCAGCAGCTTCTACGAGTGCGCGGCCATATAGACTGTCCGTGCCGTCATTCCTCTAGAGAAGAATATCGACGATCTGACCCGTCTCTTCTGAGCAGGCGTGCCGCGTTGTTCCCATCCCCGAGCTCCCAACCCCCCAGCACTCAGACGCCGCGAAGCTAACCCTTAGGGGGAAAGATGGAGAGGATGACTTCAGAAAGAACTATGGAGATTACTTTATCGACGGTATCGTTGTCGGTGCGGAGGCCGGTGTCCTATACTCCCGGGCCCATAGCGAAGTAACCACGACAGAGGTAAGCAGCCCCAGAGGTTTTTAGTTCAGTTTGCAAAGTCTGACCTGGTCGATACTATAGGTAACCGAGATTACCGTTATGATAAGGTTTCTCTTATGGAGGAAAAGCTTCGGCCACACAGACGTTCACATCGATCGGAGTGAATCATGCGCGTACTCTTTATCCTGTTTCAACACCTTCGAGCAGAAACGCGAAGACATGGCAACTGACAGAACCTATGGCGAGGTTATGGATGTGGTCACCAGGACATACTCAATAATAGAGCATTTCGAAGAGCAGATAAGGGAGCGCAGAGACAAGCTGTTTGCAACGCGGGACAAGCCAGGACTCTGGGATAAAGGTGGCACTCTGACGGTGGATGATGTTGCTACAAGACTGATCAGCCTGCACCGTTCAGGCGTCTTGTGGGAGGGTTTGATGGTGCCATATGCGGCGCTGCCGGACTGTAGAGAATTCTTAGGAGGACGCGCGCCCAATGCGAGCAAGGATGAGTCACGGCGTTTGATGGTCTTCTTACTGAGAAGACTGATCGCTGATACTTTCTAGTTGAGATTCCATTTAGCCAAAGGAAGAAGACCCTATTGGGGAACAGGATAGCTTGGATTAGAACCTTGGAAGCACTGCGTGAATCAATAGGGGAAGAGCCGTGACACCAGTCCGCCGGCGCGCCAGCTCAAACGTGGCCCTGGAGGGCTTTGACACACAGTGATGTACGCGTAAGAGTGTAAGATGAGGTGCGGGAGCTTGCGCAGGGTGCATTTGAGTCCACTCGTCAAAGTGGGCGTTTGCTCTGCCGACAGTCTCAGATGCTGAAGGGAGAGTTCGATAGAAGTGCAACCCAGACCGGCGTAGGGAGAATACAACAGTGCCCTTCATAAATGCCAAACCCAACTTGAGCCCTTCATTAGGAAAGCGAGGGCTTCGCCGCAGTGATATTCGGACTGGTAGAGCAGGAAAGTATTGTTGGAGATACAGGAGCACAGGTTCGCACTCTTCTGAAGGCATAAAAACTCAAAAGGCCATCACAGGATCATGTAGATGGACAGGTGTGCACATGATCTCTAGAAGAGACTCTATATTCTTTTATGGGTGGGGCGCTATATGTAACTGCGACAAGCAAAGCCTCGCCGCCCGTCTTTGGTCTATTACTACGCTGTAGGCACATGCGGTGGCTTCGGCTGAGAATGCTTTTCCGGAATACCGCGGGCATGAAGTTTCCAGTCTATAAGAAATACTCCAGATTCAGCTCGAGGGTACTGACAGGGAATCTGCCAAGAGAAACCGTTAATCACCAGAAAAACTCATCACAGGTTCTAAGGGGCTGGGCTGACTCACGGAAGCTCGTATCTCTGCATAACAGTAGGATGCAATATTCCCAGCTCTCCAATGACCCGATCCTTGCCTTCAAGGTTGATATGCACAGCCGCGGCGTGGCCTGGCAGATATGTCGAGTCATTCAGCTCCTCGATCCAGTACCCAAACTTCTTCATCGTCTCATCACCCGTGATTGCCGCCTCCCTGGTGATGAACGCGCTCTTCAGCATCAACATAACACGGTCCAGTAACCCATGCACGACCTCAAACCCGCTCGTCTTCGCGTACCACGCAGCGGCGAAATGCCGTTCGTTTCTGGCCTTCCTCTCCAGACTCAGATCCTTGAACGTGACATCTGCGACCTCAAAAACCTTGATCGGAACACTGTGCTTCTTGTTCTCCCTGATCGTCTTCAGCAGCCCCGGCAGCAAACTCGTCCTGACGATCTGATACTCCGCCGTCTTGGGGTTCTGCAGCCGCACCGCCGTACTCCCGTGGTCCTTGCGGTTCAACCACGCGAAGTTCTCGTCGTGGCTGCACAGCACTAGCGGCATGACCTCCGTCCACCCAGCCATGGCCGCCTCAAGGCGCACGATGTCGGCCAGCTTATTAATCATGAGCGGCGCGGCGACAGCGGCGGTCTTGTTCGGGTAGAAGCGCGGCAGCTTGTTGAAGCCGTACGCAATGGCGACGTCTTCCATTATGTCGGCCTGGTGCAGGACGTCGGCGCGGGTGACGGGGACGCTGACGTCGAGGTGGGCGGGTGAGCTCTTGGACGGGGTGGCGTGGTAGCACATGCGCTTTAGCAGGTCGCAGATTTCTTGGGGAGACAGGTCGAGCCCGCAGACGTCGTTTAGGTAGGATATCTCGGCTTGCATCTCGCGGGGAGTCATGTCGGGCGTTTCGCGGCTCTCATGGTTGTGCGGGGAGATGATTTTGACGGGCTCGACGGTGAAGGGCTCATCGCAGTAGCGTGAAAACATCGCGATTAGGATGCGGATTACGATTTCGACTTTCGTTTTGTCGGTCGCAGTGACCTCGATGAAGATGTTCTTGGTGTCGAGCGTGATCTTGGAGTGGTCGCCGTTGATGATTGGGGGGAGCGAAAGCACGGTTCGGTTGGAGTCGTAGATTACTGGATACACGGGTGAGTCCCGTATGATATGTAGGTAGCGGCCGAGGTGTTTGTCTTTCTGTATAGTTTTCAGTACATGCACCGGGCTATTACTCGAGATGGAGCTGGCGATGCGGTGCTACTGACCTCGTAAAAGGTCATCAGCTCCTTCGCATTCATCTTCTTTTCCTGATTGAGAGGGACGAACTCAATCTCTTCCGGCGGTAGGGCCTCGTATGTGAAGGGTCCTTTGATTGTGTCGAGATCATGTGTGCCTATCGATACTAGCGTCCGTTGCCGTGCTAGATTCTGATGCAGCTTGTCTTGTAGGGCTATGAAAGAGTCATATCGGGCTTGAGTGAACTCGATATTCCTCAGCACAGCTCCAGTCACCAGGGGCCGTACCCTCATGGTCTCCTCCTTCACGTGGATCTCTTGTAGCTCGCCGTTCGGGGGAGCAACAACTCGGAAGTCTGGTAACGACGTCCTCTCCAAGAAGACATTGAGGTTAAGGGCGATGCCCTCGAAGCAAAGCATGTCATATCGGTTTGCTGGTATTTCTATCTTCAACTGCGGGGGCTCTTCTACGCCGTCCACGATGGGCCGCTTTGTCTGGGATGTATCCTCATCGAGCTCGAGGCCGAACTCGAAACATAGCTCGTCAAACTCTTCTGTCGTGAACTCCTTCCCTAGCTCTTTGAACAGCTCTGCCTTGTCCACCGCAATGGTAGGCATGTCGCTTGCTGTCTGCTCCTCTGTGGAGCTCCTTTGGGACTTTTGCGCGGTTCGCGGTTTGCGGTGGACGCTTTTCGGCGGGTGAGAGAGATGCGCGCAACAGTCAAGGAGGCTCTCGCGAGGTTTAAACGGATTCGCGATCAAGACTCTGTCCCTGCGATTTTTGGAAGCTGATATCTCAGTTTTGAGTCACTACGGCGCTCCGTCTCCAAACTTTTGGTGGTTGTGGCTTGCCCCGCGCTAAAGCCACTTGCGAAGCCACCCGACTTTGCTTTCGCTGTCGACGCAACAATCTGGAGCTGCCCAGGTGTCAAAGACATAACTACGATACACGATACACGAGCACAAAACGACGACACACACAATACCTGTCCCTGCGCCTGCCCCATAATACAATCCCCGCCTCTCGAGCATCCTGCTAGTCGTTGTGGACGGCTGCTTCAACCCTTCCTGCCGTCCGAAACCCGCGCCGCGATACACCTGCCTCGACCGCACAACCTCAGCCACGACCGAGTACCACTCCAAATCCACAGCCTCCGACGGACTCACGCCCTACGCTCCTTACCACAATCACTTACAATGGAGGGCCAGAACCAGAATGACGAGCTGTACCCGATTGCCGTCCTCATGGACGAGCTCAAGGTGATTCTAGCCTGGTAGCACCTCGTGGCTATGCCGCTGATCTCGGGCAGCACGACGAGCTTGTGCTTAGGTTGAATGCCATTCACCGGCTCTCCACAATCGCCTTAGCCCTGGGGCCGGAGCGGACCAGAGATGAGCTCATACCCTTCCTAGACGGTATGGGGCCCACTACAAGCCACGTCCGAGTGCTGACGCACAGTTGCAGAATCTGTGGAAGACGAAGATGAGGTCCTCGTCGCATTGAGCGAGGAGCTTGGAAACTTCGTCGAGTACGTAGGAGGGCCGGAATACGGTCATGTCCTGCTCTCTCCGCTGGAGAACTTGGCAGCAATAGAAGAGCCGTTAGTCCGCGAGAAGGTAAACAAGGTTCCCCGCAGCGCCTGGAGAGGCAATCGTTGACCATCTTTCAGGCAGTGGAGTCTCTTAACAAGATCTGCGAACAGCTGACCCAGCAGCAAGTCGAGGAGTACTTTATCCCCCTAGTTGTTCGGCTGTCGAAAGCAGACTGGTTTACGTCAAAGATATCCGCCACCGGTCTCTACAACGTCCCATACACCAGGGCGACCCCCCCATCGCAAGAAGGCCTAAGGCAGCAGTTCGGACACCTTGTACACGATGATACACCTATGGTTCGAAGACAGGCGGCGAGCAATCTTGCCAAGTTTGTCAAGGCGATGCCGGCCACGATCGTGATTGAGGAGATGATTCCGCTCTTCCAGCATTTGGCGGGCGACGATCAAGACAGCGTCCGATTGTTGACGGTCGACATCCTCATCGCCATAGCCGAAGTTGTACCGAAGGAGCAACAGTCAAGTCACGGGGTTCTGCTTACAGCCCTGCGGAGCCTGTTCGAGGATAAGAGCTGGAGGGTTCGGTACATGGTGGCGGACCGATTTGAGAAGGTAGGTTTTGTGGCTATGGATGAGTTTCGGTTCGGACGCTGATGCGCGCAGATTGCAAAAGCAGTGGACGAGGAGGTTGTGAACAGAGACCTAGTACCGGCTTTCGTAAAGCTGCTCAAAGACACAGAGGCCGAGGTGCGGAGTGCAATTGCAGGACAGATACCTGGTATGCCGGCTCTTGGCACCCTTGACTTCGATTGCATTCGCTAACATTCCGCAGGCTTTTGCGCCCTACTGGACAAGGACACTCTCCTGCATGACGTTATGAACAGCATAGAAGAGCTCGTCACAGATTCGTCTCAGCACGTAAGGGCCGCGCTCGGCATGCAGATCAGTGGGCTGGCCCCGATCCTGGGCAAAGACGAGTAAGCGTTCGCTTTGGCTGCTTGGCTTGGATCTCTCTAATCTGGAGCAACCAGGACCATCAAGCACCTCCTCCCCATGTTCCTTACGATGCTCAAAGATGATTTCCCCGACGTCCGCCTGAATATCATCTCGAAGCTCGAGCTTGTCAATAACGGTATTGGCACCCTGCAGCAACGTTATCGAGTATCCCGCTAACCATCTCGAAGTCATCGGCATCGAGCGTCTCTCTCAATCCCTTCTACCGGCCATCGTCCAGCTCGCCGAAGACAAGCAATGGCGCGTCCGACTAGCCATCATCGAATACGTTCCTCTCCTCGCAAGCCAGCTGGGCGTCAAGTTCTTCGACGAGAAGCTCAGCAGCCTGTGCATGAGCTGGCTCGGCGACACCGTCTTCTCCATCCGCGAAGCCTCGACTCAGAATCTGAAGAAGCTGACCGAGGTCTTTGGCGTGCAATGGGCGAATGACGCAATCGTGCCGAAGGTGATGATGATGGGCAAGCACCCGAACTATCTCTACCGGATGACCACGTGCTTTGCTGTTTCTGTAAGGACATCTCGAGGAGAAGTAAGAGAAGCAACCACATAGCAGTATACTAATCAGACACACAGACCCTCGCACCAGCCCTCTCCCTCCCTGTAATCGAAGAATCCATCCTGCCAATGATGGACACCCTCGTCAACGACGACATCCCCAACATCCGATTCAACGTCGCCAAGTCCTACGCAGTCCTCATCGATGTCCTGCGCCGCCTCCCCGAATCCGGCACCATCATTGCGCTCGAGAAGGCTGGCCAGCTACCGCCCGCCGGTTCGCCGAAGGGCCGAGATCTCATTCAGAAGCACATCTTACCGAACCTGGAGAAGCTGCAGCAGGACGATGATGTCGATGTGAGGTATTTCGCTACGACAGCTGCGCAGAGCTTTACGGACGCTATGCATACGGAGCCGTAGTTGGGGCGAGGATTGGGGAGAGTTTCGCTGCGCTGGAAAGGGAGGGAATGTTGACGAGACATTGGCGGAGTTTGGGGAACGCGGCAAGTAGACCCTTCACGCCTTTGCAGGTTAGTCACGAAGACTTGAGCACGGAGGATAGAAAGGATTGCTGGAGGCGCGAAATACCTTGCATCGTTCTGCGCTATTGTGAGTTTTGTATGAGAGATGGAGATTAATCAAAAGTCACTGACAAGCTTCTTGACTGTGCTGATGCTGGCTGAGCTCTTCAATGACCACAGACCGCTTGCTACTATCGTTACTTGGATTTACGACTGGTTAGCGGTAGGGAGTAGAACCGTGTTCTTCATATGTCGATACCCGGTCAGTGGCAGTCATACAGCTGACACGTTTCTCGAGGCGCTATCATCACCAGCTGCATATGGACTGTCACTCAATCCACCTCTATCTATAAAATGGCCAAGCCCCATCTTTGAACAGCTTCTTAACATCAAACCTCAAATTCACTATTCAAACAAGCACGGTCTGCTCACCAACCCGGCTCAAGGAACTGAAACAACGACCCAAAACCACTCGCCCGACGTCGCCACCCGAACACTCAGAAAGAAGTAACGCAACAAAAACACCAGATGTGCAAAGTACAAGAAATCCACTTCGCCTGCGGCGATCGCGAGTACCTCATGGCCGCGCCTTGTCCCGTCGAAATAAAGAAGCCTGGCTCGTGCAAGTCTAGGGAATGGCTTCCTCCACTGAAGCAGCAGCCACAGAGCTGTTGCTCCGTGTGTGGTGAGGGTGGTATCGGAGAGAGACGCAGATAGTGGCGGTGGTGGCGAGTGAAAGGGGGGCTGGGTTCTTCGATGCTGGTACTAGGTCACGAGTGGTGGCTTCGAGGAGTGAAGTGATACTTTTGGATGGCGATGACTAGGCATCTGATTCAGGGGATGTTGGACTCACCGGCAGGACCGGGAGAATCATCATGTATGCATTAATATTTGAAGCGGCCGGCCCGCTCCTATAGGAAAAGTTGCTTCCCATCCTCAATTTTCTTAACTCACACATTGAATAACAGCGGGTTTTCCTGCATACCATCAAAACACTTGTATAAAAAGCACCTATACAGACATACATCGAGCTCCTCAATTTTTCTTTCCCACAGCGTCCACAAAGCAGGATTCCTGACCGAGGTATGCGCCGCAGCAGTGCGTCAGCAAGATTCATGCCGGCGTGCGGACATGCTGCCGGAGACGCTGCGTAGACAGCGGACTCGTTGCGCGTTGTGCGGAACGTGTGGGACTCGTGAGAGCGGGAGTGAGAAGGAGCCAAGAACTGCCGGGGGACATTGAGTTCGCTCAGACTTGAGAACAGAGGGAGTGCAATAGGAAGGGAGGCGGGTTTGATTGGCTAGGAGCTGGCTGAACCACGCACGGCTTGGTTCTCTTGATAAATCCCTCGCAACGATGATGACATGGCATTTTGCATTCCAGAAACGCCTCTTTGCTTTCTCTGCCGGACAGTCGGTCGATTGAATTCCGCCATGTATTTTCGCAAAGGGAACCATGACCGTGACTATAACAAAGCCCACTGCCAGACGCCATACTCCAAGTGCACATCGTAGCGACATCAGCAAAGGCCGCGCGCCTTTTCTATAGCACCACTTCATCCATCGACATCCATCTCCTCCACACCCCCTCCCACAACCAACCTCTGCCTCCTCCTCGCCTTCGTCTTAACCTTCGGCGCCTCCAACACCTCCTCCGCCATGGTCTCCCTCTCCCCATCCAACAAATCCACCTCCCTCTCCTCCTCTTCCAAATGCGCCAGAATCGCTGTCCTCTCCTCCGGCGGCAACAGATGCTGGTTCTCCTCGACAAGCTTCCTGTCCGCAGCTCGCTGGGCCGCCCTGTTGCCCGCCATGCGGTTCCTGTAGAACTGGCGCTCGCGCCTTGCGCGGACCTCGGCGACGCGCTGCATTGCTTTGAGGGTGGTGGCAATGTGGTCGCGGTTGTAGCGCACGGGGATGCTGCGGCGGGAGGCGAAGGTTAGGGTGCTGTCGACGACCATTTCCTCTGGAATACTCCATCAGCAAACTTATCCTTCACGTAGCGCTTCCTCTTCTGAGGGGAGGATGGTGGAGGGGAGGACGCGAGGGGAGAGGGGAAGAGGGAGACATACTGTTATGCGCCTTCCTAAACGCCTTGGTCCACGCGAGTTTGCGCGGATTCCGCTTCATCTTGAAGTTCTTGTGGCATTTGGAGCGGCAGAAATTGAACTGCTTCGCGTCGTTGCGCACAAAGGTTATGCCTTTTGACGGATAGACGGGCCGCGAGCAGAAGTAGCACGTCTCGATCCTCATGGTGGCGATGCAATTTGGGTATCCTGTGTTCTAAGGGGTTGTGGTCTCGGATTTCGCAGCAGGGAGGCTGCTTGTGAAGCGCGGTGGGCGCTGCGGCGGAGGTTGGTCGTGTCCTCGCAGAAGATCTGACGGTCTAGTCGCAGACTAAGGCTGCTTTTCTGCGCCTTCTGACTCTTCGTAAAGCGTAAATGCGCAGTGGGGCGTCGTTCAAAGTGTTCGCAAGATGTAATGCAAGCCCCACGAACCTGGACCTTTTTTCTGGAGGTGAGCTTTCGCTTGCAGGGATCTGGGCGGCGGCCTTGGCGCAAAAGTGCAAAAGTCCAGAGGAATCGCCGAAGCGCCCGACATCCATGTGACATCGAGCTTTGAGGTTTGTTCAGGCGAAAACATCATCCATCATTCTCAAGCGCATCCGCAATACCATCTCCCTTCCTCGAACTACCAGCACGCCGTCAGCAGAACTCGCCAAAAGAGGCATCAACCTGTCTTCGAGACTATGACATCCGTCCTCCTCGTCGGCGTCGGCGTCGCCGCAGCCGCCTTCTTCGTGTGTTCCCCCCGTCCTTCTCCAGCGCTCCCCCGGAAGAAAACTCACTAACAAAGATATCCCCAGGGTCGCGCCGGCCTCGTAGCCCTCCGCCGCCATCGCGGCGGCGTGAACGCGCTCGGTAAAGCCTTCTACAAGGGCGGGTTTGAGCCCAAGATCAACCGGAGGGAAGCTGCTCTGATCCTCGAAGTCTCGTATGTGACCCTCGTTCCTCCTTTCCGCTTCCCTCGTCAGTCGGGGAATCACAGAAATGATGTGCCTACTGAGGGAGATGTGGGACTGACAAGCGGATAGGGAACGCGGCGTAACCAAAGAAATTATCCGCAAGCGGCACCGCCAGCTCATGCTGCTGAACCATCCGGATAGGGGCGGGAGTCCGTATCTGGCGACGAAGATCAATGAGGCGAAGGAGATGTTGGAGAAGAGTTGAGTAGGCGCCTGAGCCGAGTGGGAATGAGAGTGGCTGTAAAATATGGGGGGTGATTGGGTTAGCAAGGCGTTTCGGGCTGGCTGCATTGGGTGGCGTTGGGTTTAGATCTTGGGAAGAGAAGGCATATATCACCACTCGGGGGCTAGAAGTGTGATGGCAGGGTGGTGTGTCACGGGGGATTTAAACGAGGCTGCCTCGGCACTTGCCTGGGCAGAATCTTTCAGTGTGGACGGTATTGTACAGAAACTTCCGAGCACAGCCATCGCAGGATCTGGTATGTTACAAAAACACGCCCGAGCTCTGTACAACTCACATTTACGTACCGAGTGTGGCATCGCCATTACCATCCTTACAGCCTCGCGGCCGCGTAGTCTTACACCAGAACTCCCTCAGCCCCACAGAGCCATCCTCGGCCATGAAAAGTCCCTAACCCCTGTTTATCAGCAATATGCTTCACCCTCCACCACCAATCCAGCCATGACAAAGCCCCCCTCATGCCCGCTACCTCTGCTCCTGCTGTCTGCCCGCATCGCCCTCATTGTCTCCCTGCCCACCAGAACCCGGGCCCCCATTAATTCCATTCATACTGATCCCGTCATCAAACCCTCCCAACGCCCCCGCGGTCATATCCGCCCAATCCCACTCCAGCGTCATAGGCATCTGCCACAGATCCTGCGGCACAAACGGATGCTGAAATGTGTTCCCGATATCGAGCCCGCTGCCTAAGCCCCCGAAACCACTCATACCAGAGCCGTTCATGCCGGACCCGTTGGTGGTTGGTTGGGTATATTGCATGTCTGCGAAGGAGGTCGTTTGCGAGAGGAGGGAGGAGCCGCCTAGGGGCGGCGAGAAGTCGGGAAGCCAGTTTGTGGTGGTGGGGAGGGTTGTGGGGGGGTTGGGGGTGAAGGGAAAGGGCTGGTGGGATGGGTTAGAGGAATGCTGGGTACATAGAGGGGCAGGGGCGTGGACGCTTACTTGATCGCTGAGATCGCTGCCGAAGTTGGGAGTAAACGGGTTGGGTAGGTTACCCGTCTGCTGTGCAGGTGTTTGTGGCGCCGTCGGCTGTTGCCACACCCGAGCTTGTTGCTGCTGCTGCTGAGTCGACGGAGCCTGCGATCCTCCGTTCAACGACTGGGCCTGCTCCTGCTGCTGCTTGCGTTTCCGCCGCGAAGATGACTCCTTGTCAGCCTTGTCGAGAACGACCTTGGCGATGCGCTCGAATTCCGAGCACACGCTCAGCATACGCCGTATGCTGCCATTGCTGCCGTTTTCCTCGTCCGAGCAGAGCATGGACAGGAAGCTCACGACTAGGTTCATGAGCTTCAGATCGGAGCGGGCGCGGGTGTCTTGGGGGTTTTGGAGGATGTTGGCGAAGAGGGTTACGAGGGCTGAGACGGGGAAGTAGATGATCATCCTGGCAAGTTAGCATCTTCGTGCTGTGATCAACGTGTTGATGTGGTCATACCATACGCAGGCGAAGTCGCCTTGTGGAATGTACTTGATAAGATGAATTGAGGCGCGCGCTGCCTGCACGCACAGCGCGGCCGACGAGAAGACCCTCGGATTCAGTGGTCTGGCGTTCAATCCCTGTATCGCATAGTTGGACAGCCGGCTAGTCCAGTAGCCATGATGCACAGACATGCGATGTATCGTGGTGAGACAGTTGTAGTATGCGAAGTGCAGGACAACCACGTGCAGGATAAGTGGCGTATGAGATGCTTTGATCTCGTGCTCAGGCCGGAAGTCTATGGGTATGGCGTCTTTCCACTCTTCGAGCTCGCGATCTAGCTCGCCGATAGTGTTGAGCAGTTCGCCGTCTGACTGCTTCGATGCTTTTACTGAGTATAGCTGTTTGTATACTTTGCTCTCGATCACGGAGAATGTGCACATTAGTCGGAAGAGATTGACCTTGCCCTTGCCGTCCCCAAGAGGAATGTTGCCGACATTATCCGGTGGATCCTCGCTCGGCAATTCAACGTTCATATCATCGTCATCCTGTATAGGAGGCCGTCCAGATCGCAAGCAGGCGCTAAACGGCCGTCAGAAATTTCCAAGGCCTTTCTGCAGTATCGAACTCACTCTCTGTCCACCATGTACGCTATCCAGAAGACTCTCTTCCTCTGTTCAATCTCGCTGGGGTTGAGGTTGAAGCCTGATCCTCGTTTATGCAATCCTATACTGTGCGACAACCGGATGGCGGCGGCGACAAAGAAGAAGGAAGGCTGCGGATTAGGAGTTCCTTGCAAAAACAAGGCCTATAGATGTCGGGTCAGGCCCATTTGGAGAAAGAGATGTCGAATGAGCTCACCATTCCTAGCAGAGCTTGCACGCTGAGTAGATCTGTGTTTCGGATCGTGAGCTCTGTCTGAACAGCCAAAGCATTCTTCAGATAGCCCCAAGCCTTCTGGTCTTCGTCTTGGGGTACCAGGTTGCTCATGACTCTCAATCTGTGGGCGATTGCAAGAGCAACATTCAAGCTCGCCCACCAGCCAGAACCTTCGTAAGGATCATTGGAGTAGTGCTTGTCGACAAGATGCATAAAGGTAGGTTCGTGAAACAGAGGGAACATGCAATTAAAGTTCTCGAAATAGTCTTTGAGCAGGGACAGAGCCTCGTTCTTTGGTGGCAGAGGCTTGAACACACGTCTGGCAAAGATGTCACGGAATACGTCAGGCTTCCAGTGTATCCATTTGTCGTCTACCGCGGCGCACTGTATCATGTCTTGAAAGGCAGTGTCTCCGGTCTTCTCATTTACCCACTGTATGCCTTTCGGCGAGAAGATGGAGAAACCAGATGAAGAGCCTGACGAAGGTCAGCGTGCTTTGGGTGTTATAGCGCGGTGAGATGCTACCTATGTATCGAGTCTCGCCGCAGTTGTTCGTCACCAAAGAACACATCATATCAGATAGAGAGTCAACTTCTTGCTCGGGCTTCTCTTGAGTGCCATTTCGCTGAGAGCCGTTTGTCGGCGGCGGCTCTGGAGAGGCCATACCACTTGTCGGACTGGCCAATCTAGGCTGCTGCGGGGTATTTTGATACGATGGTATGCTTTCAGAGCGCGCTTCTGGAGCTGGGCCTGAGACCTCAGATGTCCTGGAAGGTGTCGCGGTCTTGCTGCCAGTTGTAGTCTTGTCCGCAAGTCTCTTCTCCAAGGTCCCCAAGTCGGTTTGCGCATCGCCTTCCGAAAGGAGCCCCGAGAGCCTTAGCAAGGACTCCATGCGGCCAAGCCTGTTCTCCAAGCCCTCAATATACTTTGCGCCCTTGGGAGGTTGACGCTTCTTCTCGACCTGCGTAAAAATGCACTCTGTCTTGTAATTCAGGCAATGTGAACACGCCGGCATCTTTCCGTCGCATTTTATCTTCTTCTTCCTACACATGTCACATGCCCGGGCAATCCTCCGTCTCTTCGCATCGCCCTGGTCGGTGCCATCCTCCATGCCCATTGATGCACCATCGTCTGTAAAGATTGGCGCAGACAGCGATGCTGGCACCGGCGAGCCGTCTGCGGAATAGCTCCCGAATATCATGGGCGGTTGGTTCACTGCTGGAGGCGGCGGTGCGAGAAAGTTGAGCCCATTGCCCTGGTTGACAGGGGAGGAGTCCATTGTAGCAGGGTTGGTGGAGGCAGCACTCGAGAGTGATGCTGAGGCTATCGTAGTGGAACCAGTATGGTACCAGAGGTTATTGAGATAGAGCTTGTGGTGGTGGTTAGGCAGTCGCGACTCATGGCAAGTCTGGCGTAAGCCGTGTTCTGATCAGGGTTCTGGCATGTATCGCGAAGTTGTTTACTGTAGCGCATCGCTCGCTGTGTGAACACTTTGCGGCCAGAGCAAGGGTTCAGGTTCTCGGTGATGCAAGCGCGGTTCGGGTTCGCTCACGCTGCAGCGTCGATCAACCCGCCGCTGACACGCGTCACTGGCTTGATGGGGGGGCTGCCTAAGGCCTCAGGGGGTTTTGAATTTTGAGCCTCGGCCTGTCTGGGGTCACGAGCGTGCTGTGTGGACAGTCGACACTTCTTTATTGTTGTACTCTAACTGCAGCAAAAACACTGAGGCAGCGAAACTAGAGTATAGTTAGATTTCCTGTACACAAATTCTTTCTGGAGTTCTGCTCGAACCGTCTTTCTCCAGGTTCCCAATCTCCGATCTCAAGGATTGCGTGTGCGTGCAGCCTAGTAAGCCACCTTCGCGAGGACCACCCTCCTGTTGCAGAGTAGGAGTGTACCTGGATCCTCTGGTAGCCCTTCATTCGCCGTCCGCAAGGGTTTCCCGATCTAGCATGTATGAGATACCAGACAACCGGTGCCCGCAAAACTCGCAACTAACGTCTATCAAGGACCACAGCAGCTGCACCAGCTCGGCCGCTGACCGCTGCAGAGCTGCAAGAGCATCCAGAGTTTCCCTATGTGACATGGGACTTGAAGCCAACAGCGAAGGGGAAAGTTTCTATTGCCGAAGGAAAGTATGATATTGCATACGAAGTCCACGGGCGCGGCCCAATACATCTTGTGGTAGGTGAATTTTGCTCTTTTATGCTCCTCGTACCACTTTCTATACTTCCTATGAGGGATTTGTCTCTAGTCTTGCCCTATATACATAAGTCTTTCCTTTTACGAAGATCATAAGCTCAGACTGGCATGTAAAATATAGTGGATCATGGGCCTCGGCGGCATGAAATCGGCATGGCAGCGGCAGACGAAAGACTTCGGACATACCAAGGGCGATCAATATACCTCCCTGATCTTTGACAACCGGGGCATCGGCGAGTCAGGCAAACCTCTGATGCGATACTCGACCTCCTCGATGGCACAAGACACAATGGAGATATTGGACCATCTGGGATGGACCGATCAACGGTCCGTACACGTGATCGGCATCAGCATGGGAGGCATGATCGCGCAAGAACTGGTACGTCAGGCCGAGTCGCAAGACAGGATGCATGGCACTAAATCCTCGCAGGCACTTCGCGTACCTGACAGGATAGCTTCGCTCTCACTCGTCTCCACAGCCGCATACCTCTACAACACAGTCGTAAGCCCGCCAAGCCGGTCCGCAGAGCCCATCCATCAACCTGACCACTCCACAGGGCTTCTTCGAAAATCTCCGCAACCGAGTGAACCTCTTGTAAGTCGTTTGCATATTTTCCCGCCTGCGTCCGATTTCCCCTTTCTTCCCCTTTCCCCTTCTACTTTCCACTTTCGCCTTCCACTCCCGCCTTCTACTTTCATCTCCCACTAATCCCACCTCCCACAGCATTCCCCGCGCCCTCGACATCCAACTCGCAAACATCAAGCGAAATCTCTATTCCGAGAAGTGGCTAGCCGCACCAGACGAATCCGAATACACCATCCAGCCCTTCCCCACAAACGGCGACCGCTTCGCCGCCGCCGAGATAACCAAACGGTCCGACAAGGAGGGCTTCCAGCGCAAAGGCTTCATGGCGCAAGCCATCGCGGCTGGCTGGCACCACAAGTCCGCTGCCCAGCTCAAAGAGCTCGGCGACAAGGTTGGACGAGAGAGGATTATGGTTGTGCATGGCAGCGAGGACCGTATGATTAGTTTTCCGCATGCGAAGGTGTTGCTGGAGGGTTTAGGGGGCGAGGAGGGAGGGGTTACGACGCATTTAGTAGAGGGGCAGGGGCACGTAGTGCCGATTGAAATGAGGAGAGAGTTTGGGGCGTGGGTGGAGGATTTGGTCGGGAGGGCGGAGAGGCTGCATGCGGGGGAGGAATAAGGCGTTCGGGGATATAAGGTCATTCGGTAATATTGTCAAGTATCGACGTGAAGACTTGGGGTTCGGTTGAGACATACCGAGGAGGCGTTTACGAGACGATTATGTATAGCCGCGGAGAAGAGGACTAGAAGGGGAGCTAGCTCGCATCGTAGAGTACAGCATTGTAGAAGCTTAGTGATGTCAGTATCCCATTGACCCAAATATGGCTCGTCAACCTGTTGCACCGGTTCCTCCGTGCAAGGTATAGTTAGCTTTCCTTCTATTACTAAGTAGTACCATAACCGGCAGCTTGTGCCGTGCAGTATCAACTTCCGAGGCGCTTATGTAGGCATGGCGCCGAAACATCGTCTACGCTTTCTCACTACTCCCACAACCCTGTACTTACTCTACCCTCGTCTCCACCGTCCCTACCGGCCTCTCCACCAATCCCATCACGCCATCCACAACACCCTTCCTCGCACCCTCCGAGCTTACATTCTTCCCACCCAGATACCCTAGCCAGACTAGCCTCGCAATCCTCTCATCACCAACCTCCCCCATATTGACCATCCTCTGCGTCTCCTTCTCCTGAAACAGCACGCCCAGCTTCCCCTTCTCATCCCTTGTAAGCAATACCACGCTCCCCTTAGGCGCCTTGCCGCGTCCACCAAACAGCGCCTTGAAGCTCTTCATCGCGTCCGCAAACCCGTCGTCATCGAACCTATCCAACGCCTCACCCGGCTGCGTTCCCAGCACCAGCGGCTGCGCCAGCGCCTGGGCTTTCCGAGCAGCCTCTTGCGTCCTCGCCGTGATACCCCTAACCCAGCCATCCCTCAGATGCGCAAAATCCGTGTTCCTAGTCGGTACAACCCTCCACGCACTCTTCACACCCCCGATGCCGGTCCCCGTCTCCACACTGTCCCGCAGCACCGCGTCCCAGATATCGTAGCTCTCGTCCGGACTCAATAGCGCCTGCTTCAGCTTCTCCTTTTCCCCGGGAATCAGCGTTGAGGCCGCCGGGTTGACGTGGTGGATTAGCCGTGCTTGTAAGGCCGCGAGCGAGGCGGTGCTGACGTAGAAGCCGACGACGTAGACCTGGATGCTGAGGAATGAGACGGTGCGGATGCCGAGGCCGAGAAGGGTGTATTCCTCGTCTGTTTCATTGCCTACGCCTCCGGGGGTTGGTATGCGGATTGTCTTGGGGAAGTGCGGCACGCTGCTCGTCCCTGTCTCTACGACCTCGACCACAGGCTCTCCGCTCTTTTCGGAGATAGCGACGAGCTTCTCCCCACCTGGCGCTAGTACCACTGGCTTGCCTTGGAAAGACGAAGAGGACGAGGAAGATGCGTCCAGTTTCTCAGCGTCCATGAAGTTGATTAGCACCAGTGGGACCAGCATGCAAATTGCGGCGCCTGCGCTCGCATAGTAGGAGCGCCGGGTGTAGTAGGCGCGGCGGGCGGCTTCGAGGCGAGAGGTTGTTAGGGGGTCGAGGGGATTGCGGGGAGATGGGGGCGGGCCTTCTGCGGATGAGGTGAGGGCGCGGAGGGTGGAGGCATTGCGTGGGTGGTAGGATTTTGAGGGCCGGAGACAGCGGGTTAGGGGCTGGCGGAGGAGGCGGAGTGCAGGTTTGGAAGACATTGTTGTTATGAGTGAAGTTGTGGATGGAATGCGGTGGAGTGGGAGAGCTGCAGGTAAGCTTCGCGATAATGACGATCGGGAATTGCGGCTCTGCGGCCACTACTGTGCTTGCAGATAAAACCGGGAATTTGCCACTGGAGCGGCTCCCCCACCACACGGTATAGCCAACTGTTAATTAATAAGGTTTTTAATATAACCACCGTCCCATTTAATGCCGCAATAGCTCGAAAACTTGCTAGCTATATTATTAATACTATTATCTATCTTTTGAATTATAATACGCCAGTTAAGGAGATTAAACGGCTTACTTAAGCCTCGAAAACCACTATATACTAAATGCGCTTAAGCCTAGACTTATTTAGTTAACTTTATCCTCTATTAACTGTGGCTCGAGGCCGTCTAAAGCTACTTATAGTAGCATAAGAGGATGTGGATGATCTTAGGCTCTTACTAGATAACCGCAATAGATGCTAACTACTATAGAGTAGGCGCTCCTTAACTAGCTCTAGTTAAACCCTACTGTATATCTTAAAGATATAGCCACCTAGCTAGACTAGTAGTTTAGTATTTAACTATTAATTAGTACTATCTATTTAACACTAATACGCGTATGATAGACTTAAAAGAAGATAGCACGACGCGCGGTTAAATAAAACAAGCTGCTTTAGATAGCCTAGATAGCTTGGTAGTTATAATATAATAAAAGTGAGCTTATCTTTATAGATAAGACTGCTAATAATAAGTATACTCCCTATAGATAACACGGCTAGTCTAGGGCTAGTATTAAGGTAGAGGATATTATAACTATAAGACGCTCTAAAGTCTACTTAGTTTTACTAGTACTAGTAATTAAGAGCTATATTAAGGACGCCACCCTTATTATTAAGGGAGCTATAAACGCTGAAATCTCTAAGGCTTAGCTCTAGTAGATGCTACTACTAGTAATATAGCAGCAGCTTAGATAAACGGTTATTATAATAGATAATATTACTACTTATTATAGCGCTTAGATACTAGAGCTATTTAGGGAGTTTAGTGTTAATTTTAACTACCTTCTTCTATACTTACTAGATTTAAACCCTATTAAGGCCTTATTTACGGATATGAAGTAGTGGATAAAAAGCTAGCGGTAGCTAATAGATAATATAATAGACTTTATAGTATTCTTACACCTAGTAATCTATATAGCTAGCGGTACGAACGCTACTACTTACTTTTAGTATACTAGATACAGTCTATAGCTTTCTATATAGAAACATAAAGAATCTGCGCACGACTTATTATCTTTTTTAGTTTAAATTAGATACTCTATAAATATTGTAGCTACGCTTATAAAAAAAAACGGTTCTAAGATATAATATATATAAAACTCCGCTGCCGCTTAAATATATAATTAGAAAATGTTGCGCTACTAAATACTACTTAGTATTAAAAAAATTTTAACCTAGTAATAGATTACTAGAGAATTATTAGAGCTAGTCCGGCTTATATTTAATACTAACCGCCTAGTTTTAATTAGTCGACAGAGCGGGACAACCAGCTCTAATAAGGAATACTAGATATAAAAAGTAAAAAAGAGTGTAATAATATACTAAGATTTAAGTCTCCTAGGCTTATATAGACTAATTAATAATAAGATCTTAATAGAGAAGAGGTAGAAACGCTACGCTTAGTGTATCTAATACTAGGTATCCTTAAAAGGTCTAATTTCCCTATAAATACGGGCGAGATACTTTAGTTTAAAGCTATACTCGTTCTACTACTCGGTAGTTATATCTTTTTTTAGTTCCTTAAGATTTTAACTATCTTTAGATAGCTTATTCTTTAGCTAATTAAGAAAGACTTGCGAGAAGGGTGCCTTCTAGCACTACTAACTCTTAGCCTAGCTTATAAACTGCGCTAGTATACTATCTAGATTGCTTTTAGCTAAAACTAGTAATAATTATAAAGAATTATAGTTAATTAAGAGAGTAGGCGGCTATACTATTAGTATAGGTATCTAAGAGACTAGAGCTAAAGGGTATCTAGCTACTAGCGCTTACTAGGCTGTTAATTAACCTATTCTTTATAATCTATTACCCTCCTTTACGCGCTTATAACTAAATAGCCTTATTAGTAGATTAACTATTAGCTAGTTAAGATTAGCCTAACTTTATCTAATATCTCGGTTCTAAATCTCTATCGCTTTAGAGTTAAGAGGTAGATAGTTATCTAGTAGAGTATTAGAGCTATTTAAATAGTAAATGCGGTTGCTACTTCTACTATAGTTTGGATAGCTAGTGCTCTAATAATACTAATAAAAGCTAAGATTATAAGCGTAACTATTAGTAGCCCTTATAGCGGTAATATAGTTTAGAAGATTAAGGAGCTAAGCGGAGGTAGCGGTGCGTCGACCTTATTATTATAGTGGCTAGCTAGTAACTAGTATTGAATTTAATAGATTAATCTCTTTAATAATCTTTTTAACCTCAATTATAATGTTAACTCGAAGGCTCTACTTAGGGTAGGCCTTATACTAGGTAACTAGCATCTATTCAGCCTTATTAATACTCTCCTAAGTGTTAATATTCTAAATAATACTAGTACCTCTATCTTGCGATAAAGAAGCCTAAATACTAAGCCGCTTAAACTACTAGGGTTAAGTATACTCTATTACCTAGCGTTTAAACCGCTCTATATTAGAGTAGAAGAGACAAGATACTAGCTTATTAATCTTATAGATACGCGTCTGCGATTTAAGTAGCTTCTTATTATTAATAACTTATAGATAGTAGGTATAAGCGAATATTAGAGTCTCCTCCTCTTATTTGGCTGTAGTATCCGATATAGAGTGCTAGTTATTCTACTTAGATAATAGCGAGACGGTAGGAGCGCGTGGTAATAAGGGTATAGATATAGAAGTAGTCTAAGTTTAAGAATAGGAGGATTAAGGACGAGAGGATCGGGTAGGAGCTAATAGAGGTATAAATATAGGAGTAGTCTGAGTTTAAGGACGGGAGGATCGAGGATGAGAGGATTAGGTAGGAGCTGATAAGGGTATAGCCGCTTATAAACTACTAGCCGCTCTTAAACCACTAGCAGCTAGTGTCTTTCTTGATTGTTTTCTCTTAGTATTAGTAGCTGTAACCTTAACAACCTCCTTGCGCTTCGGTATTGCGGTAGACGTGGCTGGTGGATAATAGCTAGTGGCTGGTGGCCGGTAGACGGTGGACGGTGATAATGTCTTTTGGACTAAAATACCAAGAGTTCTATACAATTGACTGTTTTGGGTAGGATATTAGACTGTTTTGATAAACACGGCGTTTTAGACGTTCTCAGGTTATCGCATAGAGATTTCTATATGAAATGCGGGGAGGCGTTGGCGTTCAGTGGCAAATTCCCGGTTTTATCTGCAAGCACAGTAAGGAACCCGGCGCGTCCGAAACGCGTGCCCCACACGCGCTAAGAATTCCGATACATTCTGCAAAGAGCAGCAAACGTTCCGCTTAGCTCTGCGATGTCGTCCTAGAGATGCACAGCTTTAGTTCAGGTAGAGAATGTGGGAGAGTTGCGTTTTGCTTCACCGCCGCCGACTTGAAGGTTTTCTACCTCATCTCGGATACTCCCCCGCCTTCGCCCGCTCCATCGAGCGATTTTGGTATCGAGGGGCCGTTAATAATGCCGGGTGATAGTGGGAGAGCACGGTGCGTTTTACTCGAGCGCGGATGACTTTGGACTTCTATGACCGACGGGATACGTGTTGCTGTGCCTCTTCGTCCCGCGATCTTGTTATTAGAGCGCTTAAGGAGGAGCTGAGCTTGCAGCCCCCACCGTGCACTTACTTCCTGCGTTCCCGTACAGCTAGCCTCAAATAGCCAAGTCCACCATCCTTATCTCGCCCACTAACGCGTCACAAAGAGTCACAAACACTTGATGACTACCATCAAAAAAGTTGCCGTTTTCGGCGTAAGTGTTTCCACGTCTTGGGAATCAGTCGTCACTAACAACCCCGCCGGCCTCAGGCAACTTCGGTACTCCCATCACAGCGGCCCTCATGAGCGCCGGGTTTGACGTGACCATAATCACCCGGGTCCAGTCTGCGGCGACCTTTCCATCCGGAGTACCCGTTATCAGAACGGCGTACAAGGTTGACGAGCTGACCAAAGCACTGGCGGGGTAAGATGCCGCCGTTTGTGTTGTGGGCCCGTCCGGCATAGGGCATCAGGTCGCCATAATCGACGCTGCCGAGGCTGCAGGAGTGAAGCGCTTCATCGTCGATGATTTCGGCTGGGGCCCCGACGTCCGCGGGCTGCCCGAGTTCAACGGCATCCACGCACAGCGCCGCACTGGGTGGGATCACGCGAAGGCGCAGGCTGAGGTAAACCCGGGGTTTACTTATACGGGCGTCACCTCTGGGAATCCCATTGATTGGGTCAGGCCTCGTGCTCATATGCACAAGTTTTCCCGAAACTTACTAGACCTACTATATCCTTAGATAGCTCTAGTCTTATTGTCGAAAACAATATTTTAACCCTTTACGCGCTAGTTATTAGACTCAGTATAAATTATAACTACGTCTCTAACCTTAAGACTAGATTAGTAGCGCTTTAGACCTAGAGCGTCTATTCTAAGTAATTCTCTTATCTAAATTATAATATATAAGAATTCCCTAAACTAAATCTATCTTATAGAAAGGTAGACTATTTAAATTCTATAGATTACAGCTTTAAAATATAGTAGAGAGTAATAGATCTAATAACTAGTTGCAGTTATTGATAAACTATAAGCGCAGCTGTTATTACTTGGCGCTAAGCTATCCGAATCGTTTTACGCACAATGGAGTTGAGTTCTTAGCCTCAGCTAACCTGCAACTACCACTAACCCCCCTAGGCGGGTCAGTTAGCTCAGTAACAATATCGTTTACCCTATCGCGAAGTTATATCAAGCTTCTTCTTTTCGCTCTCTAGGCTCGGCCTCATCCACCCACGATGCCTCCTATCCCCTATACCTATACCCCCCTTCCGCTTGCGACCGGAGATAGACGGTGGCTACAGAATAACATATCGCAAATTCGGCTCCTGAAGCTGCTTCCGAGCGAGGACATTGACGCTCCAATCTCGTTTGTGATAAGACAGGACATATTGAGCAAGGAGATGGACAGGACGAGCTTTTTTGCGGGGACTGGGTCTAGCAAGGGAAGTGAAGAGCTGCCGAAGCCTCCGGTCTATGAAGCCTTAAGTTATGTTTGGGGGGATCCGAAAGTGAGAAAGGCAATTAGGGTTAGCAATGAGGGAAAAGCAGGACAGGAGGGAGAGCTGCAGGTTACAGTGAATCTGTACTCTGCGTTGCAACATCTGAGGTTGAGGGACCGGCCAAGAATGCTGTGGGCTGACGCAGTATGTATTGATCAGAGCAATGTGGAAGAGCGGGCGCAGCAGGTCATGATTATGGGGAGGATATATGCGTTAGCGAAAAAGGTGGTTGTGTGGCTGGGGGAGGCGTCTATGGAGGAGGTATCGCTTGAAGGGAATGGAGAGGACAAACATGAGCCTCCGAGTAATAACGGATTGAGAACGTATGCCGAATGGAATAAAACCGAGCTCGTGGCTGATCAAACTAGGAAGGCACTATCGACTCCGCCGCAGAACCAGAACAAGGGGCCAAGAAAGATTAAGAGCAGCGACTTTCTGTTTGATGTGTTTCAAGAGTTGTACGATGCATTAGTGAACTGGTCGCAAGAGCTGGACAAGTTGAACACCTACGTTGACCAAAGGTACCACAAGCTCGACCTCGACAAGTCTCTCGGGACAAGGAAAAAGACAGCAGCCCAGGAGGCCCTTCGGCATCTGTTGAAACGGACGTGGTGGACTCGCAGCTGGATTGTGCAGGAAGTGCTCATGGCTCGGCAATGCATTTTTGTCTGTGGGACAAAGGCAGTGTCCTGGGATGTAATGGGTCGGACTATCAGTCTCCTGCTGACTTCGACCTCGTCATTCGTGCGCGAGTCCGACAATCCTTTTTCTCAGTTGCCAAGTACTATCCGAGAACAACTTAAGGTAATTGATCTCTGGACGACAAAACTCAACATGGGCTGGAACGAAATCCACAAGCGCACTCTTAGCCTCGACCAGCTCCCTAATCATCTGATACGCTTCGGGTGCTTCAAGTGTTCTGACCCCAGAGACAAGATCTTCGCTTTCATTGGTTTGGTTGAGCGGGGCGTCCGCATCTATGCCGATTACAATCTTTCAACTCGAGAAGTCTACATGGATGTCACCCGCCAACATGCCTGGCACAACGAGAACCTCAATATCATTTGCCGGCATCACCGTGGCTACGCACCCACTCCCGAAAGTGCAAAACTAAAGCTTCCGTCCTGGTGTCCCGACTGGAGCCGCAGCGATAGTCGAGGCTGGCAATCCTGGGTCGTATCCGACGATGAAAGCGAGCGCGATTTGTATTTCGCTGATGGTCGTACAAACTTCTCCTTCGTCTACATGTTCCCCAATCCCTGGCGCCTCGACCCAGAACTCTTCATCGGCGAAGGGGCGCGCCTCGATGTCATCGCTTCCATATCGGATTTCATTCCACTCTCCGCTTATGACGATGACAGCTGGATGGACCAAGTCCGTGCTTGGGAGCCTAATAGCATCCGTCAAGTGTCCTTGATGTCTAAGACATCGCAGGAAACTGCCCTTCGCGCCTACTGGCGCACGCTCCTGACAGACAAAAGATATCCTACGTGGCGCTTCTCCGAGGTTGGTGATGACGGGCGCTACTGGCAATACGACATGTGCTACCTCGCCTTTGCTAGGCATATCGAGTTCGGCTATTGGGCCTCAAGCTTAGACGCAAATATGGAGAAATTCAAGATTATGCTACATCGAACGACGTTTGGGATGCGGTTTGCGACTACTGAGAGAGGGTATTATTGCATGGTGCCTCAGGCTGCGGAGGTGGGTGATACAATTGTCGTTTTGCGGGGCGGCAGCGTGCCGTTTGTATTGAGAGAAGCCGACAGATGTGCCGTAACCAAAGACAAAGAGAAAGAAGAGGTAAAGGAAGAGGGTGTAATACCGGAAGAGGTGGTGGTGCCGAAAGAGGCAGTGGTACCAGAAAAGGTGGTTGTACGGGAAGAGGATATTCGGGATAAGGATGCAAAGGAAGCGGAGAAGAAGGAAGAGGAAGAAGAAGAGGAAGAAGAGCTGCCAATCTGGACAATGAAAGGGACTTGCTATGTGCATAGCATGATGGATGGCGTGGTCTTCCGGGAGATAGAGGCAGGGAAGAGGGTATCCGAATATTTTGTAATCAGATGAGTGTTTAACACTAGTAAACTCCACTACTAGTTGCATCTCAGTAATTCCACTAAGTTCGTATAGTATAAAGATCTTCTATTACTAATTTTATCTAATCTATAGTAGTGAATCTAATATTAATAGCTTAGGTTTAGATATTAGTGACAGAATGTTCCGCCCTATACGAATATCTTATTACAAGCTAGATTAGCTTAAGCTATAATAGCTTCAGAAAAGCTACCTTTGCGATGTCGTCCTAGGGACGCATAACTTTATCTCCAGCTAAGAATGCGAGAGAATTGCATTATGCTAAAAAACATCAGTTCGTCGCGAAAACAGGCCTGCATTTTGCAAGCGACTGTAGTTATGCAAGGTATCCGAGCAAAGTTGTGCCCCTAAGACTGTGACGCGGAGAGTTTATTTTATTGTCAATGTTGTTTCGCAGAAATCTTCAAACTAGTGTAGACCCTCGAGGTTAACCTCAAAAACACCGATACGTCTAAAGACGTCTCTAGTTTCTTCCACTTTCTCTAGCAGGAGACCATGAGGATCGCCACCAATGCTCTCAGCTACCATCCGCCTTTCAACAACTCTATCTTTCACCACACAATCCAAGCATGAGAACTTTTCGCCACCTGGAGATTCACCACTGTCAAACCGAAACCTATCGTAACCTGGTCCGCTCCACTCAAGATTATACCTCCCAAACTCAAACTTGCACTTCGACAGTTCGCTAGTATTGACTGACTTGAAAGGCCCGGAAATGACTAACTGACCGTCTGAGACTTGACCGAAGGGATTAAAGCCGGATAACTGAGCCTCAGCACGGAGGACGTTCAGTCTGAGATACGGACGCCTGTCGATAGCAGAGTACATTATCGAGCCACTAACGGAGGCCCAGCTCCATGTAGGTGCGATATACCCTGAAGATCGGCTATGGGTTTCCTTAGCTTCCACTCTCTACAGTAAGCTAGCCCACAAATCTGCTTTCCACATGCCAGCAACATACTCATCTTTCGTTTGCAATTGCAAAACCTTAGCAAGACTAGCCAAGGCTGGGAGCTTATCCGTGTCGTATGTTAACTTCTTCGAAGAATACTCCTCAACAAGTTCAAGCCACCGTTGATACGGTTTTGAATCCTCAGAAATGTGGGAAGCATTGTAAAGCAGTCGCTTGTTGGAGAATGCAGGTAAAAGCATGGGATCGTTATATTGACCGCCTTCAACGACAGAGTGTTCGTCGCATTCGAAAGCCATCTGAGTAGAAGTGAATTGCAGGATACGGGGCGAGAGGATAAATTCCTAGAACACCTAACCTCTTTTGTGTAGTCGAACATCTAATCGTTGAGCCGCCGGTCAAACAAACACAGAAATAGTAGGATAGTATAGTACCCTGCAAAGCTGACGCTGCAGAGGCATATTTTCAAGCTTTGACTTAAGAAATTCTTCGAGGCTGTCCTTACAGGAAGTGGCGCATATTGTCAGGTAGCTATTGCTATAAATGTTACTCATTTCGGGACATTCGTTTTCCCAGTCAGCGACGCTATCTTGAATAATGCAGAGAGAATCTATCCATAGGTAGCTAATCGTAGTCAGCGACGAATCCGGAATGTTCGGGCTACCGTGCCCATTGTCGACTGCGCACCTTATGTTGAGTTTTCGGGTGATTTCGACAGTATCTCTATATAGAGGAGGAAGCGTGGACAGTTGAAATCCTCTGAGTAGAGCCTGAAAGTTCGACAAATTACACTTGAACAATCTGTAAAACTAACCAGTTATGATTCAGCAAACTTTCGGAATCTTTCGCTGGCCTTCGCTGGAATAAATGGCAGAAAGATGCCACAAGGGCTAGATATGATTTATAGGAGAATCCCTCACCCCATCTCGGCATTCTTCGGTGGTCTGCCCTAACAATGGCTTGATGTCACGTACTTTGCCGCTTTATCCTTGCTCTCAATCAAGTTGATATCTTGCAGCTTGTCGGAGGGACGCACGTCAACTACTCGAGTGGGAAGAGACGAAACATTGCGGCCACGGCAGGACTTGTGTTCCGATTTACATTCTCGTATCCAATGTTGGATCTTTGCAAGGGCTGCCGCTGATCCACGGTCTTGCTCGATGTCGCGGCCTGAGATCTCTGAAGCCACCGAGTCTGGCGGTGCTTTAGGTGTTCGGCACAAGCTTTTGGGACGGTGCCGGATACAAGAAACAATACCTGACTTCAAAAAGAGGCCAAAGCGTTGTTGTGCAAGGCATTCGCCTTGCTGAGTGTCGGTAGTAAATATCCCGAGTCGAGGCGGACCGTCGTCGAAGGTCATGAGGTCCTCGAAGGATGAAGGTGATGAAATGTGTAGTGCGACTGGTCCATCGGAATCAGGAGAGTTACGGTCTTTCGTTGTAGCTCTAAAGAATCCGCATAACTCGCAACCAGCTTCTGCTGATTCCTCAAGCGACTTCCAGGAATCGTGGTACAGGTGATACCTCTCATGCTCAGAATCTGACATGAGCTCGTTGTACGAAAGCGCCCTGCATCGGTCGCAGTAGAACGTGTCTAACTGCATAGTGCATTACGCTCCACGAAGATTCGTATTTTATGTCTGAAGAGGAATTGTATCATGGAATTCTTGAGATGCAGCATAAGCTGGCAGCCAAAACGATCCACTTCCTTCAGTGTATAAAAAGGCACTTCGTAGTGCGAATCGATCTTAAGGTATGAGAACAGTCGTAATACGGTTGGATTGATAATTCGCATGTTCCGATGGATCGAGTCTGGGGCGTTTTGCAACGAAGTTGGACCGGGAAAGGTTTCTTCTGCGTCGGGGGGATCGAGAGGTATTCGCTATCAGAGCGAAGTTTCGATGTGATCTGACGAAGTGCTGTCAGCAGAATGCTTTCAGAGAATCAAGCTAGAGCTCCCACTGCCATGACTTTGACAGAGCCTTACCGTTATGGAACCCAATTAAGGGCAAGCACTATATGGCAGGTTACAATGCTTAGAATATCCGGAAAGGCCACCCCCAGACTAGCATACTCTTTTCTGCTTCGAAAAGAGTCATTCTCCCTTTAATTTTATTGCGGGAGCCCATTCTGCTGCGTTCTGTTGGTTTGCACTATTAGCTGGATCGATGCGGGGTATGGATTAGTCATTCAACTCATGAGACTATTATTTCTCCGCAAGCGTATGCGGGCATAGCTGGGCTTCTTCAGCTCTAATTGCTGTTCACCTTCGAGCTTCCCACTTTCACAGCCCTCGTCAATCGAGGCGCAACACCGAACTGCAACCCAATAATGGCAACCGAGCAGCGCATGGCGTCTCCCTGCTTTGTTTGCGAGCAGATGCGCCAACGCCGTCCTCCAAAGCATGGCGATATCAGGTCATCTGGTTCAACGCGAGCATGCCTTCTATGCAACCGAGAATATTGCGAAAACCATAAAGGAAACGCCGATGATATCTGCGAAATCAATCACCAATCCTACTACAACAATCACCGCGGACTCCAAAATATTTACCCCGATTTAGCTGCAAGGGCCGAAGCAATGCGACAGGTAAATCCTATGTGTCTCGATTCAAGTATAGGAGGCCACAGATAGGGAGAGGGAGGATGAGCGAGGTGAAAATTGAGTTTGACCACCCTATAGGAGCGCCGAACTCCAACTCGATCAATATGCGATAAGGGAGGAGAATATCAGATCTATAGCACGGAGCAGTGATTCTCCATCCCGCCTGCTGCAATCTCTTCCTCGACAACCTCCACTTCGCTCCTCCGTACCTTTTCGGCCTTCCTTCCAGCTGGTACAGAGCTTTTACGCTTCCGACCACGTTTCCCTGGAGCCGCCGCGACTTCTTTAGCAACTTCTTTCGCAGCACGGTTCCGTCGTGCCTCCTTAATATCCTCGTAGCTTATCACTATCGCCTTCCCTACTACCGTTGACTTGGTTGATTTGCGACGTTTGGCTTCGTCGTTCTGTTTGAACAAGAGTTAATTTTCATTCTGAAGGAGGGCACACTCGGCAAAGGATATTTGGGCGGCTTTAGCGAACTACTGTAGGCGCTGTCGGCTTGTCTCATCATGCGCATGAGCATCCTGTTCGATCAGGTTACGCAGCGACGTAAGAGCCTCTGCTGTCACTAGCCTCTAGAGCAATTCGCCTCCTAGACATAACCACACCTTTATCTCATTTGCTTTCGGAACAGTTAGTTAGGCGAGTGGCTTCGGTATATCTCTGAGTACCTACTCCCAGCGCAATTCTTTTAGTGCCTCTTTGAATACATCGCGATCCTTAGGGGCCTTGTAGTCACCAGCCATATCATTCTTCTATAACGCCGATGGTCACTCAATTCTTACTATCTCTTGTATCTTATTCCTCTCACGCTTCAAAGACCGTTCCAGTTTAGACACATATCGTGCCTTCTTCCGGTTAGCCTTCCGTGCCGACAACGACAACTCGTCCCATTCCCCACTCTCCACTTCCGGCTCAGCAGCCTGACGCTCGTCCTGGATCCCGCCCAGCTGAGGCCAGAAGCTAGGAAGCTGCCGGATGACTATTCTAGGCCTATCGCCGCAGCAGAGGAACTCGCGCGCAACACCACAGGCAACGAAGCAGAATGGCGGCTTCCCGCAATCGGCAGCTTTAGAGACTTAGTTAAGTTCGATGAATCGCCTTCGCAATCCTTGGCCCCGTCGTTAGTGCCGGCCGGTAGTCGGGAGATTTTAGGGGTCTAGGAACAGTCTATGGTAAGTACACGGTAAGGGAATAGAAGGATTAATTACCCTGCTGACTAGCGGTAGGTCTTTAAAGATTCCGAGCGCATTAAGAAGATATGTAGAACACCGCAGGCCCCCGACCTTATTAACCTTAACGCTCTTATCCGGATTAGTGACTCTGTCGTCGCCGGACTCTCCCCTTCCCGGCCCAGCCAACCAGCGCAGAATTCCTCTGCTATCGCCCAGCCGCCTTTATACCCTCGCCCCAAAGCCGCCACATCCTTAGATAGCTCCGGTCTTGTTATCGAAAACGACCTTTCAACCCTCCACGCGCTAGTCATCACAAATTGTAACCGCGCCTCTCACCTCGAGACCGAGTTGGCGGCGCTTTAAACCCAGGGTGTCTATCCTAGGTAATCCCTTTGTAAGGGTTGTTACGTCTCGGCATCATTTTCCTTTGTCTCTTATTGCAGATCACCGCACTGTCGAAGAGGTTCGCTAAATACCCGTACAGTATGCCTAAGAGCGGGCTTTTATTAGATTGCAAGGAATCGCTAGACTTTCCGCTTCGCCTCTTACGGCGGCATTTGAAACGGAGACGTTACAAAACAGGTGCTGGCAAAGGATATCAAAGCTCGACGCGCCGTGGGCTAAGGAGTAGGTGGCGAAGAGTATTAGCTAAAGTGCGGCGTAGCTGATCTTCTCCTAGCACTTAATACGGCATAGTTAGTCTTCTTCCTGCGCTTAATGTAGTATAACTTTCCTTCTATAGCCGCCTCAGCCACCGTGGTCCATGGTGGATTGTTACATCCATATAGCACAGGATAAGTCCGTTAACATACAAGTAGAATGCTGCTCCCACCTTATTTTCTATTCTAGTAATTGTTGAGTTCTTTATCGCTCTCTTCTCTTCTTGCTTGCGGCTTTCGATAATAGTGTCTTGACCAAGCCCTCGTCTGCTACCAAATAATTATCCAAAGATATCCCCCTCCCTTTCTGGTGGGCCAAAGATGTCTCCCTGGAGACCCTCCTACGAAAAACAGCGTCTAAGATATATATATATATATGTGCTAGAATCCTCCCTTGTATTATCTGCTAGCAAGATGTATTATCTTAAACTCCTAACTATAGCGCTGCTTGCAAGTCTGGCTACCGCTGAACCCAAGAAATATAGCTTTGTGCCAAAGACATGGAGAACAACAAAGGCCGCGGTATAGTTGACTAGGGCCTCAGAAATCTTAACAAAGATGTTTCCACCGTAAAGAATTCAAAACATGTATTCTTCTGGTTAGTGGATCTTGAGCTTTCTGCAGCTGATTAGTTCGGAAAAGAGAACCAGAATCTTGTATGTTTCGGTTCCTCCTAGATATGCTGATGTCTCTTTAGCTTAGGACGTGGCAAGATGTTACCTCGGTTCACCCTAGTCCTAGTTTGCCACCGCAAATCCGGCAATCCTCCAGCGATATGGGCAAGCGGGCAGTCGATGCTCCACGCCTACCGGAAGGCATCGGATCACGCGAACCTCAAGCCAACAGCCCAGGCCCCACAGCCGATCACATTACATGGGATCCCGCCGAATGGGACTCTATGAAGTACGTCTCGCAGCCAAAAAACGACGAGAACCCACTGGGCGTGCGTCTCGACAAGGTTCCTAGCTATCGCTACCGCCATGACTCCGATGGGGAAGGTGTCGTGGTTTATGTCATTGATAGTGGCGCAGACACTTCCACAGAGGTGAGTGATACGGGAAACTATGTCCTTCTCATGCATACTTTCAAGCTCAGCAATCTACTCGCTCTACCAAGCCCCTCGAGAACTACCGCATTTGCTAAGAAGTCCAGGATCTTAAAAACGTTAAGATTGAAGAGTGGCTCTGGTCTGGGCCGGAACCAGCCCCGGGTCATAGAGATGGCGACAAGGACACATGGCACGGCACTTGCGTAGTTGGAAGGATAACGGGCGCCTAGACAGGAGTCGCTAGGAAGGCGACCATAGTAATAGTCGGAGACACAGATGACGATGGAAATAGTCTTAACGAGTACGTGCTGGAAGGACTTATCAAAGTTCACAGCCACGTCGAGAAAAAACTATTACCCGAACGGTAAGGCCGTCGTTGATACGTCCTAGAGGATAAAATATTTCGAGAACGAACTCTACGACGAGGCTATGAAGGAGTCCTTTGAAATAGTCATTCAGGAGTTGCTTGATTTGAAAAATGTAGTTTTGGTCACGCCAGCTGGCAATAATGACGAGGTATCTATTCGCACTAACCCATTTGATTGTGCATCTTCCGCTAACTAAAATAGGGAGTCGAGATTAAAACACCACCGGCGGTTCTTGGACCCAAGTTCGAGGAACTTATAGTTGTCGTAGGCGTGATCGGAGACGCAGGTGCGGATAGATATAAGGGCAAATTTCAGACCGCGGACTACATAAAGATATCCGGAGTGGCTACAGATAGTGTGTGTGCCAGCGAAAAGGGAAAAGGAGATAATGGAGGTGACTATGAGAAAGGCGTAGCAGGAACTTCCTACGGTAAGTGCTTCCCAGTTCCTTGAACATCTAGGGCTATAGAACGGTGCTGAGACACACCTTCCATAGCTGCTGCAACGGTATCTGGTCTAGCCGCCTATTTTCTAGGCACGGGAGTGGAGGTGAAAGGGTTCCGCAAAACGCTGTACGACGCGGCTTATCCAAGGATAAGTGAGGGTAGGAAGGTGCTCTGGAACGGGGTGGACTACACCAAAGTCCCGGGCGCACCGGGTGGACCCCCAAAGGAACAGAACCAGAACCCATCGCCCCGGCCGTGCGAAGACAAGAACGACCTGGAGAGCCTCGAGAAGTGCCAATTTGAGTGCGACGGCACCGGCGGGACGTGCACGCTATACTCTGTCCCTCTTGGTAGCCTCTGGGCCCCGCGATTCAGGTGCGAGTGCCCTGTAAGTAGCCGCGTTCCCAATGGGACGAGGTAGACGACTAATCGATCACAGAAGCCGCCGTCTCCACCCGCCAGCCCGCCTCCACCCACTAACCCGCCCCCGCCGTGCAAACCACAGGGCTTCATCAGCCAGGAGAAGTCCCACGCTGGGTGCGGCGGCGACGGTCGGTGCACGACGCATATCCCGTTCTCTCCGGGTGTAGGCCCGACACCATGGTTCTGTGAATGTTCCGTAAGTAGCCATTGACCCGATAGGCTAAGACAGACGGCTAATCGATCGCAGGAGTGATAATGGAATCAAAATACTCTCGCCGTATTCATTCGGCCGACCACACGAGCAGACTGTTCCCTGCGGGCTTTTTGGCGTTTGGGTTTTCATCCAGAGGGGCCACACTGGTCTGACACACTCATCTAGGATCGGCTCATGCTGTGTTGTCCTTGCCACTTTTCGTTTCTATTACGGTTTGACCTGTAGCTAGTTTGATGCCTCAAGTGCCTTGGCACCTAGAGGGCTATGTAGTACACATTTATAGCTTGCAAGTTGCAACAACTACATCGGCATAGGACTGGGTGTTCGTTTATCAATCTCGTGAGACCTTCTTGATAAAGGCGGTAGTGGGGGGAAAGCTCAATGCCGGCAAGCCGTTCAGGCAGCGCTTATGCATAGATCGTCTGCTCACAACCGCTACTGCCCGCTATTCGACTAGTGTTCTTAGAATAGTAGCACTAAAGAACAGTAGAGAGAGGATAGAGGATGTTTCGACCGAAAAGCCACGCCGGAGAGCGCATAAGTGGTGCGGCTGACGGATCGATGTGGATGGGCGAAGCCGTGCTGCGGCCGGTCACACCCCCACGCCTTGATCCTAAATCTAATCCTTCAGCCACCAACAGACTGATCCTTCGGCAACTAACAAGTTCTGCCGCTAAACAACAATGCCGCTATCTGCTGGTGCTGACCATAGTACAGCTGCTCATCATGGCGCAAACGGCGGGCCACACACGGTCCACACTACTTCCCGCCCCCATTGCTGGCCTGAAAACAGCAGGCTAGAAGCACCTGAACTCTTCAGGCATGCACCACGTCAAATGGAAAAACCTGGCTGGATAAGCCGCTCTAAATAGCCCCCATTGTCGAGCGGTTGCTGCCTACTATCTCATCCACAGCTACACCGAAGCCGCTAGGATTTGGGCGTCTGCATTACGCAAGCTTACTCAATCAACCCATGCCGATGCCGTACATCATTGAGACCCAAGTGAGGCAGTTTTGTACGGTATATAGTTCCGGCCTCCAAAACATTCGTCCTTTAAACTCCCCTATTCAGACTTCATCAGGGTAAAAACGCTTGCTTAATTTCTTCTACCGCTTGTACCTCCACCGAATCGTCAAACTTAGCAAAGTCCTATTAATTATGCTTACTACTCGGTTTCTTCTGCTACGTTTTTCGAAGTTCGTCATTCTGCTTGCGTTCATCTGTCAGTTTCTGTCAGTTTCAGGCCGCAAAGAATCCTGATATAAGCTTATTCAGCCTAGATCCACAGTCGTGCGGTCTCAAAGATGGGGACCCAATCTCACAGTGTCTACGAGCGATACTCAGTTTTCGATCCTTCAAGAATACGAGTACATTGTGGTAGGATCTGGCGCCGGTGGTGGTCCGCTGGCTGCGAGGCTCGCAAGAAGTGGCTACAGCGTCCTGTTGATCGAAGCGGGATCCGATCAAGGAGCTCTGCTTCAAGAACAAATCCCCGGTGCAGTCAACCTCGCAGCTGAAGTTGAAGAAATGCGCTGGGATTATTTCGTTCGCCATTATGCGGATGATAGCCGGCAGATTGAAAACTACAGGACTGTTTGGCAGACGCCTGAGGGGCAAAGGTTCGTTGGCCTGAATCCTCCTGACGGCTCCACTCCATTGGGTGTCCTGTATCCACGTGCAGGAACCCTTGGCGGATGCGCAGCACACAATATACTGGTCACAATTTATCCTCATCAAAGTGGTTGGAACTACATTGCCAATATCACCGAAGACCCTTCTTGGTCTGCTGACTCCATGCGACGGTATTTCGAACGCCTGGAGCGCAACGAGTATCTTCCCGAAGGTACAGCTGGCCATGGCTTCGATGGATGGCTTGGCGTATCAACCGCTTCTACCGCTACCCTCCTTGGGGATCAGAATTATCTATCGCAGGGCATTGCTGCAGCAATTACGCTGGGCAAAGCGGCCGGAAAACTGATTACCAGTCTCGGCGACTTCCTTGCGCTCTTGAATCCTGACATCAACAACGATTCTACCAACCGTGATTCCGCTACGGATATTTATTCAATGCCCCTCGCGACATATGACAACAAGCGGAGTAGCCCTCGTCAATTTGTCGTTGACACGGCGGGTGCGGCCCATCCTAACAGTTCGCGAAAGTATCATCTAGATATACGAACGAACACTCTAGCAACCCGGATACTATTTGCAGATGATGGCACCAAACCAAGAGCAACTGGAGTGGAGTTTCTCGAGGGGCAGAGCCTGTACAGAGCTGATCCTCGGTCAAATTTAACGATTGCTGGAATCCCTGGTAGCGTTAATGCTATTCGAGAAGTAATCATCTCTGCGGGCGCGTTCAACAGTCCGCAGCTTCTCAAACTAAGCGGAATCGGTCCAGCAGAAGAACTTAACAATCTTGGGATCCCAGTATTGGTTGATCTTCCCGGTGTAGGCACGAATCTCCAGGACCGCTATGAAATCAGCATCATCGGAGAAAGTACCCAAGCTTACAACATCAGCCGCCAGTGCACCCTCCTGCAGAGCCTGCCAGATCCTTGCCTCGAGCAGTACGAACAGGGGCAAGGATTCTACACCACCACAGCCGGAGGCCTCGCCGTGACCATGAGATCTTCTGTTGCCGAAGGCGACGTCGATCTCATCCTTTTTAACTCCGGTCTTTGGTTCAGCGGGTACTTCCCCGGCTTCTCTTTGTACCAGCCCGGCAACAACAGTTTCTTCACGTGGCAGGTCCTAAAGGCGCACACGCGCAACCGCGGAGGAACCGTCAGGCTCCGGTCTGCGGATCCGCGGGATGTGCCGGACATCAACTTCAACTATTTCGACGCGGGCACCGTCGACGATGACGCCGACCAGAAAGATTTACAGGCTATGTACGAGGGCTTCAACTTTGCGCGTGAGATATTTCGGCAGGATCAAGCGGAAAACACCACCACCACCACTGCGCCGTTTGTTGAGGTCTTCCCGGGACCCGATGTGAACACGAAGGAGCAGATCGAACAGTTCATCACGAGTCAGTCCTGGGGCCATCACGCATCCTGTACGTGTCCTATTGGGACCGATGATGATCCCAACGCCGTGCTCGACTCCCGTTTCCGAGTCCGCGGCACGGATGGTTTGCGAGTCGTGGATGCCTCCGTTTTCCCCGAAATCCCAGGCCTATTCCTCGCGACTGCGATATATATGATCAGCGAGAAGGCGGCAGATGTCATTATTGAAGCCGCGCGAGCAGCGTAAGATAGTGTGAGGGGGGCCGTCTTTCTTCCAAGGTCTTTGCTACAAGCGCAGTGGACTGAGTGGGGAAGTCTCCCATGCCACACTCCATCCAGCAAGAAACCAGAAAGCCCACACGCATGTACGCAAAATACAAACATCGCCATTATTACATCTATTCTCCCTTCCTCCCGCTGTCATGCTACCACGCTACTATGCTCTATGCCCTCCCAAGCAAAACCCTCGAACGCTAAGCAAATGCAAATGCTATCAACGCTATAACCCGCATAATTAGAAGCTATTAATTACATTACCCCGCGCTGGATCTTATCTCTCCCTTCCCCGCCCTATTCCTCCCCTGCATCTGCGCCCGATCCCGCGACACTCTATAATATATCTTACTACTAGCCGGGCTGCACTACTAGCCGGGCCACTATTACTACTAGAGATCGCAATTCTAACTATAATCGATTAACTACCACGCTTTAGTATTTTAGTTTACTACTGTAGTATATAGTAATATAAACCTTACGTATTAATTACTATATATAATAATTAAAGAAAGTAAAACTATTATACTACTATATTCTATATAAAGCCTAGTTTTCTCTCTATAGTACTATCTGATTTTCGGAGCTTGGTTTAGCTAACTAATAATTGTTTTATTAAAGCAACTTTGAGTGCCACAAGCAATACAGCATTATCCAGGGGAGCTAAAGGTTAATTAACCTCAGATAAGGCTGGGAACATCACCCGTTTTAGCAGATCAGTCAAGCGGCCTAGATCACTTGAGAAAGCGGAGTAATAAAGCGGTTACTAACAGTATCTTACGCTACAGTCGCGGTGGAGTGCTTCTCATCTGCCATCAACGATGAAAGTAAACGACCAAGCGCTGTATGTTATCCTTCTTGAACATGCGAAAGGCTTTCACATAACTCCACTTAAAGATCGACTTAAGACGAAGTGGGTTCTTCTCGTGCTAACGGTCAACCAGGTATTATTCGACGAAGTTTGTGAATCAATAGAGACAAATTGGGTAGCTTGACATGAGCGATAATGGATAGACAGTCGGAGTTCTCTCAAAGTTTTCGAAAAAGGGATTTTCCAGAAAGTCGATATCAACAAAACGAACTATGAGCACATGAGCAGTCTATATACCTACTGTGTCATAGTTCTCAGTTGCTGGAAAGCCGTCCAATTCAGATAGTTGGAGCTGAAGACGCTGCTTCGGACTGAACGGGAGCGGAAGACCACTCTCGGAAGTAACAATTGGACGGATGTGATTCAAGTTTGGACGTACAATTTGTACAGGTCTTTCCCAACTCATGTGGAATAAGGCACACAGGCTCGTGGACGCTTTTGTACAGCCAGGAGCCACGCCATCGGTGCTCGATGAATCTATTTTGAAGCTCCCCCACGTCACACTCCAAAGAGACTGCATCCGAACCGGTCCACGGTTGAAGACCCGTGAACTTTGACGGCTCCTTGGCGGCAGATGCCGATCTTGGCTCGTGTTCAGCGGTACTTGTAGACCGCACTTCGCGGAAGAGGGTGCGAGATAACTGACAGGCGGCGTTTATGTCATCGAGAATCCATTTGCCGAACAACACGCTCCTGTAGGGGCCCAAATCCGCCTCGGATGGAATTCGCGGTTGCCCCGTGCGATAATCGACTCGTGAGCTTTTCTTTGGATGCTGATACATGCAGTATCCACTCGGAGAATGCCGATAAAAGACTCGGCCTGCGTTCGATTCAATGCGCTTCCAACTTTCTGGCAGAGGAAGAACTTTTTGATGTTCGGATCCTTCAAGTATTGGTGGTCTGCGGAACACACGGCGCCGGTCCAGGGAACAGAGCACGTCGATGAAGACGAGCTGGTCCCGGTCGGATCTGGAGGAGGACGGTAACCTGTAGCAACGCCAACCACCGTTTACCATATCAGGGACCCTTGATTGAACCAAGAGGTTCTCAACCCTTGTGTCCGCTGCGGCAGTGGATGACGGGTTTGCATGTTCAAGGGCTGCTTGGAACTCAGCTGTTGTGCCTCTTGCTTCCACTAATTCTCTTTCAAGCCTCCTTCGAGTCACTCCATATATGGATTCCATGCCTCTTAAATCCTCCTCGAGCTGTCTCTTCTCCCCTTGGACCCTGTCAATCTTCAATTCAAGCTCATGAATATGAGAACTGGCATCTTCGAGCGCATTTATCTCTTGGTGCATCCTCTGGTGCTCTTCATTTTCGCGGACCTCTTCCAATTGGGTGCTTTCGAATTGATACATGGTCCAGGCCCGGTCGTCAACTTCATCCACGGGTCTGTCCTCGACTGAGTTGTTTAACGATATCCCTGTAGAGCTTTGACGAGCATCTTGAAGTGATTCTGCAGCAGCGGCATGAAGTAATTGACTGTCACTGTACAGTTCTTGGGCGCGCTGAAAATCTAGGTTGGGATAAGATCAGTATCAACCCTTCTGCGTTACTATGGGGCATTCACCATCATCCTCAGATTGCGAATACTCAATGTTTTGAACTACTGACGACCTGAGGCCTTCGGCAGCTGCTTGGATTGGAATCCTAGCATCAGACTGGCCGTAGACTTGATTTGATGTTTGGGAGAAAACAGCCTCTATAAGACTCTCCAGCTGTGCGTGTATAACATCGATCCGGACTGGAACACCAGCGATGCGCTCAATCGTTCGTGTGGGAAGGGCTCTAAGGAACATGTCGATATTCGTTTGGTGTAAGTGGAGGGAGCTACGAATCCTTTGCAGTTCGTCGGCATCAACACGAATCCGATCCCAGATGGTTAGCTTTTGACGTTGCAATACTATCCTAAACAATCTTTGGAGGGGCCTCCTGCAGTTCCTTATGAGGGTCTGTAGCTCATTTTGCACATCAGGCTGTGCTAGTGTTGACTCCGCACTCGCAGCCGTTCTTTCGAGTCGACGAAGAACAATGCCTAAGCCTTGAACCTGATGAGCGGTTTCCTGGATTTCAGTAGGCCCATCTCTGCATCTGCGATATGTGACAAAACAGAGTTGCAGAATGGACGCAATCCCACCACCGATGCCAAACGACATGCTTGAAATTGAACTGTTGTGAAAACAATCCTCCTAAGATGTGCCCTGTAGCTATACGTCTGATGTGGAGGAGAATCACGCGCATTCCAAGTTTTATGATCTCACGATAGCGTCATGTCTCCGTTCTGCCTGCTGAATGATCAAGAGCTGAAGGTTTTTCAGAAGTGGTGTAACCTCAGCTGAGATGCAGGAGGGGTAGACCGGTACCGTGCATATCTTACTTAAGTGGCATGATAACAACGTAGAGAATAGCCTAATAATCCTAATAGCGTGGCGTAATACCCCGCTTTTCCGCGACCTAACCCCTCTAAAGACTAACGTAACTTCCTACAGGGCGGGACACTCCACGACGTCGTCAGGAAAAAAAAACGCTACTACTAAGGACCTTACTTTCTAATTACCTCTATTACCACCCTTTCTTTTTAGTACTACTATACTCTCTATGTATTAAATCAAGCCTAATTCAAGTTTCGAATACTTCGAAAGCTCTAAATAGCTTTCAATATCTTAGTAAGAGGTTTATTAGCCTTAAAAGTAGATAAATAATTCTTATAAGAACTACTATGCAAGCGATCTATAAGTTTAACAACTAGCACTATATACTATATATTAAAAACAATGTTTTTCGAACCTACTTAGTAAAAAAAAAGCTAGTAGCTATAGAATACTCTTATAAAGCTAAGTGTTACAATATAGAAAGGCTTAAGATAGTATTAGAGGTAAGTGATTTGAGTATAAACTTAGGCGAGTAGGTTATATATATCTATAGAGGCAAGATATTAAGGTAGAACTATTAAGATAGTAATATTATTATAGTAGTAGATTAATAAGGCTACGTGGTATATAGAATAAGTATAATCCTACTTAATACTATAATATAACTAGTAGTTAATTATTTAAAGACCCTTAAGGCTTCGTATACTTAATCTATACTAACTCTTATATAATAAACCTCCTACACTACTATAGTAGAAACTTAATTAATTAGTTAATATATAAGATATTG
Source organism: Coniosporium apollinis CBS 100218 (assembly GCF_000281105.1). Classification (NCBI taxonomy): domain Eukaryota; kingdom Fungi; phylum Ascomycota; class Dothideomycetes; genus Coniosporium; species Coniosporium apollinis. The sequence goes on from NW_006913272.1 coordinate 629,307, forward strand.
CACGAGATTTAGAAGATATAGTAAGAAAAATAGAAAGAAGACTCTATAAGTAGAGTATATAACTTAGTATATAATTCTAGAATAATAGAGGATCTAAATACTAAGAAGTATTAAGTTTAAACTATAAAAGTAGCTTTCTTCTAAGTACTATATTTCTATAAGGTATTTAAGTCTAGATTGTATTTAGAGATAGTATTAGTATTATTATCTAATTCTCCATTATTATAGTTGCGGTTAGGAATAGAGAGTAGACCGTAAGGGTTAGAGTAACAAAATATTATAGACTTATAGAGCTAGATATAGTGAATCGCACCCTATAGTTGGATATTCGAATATCTCTTACTATTATTACATAGTATTAGCGTAAGGGTTAGAAACTTAATATAGTTCTAATAGGGAGCGCTAAGGCCGGAATAAGAAAACCTTAATTAGGTAAAATAGAGTTTAGTAGCAATAAAGAAACCCTAATTAGGTAAAAGCGGGCGAGACTCTAAAGGAATATGTAACGAGGTGCTATTACAAGATAATAAAGGTTACTATAATAGTTAGGGTCCTAATTAAGGAGATAGGGAATAGTGCTAAGATATAGTTAATAAGGTGAGAATTAATATCACGTAGT